>NW_026870038.1:600000-1200000 GCF_029168945.1 Cannabis sativa | reverse complement strand
GTTGAATAGTAAGAAGGCTTACATGTGGTTGGATTAGCAAACTGACCACTGCAGCAATACTTGTCCAATCCAAAAGCTTCACATGCACTCTTACATCCTATCACACCACTCCCACCATCTCCACCTTCTCCTCCAACCACTTGAAGCTCTTTCGGACAACCTATGTCATATCGGTTCAAAACAAAAACAACCCTATTTTAATTTTCAATTATAACAAATAGGGTTGGCCCTAAGATTGGATGGGTCTTAAGAAAAAAAAAAATTATAAAGCCTTTTATAAAAACTACTAAAAACTTTAACTACTTATAGTTTTAAAATGAAAATACTTATTTCTGGACCCTTAGACTAGATGGGACCTAAGTGCAGGCTCAATTTTCTTTAGCTAGAACGACCTTGATGAATAAGAAGAGTTAGTTAGTCAAGTTATGAAAACCCTTTACCAGTATTGATATCAGAAGCGCATCCAGTGGCATTACAGACACCGAAAGCTCCCACTGGAGAGGCAACAATGGGAAGATTGTAGCCGTCGACAATGCTAACATCATAGAAATCTTTGTCATCGCCATGACCAAGTGTTATCTCAAAGAGAGATGTAGGTGGATTTGCACCTCTACCTTCACATTCAAGCGTGCCACCACAATCACCGGTTTGGCATTTTCCAGCTCCTGTTGCATCAAATGTGCAGCCAGTTCTTCCCCATATTCTCCCTGACCATCCGGGAATTGAAGGAATTCTAATGGTTTGGCCAGAGTCAAGTCGAAAACCGGTTGTTAGCAATTGGGGTGTACCTGAACCAGCTAATGTACCAGGCCATATTGTAAAAGGACAATTGTTTATAATAGTAAAAGTGCTATAGTAGGATGAAATAAAAGTGAAAAAGACACAAAGGAAAGCTTCAACTTTTGCTATATACATGTTTTCTTCAAGTCCTTTTTTTTTAGCTTTCTAAATTGAAGTAGAAAAGGAGGGAAGTAATAAGAACAACCAAAGTCCCTATATATACAATTATGCATATACAAATCCCTGCAGTTAGGTAATTTTTTCTTTTTGGGTTTAGTATTTCTTTTATGTTTTGATAGAGTTGGCCTCATTAAGAAGCAATTCCTTTCTTATTTGGAATTTTGCAGGGGACACAATACACATAGTGAAAGCTATAATCTCCTCACTCAAATGATAGAAGCAAGTTTTTCATATTGAAAGGCTAATAATAAGTAACAACAAGGCTTAATGAAGAGAATTTCCATTGAAAAGGGTGACCCATCTAGGATTATTCCTAAGTTTATTTATAGACATATATTCTTTTTCTCAACAAAAAGAGAAGTTATATTCTTTTGTAGACCTACAAGAACAATTCACTTTCCAATATATATTTACATTGTTATTCATTTCATATGGACCATATAATCAATTCACGTTTAAGATCCCTATGTACTACACAAAGAACCTGCCTTTCTTTTTAAATTTAATTTTTTACTTGGTGGACACAAAACAATTCTATGACCACTCTTTATTCGAACACTGTTTTCAACATGTTAAATTTTTTCAAATCTCTCAAAATTTTGCTAGATATCTTAAATAACTATAAACAATCATATAAAAAATTAAACTAAAAAATTCTCTCGAATACCAAATCAAATGTATTGGTGGACTCCTTTTAAGAGATTAGAAATATCCAATCATTTTCATCATGTGTGCTTTTTTTTTTTTTCAAAAAAATTCTTAATAAGCGTGATGCATACAGATTCTCATAAACTACAAAAGTATAAAAGATAACATCAATAGGGCCAAAAAAACCAATCACAGAAGTTCAAATTCTCTTTCACAATAATTGGCGTAATCTACAATACTACACATACAAATAAACCTGCAAAAACAAAAACAAAAACAACAAAATAAAAGCTGACCCTAAACAAAGACTGGAACAAAATTGTTTTGGTATAATTTTTAGGGGCCGAGGTTGTATGGATTTTCCCGATGATGCCAAATCGACTGTATTCACAAGTTGTTCAAGGTCTGCAAGTAATTGTTGGCCCAATGGAACTATGTACACACCAGAAGAGAGACAAATCAATGCCTGATTAAATAAGTACCATGCAGCTAGCTTCACAAGGTTGCCAGTAAGAAAATTGTTGCAACTTGCTTTGTTATGATTCACGATGAGATTTGGCGGTCTGTGTTGGTAACTTGTAGAAGAATTACAAACTAAGCTTTCTGATCTGCTGCTACGTAACAGAGCACATATGCAGGAAGAAAATGAAAAATATAAGACATGGGATATATTGTAGAATGGCTAAGAAGATCGGTTTCAGGTCCGGAGATTCCAAAACTAGTTCGGTTTTATGAAGGGATCAAAAAGTATTGTCTTTCTAACCTATGATGAAATTGAGTAGATTTCAAGCATAGTATCATGTTAACATACCTCATATGTGCTAGTGCTAGTGGTCATCGCGATGAGAAATTTGCTTTAGCTTGCAATTTGCAGAAAACTTTGATCACCTATATCAAAAAAAGAAGAAACCAATTGTATATTAGAAACTAAATCCGATAATGGCAAATTAAACAAGAGATGTACATTATGTTAGGAGAGAACAGAAATCTAAAATCTTCATAACAGCACAAGCTTGAAGTCCTGCAAAATAGAGATTCACTTAAGAAATCAATTCATCAGAATCAGAACAAAAAAGCCAAGAAAGACAAAATAAAATATAAAAACTCCTGTGGAATGAAGGCCTGGTTATTCATCTTCAACCTGTTCCAAACCGGGCAAGGTGAAACTAGGATACATTCGATCTACACTTCTACTCGGTAAATTCAAACAAAGCCTATAACAGGAGTAGTTCTATAAATACAAAAAAATAAAATAAATTATTGCCATATTACAGAACCAGAGCCAAAACAAATTCAAATCAAGTACAAGAAAATAACTATTCTTTCTTAGCCCCACAAATGTACTAAACATAACACAAAAAGTGCAAGCTAATGAATATCCCAGATTTCTGTCAAATTTAGGAGAACTGAATTTAATTCAAGTCTCACAAGCAAATGAACATTACTCGAATTCATATCGCATTTCAAGGAGACAACTAAAGGAAGATCTAAATTGCATTAAAGAAGACTAGAAATATAGATTGTCCCTACATACGGGGCAGGACACATCAGGTCCACCATTTAAGTATCTCACATAAAGTTCTATCATCCAGATTTGTTCCAAGAAAAGAGAAAAAAAAAAGGGAAAATTATAAAGAAACAAGATTAAGATAAGTAAGTAATATAACATCTTCGCATTTATGTATATATCTCTAGCTCATATCCATGCCATCTCCAACTTGACTGCAGATCGGACTGACAGCGGTGAAGGATCTCTCGAAAGGAGAAGGCTGGAACTGTGCATCCCGTCGTCTGCGCTTGAAAGAGCAACTATCAGTTGTGGAGGTGGTGTTATCAGCATCAACCTTCCTTCGAATACCTCTCACAGCCTGCTCCTCTACAGCTGTAAGCTGAAATATTTGACGACTCGCTCTGCAAAGTGAACTATGGTTATCATACAAAATTCTTTGGTTACAGTTTTTGTCACAGATGTGAGTAAGTCCAGTTAGTTTGCAACGATACATGTTTCCACAAACATGTTCATTTTCACACTTCCAATCGCATTTGTGAACAGGAATCAACCCATCTCGGCCCAGAATAGTCGACAGGTAAATCACATTAGCAGGCCCTGATGATACCATAGATTTGCCACACACCTCCATTGCTACTGCGAATCGACAAGTTCTAAATGTCAATTTATGAGACAACTCTGCATATTCCAATACTAGAGGACAAAATAGAATTGGAATATGGAACCTCTGTGTTCTAAACTATTCCAAATCCAGTAAAGAACAAGGATTTGGTACACCACATAACCTATTAAATTCTCTTCACTAGAACAAAAAGAAAGCTACTTTAAATCATTTGATGTCCTTTCAACCTCCATAAATCAAAAATTTCTTCATTTTCCTCCTTGAAAATGGTTTCTACAAAAGGAAAAAGGCCTAAAATTCGTGAAACCCCTAAATACAGAACGAGTACAAAAAGAAAAAAAGGACAAACGAACAATTCTTCCCACAAAATCTTATTTCCTGCAACAGATCTGAAAATCCAAAATCCATACATATATATACATATATAAATATAAACAAATAAGACATATTTAATTATTTATGACATAATTATAACTGTACATGTCCAAAAATATATCAAAAAAACAGATAATTAAACAAATAAAATATAAATTCTTCTCTCTCACTACCTTTTACAGTTAATCAAAAACAATAAATATAACCAAAAATAAATAACTAATCAAATCAAATCATATCATATCCATAACAAACCAGACAAAATAGAAAATATCTCAACACAAAAAGTTAAAGAAAGAAAGAGAGAGAAACAATGCAAAGACATACCTCAGTGCTTAGCTTCTTACAGAAGAATAAGAAGAAGAAAATGGCGAAACTTGAGCCACGCGCCTCCACCGGCCACCACCTAACTCCAACCCAAAACTCTATCTCTCTTTCTCTCTCTCTCTCTCTCTCTAGCTTTCACTTTCTCTCTCTAACTATCCACAATGATAATAATCTGAGCTTTAACGAAGAAAAACGTGGAAATGGAACTTGGTATTTATAGAAAATGGTGGGTTGACGATGAGGCCAGAGGTCACTGTGGATGTATATTTACCATTTTAGACACCCTTTTCATACTATTTCTCTTTTGGATTACGGGGGTAATTTTGTAATTTTACTCTCTCGTACTCACAGTTACTTGACTTTTGTTAAAAGCGTATTTGGAACTCCACTAGTTCACCTACAATATTGGATAATATCCCACCTATTATATATTTTTTTTTCATTTAATAAATAATTATTTTCTCCACATTTTTTGTTTTTTTGTGTTTCTAAATTAGGTTTTATTCTTTTTTGGTCCTCTAATTATATATTATTTAGCAAAATTAGTCCTTCATATTTTTTATTTCATCAATTTAGAACTCTTATTAAGTTTCTTTTTTCTTTCTAATACATGAAAATGAAATAATTTTTTTAGGGGTTAGTATGTAGATAAAATGAATTATTAAATAATATTATATTGTGTGTAATTATTTTGAAACAAAACAAATTAGCATGAACTCAATTATTTCACAACATTGAGATTCTGGCCCTTATTTAAAATATATGTGATATTTTTAAAAATTAATAAAAAATTATGTGTATATTTTTTTTTAAAAAACTTTTATTAGAGTCTTCTAGGTCATGTGGGCCACTTAATCCGTCTTAACCAATACCCGACCCTAATTGAGATGATAATGTATTATGTTTAGATAATTTTTGAAGAAACAACATTAGTGGTGTTTAGTACTATTGAACATAATTAAATTTAATAAAATTATTATAAAAACAGCTAAATATTCATAAATTGACACTTTACGATAGTGCTGAGTACTACTACTGCCTATTAATAATGTTTTGATTTTTAACATAAGAGACTTAATTGTTTTTATTTTTATTTATTTAAAAAAGAAAAAACTTAATTGTTAATAAATTAAAATTCTAAGAATTTAATTGCAAGTATTAAAACGTTTTAAGGATAAAATCATAAGATATTAATAGTCCAAGGACTAATAATGCAAAATTAATTTTATCTTTTTATATTTTTAATTAATTAAAATCAAAGCGAATGAGAGGGAGCTTTAGTTCACTATCACGTGTCCCACCCACCCCAACGGTTCTTACTCTGTCTCACTCTTTTCTTAACGATTCAAACGCATCCACTCAAAATGCGCCACGTGTAACATCTGCCGTTATTATTGCTCCTCTTCTCTCACCGGCCCATGATCCAAAACTCGGACCCAAACTTTTGGGCCTTCGGCCCGATACCTCTGGAGCCCATTTTTTGGGCTTAGGGCTTCGATGTGTCCAAAAAATGAAAAAATTCAGATGCGGCTGGCTGCGATTAGGGTTTGGAGAAGAGGAAATTCCGGTCGATCTCGGAATCGGAGAACGGTGTTTGTTTTCAGATCCGTATGCTGAAACGCTTGATTTGATGTTGAAAATCGTTATCTGTATCTGGAAAGATCAGATTTTGGGTTTTTGTTTGGGTAGATCGAATTGGATCTGTAGAGATGGAGAGTGGGTTGAAACTGAGGATTATGATGAAGATCTCTTTGGTAATTATCCTCATGTTACTCGATCTGATACTATTGATGGTTGTAAATGAAGGATTCGCCAAAAAAAGAATATAGACTTGATTGTTGACTTGGTCGTTTTCAACTTTCCAGTCTGAGGTAATTAAAGCTTTAATTTTTTCCCCTTTTTCTTCCGTAATTTCCTTTTTCGTATTTGATTGTTGAGCCTTTGAGATTTGAGCTTCGAAGATGTTTATTTTTGGGTCATTTTTCTCATTATTATGCTATTATTATGAAGGTTAAAAAGTGATAATAATTCAGCTGAATTTGGATCTGTAGCATAGATCAAAGCCATGTATAATTGTGGTGTAATATATGTATTTGAAGTTAAACATGGATGATCAGCAGCTGATGGATCTGGGTTTTTGGAGGTATTATGCTTCATAATTCATATTTAGTATTATACTCATCAATATTTTGAATTATATATTATGAGATGTGGATTTTAGACTGGTAACTGCTAATATAAACATTTCAAATTTATATTTTTGTAGACAAAAGTATTATGCTTGGAGATTTGGGATGAGGTAATGTAACAGATCTTGATCCTTGTTTTCATTATTTATGATACAAAATAGGGTTCTTGTTGCAGTTCATATATTCTTGTGTTGTTTTTGTTTACACATTCATATTAGTGGCATAGTTTGAATAGAACGTTTATGCTTATCATTGAGCTCTATTTGGTGTGATTAAACATTTGGAACAAAACTCACAGATAGAAAGAAAAATAAGAATCATTGAGTCTGATTCACCCTTTTTTTTGGTTGGATATTTTTCTCCCTTTTTGGATGAGCAATTTAGGTAGTGGGAAATTAGTTGCTTTTGCTTAATAATCACAGCCGTTCTGTCGTGCTGTCTGGGTTGTTATTCAGGTTTTTGAATGAGGAAACTTTATTCTTCAATGAGATTAACAAAAGGCAGTTTAAGTTAGCTAGAGATTGCACCAATTTCTGTAAGTCGATTATTGACTTAAAAAATTTATTAAGCACTAACATATTCTGATCAGCATATACTGTGCAAGCCCGATTGTTTTAACCCTGAATAGCCTTTGTCGAGACTTTATGGCTTTTCAGTCAGTCAATTCACTCTTTTTAAATAAAAAATGGCTTTGCTTCAACTTCTATTTTGATGCATCTAATACTTTCTAAAGAAAAGTTGTTTAAGGGCTCTGTTCTGGCCTTTTTTACTATGAAAGATCTTTGGGTTCTTTCATGATTTTCACGCTAACGGAAAAGTTGTTGATAAACAATTTAGTCAGCTCTTCTTCGTAAGATGAGATTGGCTTCGAAGGCAGTTGTTGAAACTGTTAAAAATTTTGCAGTACTTGGACACTCAATTTCATTTGGATTTGAGATATGAAAATTAGAACCTCAAATAAAGTTAATTAATATGATTTAGCCACCACCTGAGATAGAACCACACCAAAAAAGCATTAAAAACAATAGAACAATAACTAGAAAAGAATAGCAACACACCAGCAGAAAACTAAACCGTAACAGCCATGGTTCTTGATTGTATTTCTCAAAGATGAAAGCAATAACAGATAGAGAAGACAGTGGTCCTTTCAGACCTTGATGTAGAGAGAAAAATATCAATTCTTACATAACCTTTCCCGCTAAAACTAGCTATATGCCTTTCCAACCACTCAACAATTACGAAAAGGCCCTCACACACATCTCTTTGCCCTTTACATATTAGTTCCCTTATTGCTCTTGGCCCTTCTCAAGCATAAGTAAACCTGATAGGAGGTCTAACAATTCCCGTCCCCCTCGGGGAAAAAAAAAATCCTTAACCTGGTCGTCAAGGTTAGAAGAAGGAAATTTTGTGTGGACACTCTCAAATTGTTCCCAAGTTGCTTCAAAATTTGGCAGGTCCTGGCACTGAATCAACACCTCCACTCCTCCTATAGTACCTTCCTTAGAGTGACTCACATCCAACAAAGCCGTTAGGGTCACTTGCAACTCAAGGTCAGTAGTGAGTTGATGAGTTAGTGTTGGAGAGGAATGAGCCATGCCTCAGGCTGCTTGAAGTTGTGACACATGAAACACCGGGTGGAGAACCAAGGTAGGGGCAACTGATAAGCCATTTTGCCAATCTGGCAGAGTACCTTAAAGGGCCTATAAAAACGAGCAGCCAACTTCTCGCTTTTACAAGAGCAAGGGTCTTTTGTCGATAAGGGCAACTCGACAAAAACCAAGTCACCTTCTTGGAACTCCACACGACCGACGAGAAGAATCAACAATATTTTTCATTTTTTGCTGGGCACGCAACAAGTGCATCTTCAAATCATCGAGAAAGGCATCTTGATCCTCTAAAAGTTAATCCATTGCTACTACTGTCATAGACCTAGTAGTGTAGCGAACAAGAGCAGGGGGATCATGACCATAAAGCAACTTGAAAGGTGAACAACCCAAAGAGGTGTGGAGAGAAGTGCTGCGCCAATATTCAACCCACGACAGCCACTTAGACCACACTTTAGGTTTCTCTGAAGCAAAGCAACAAACATAAGTTTCCAAGCAATGATTGACTACCTCGATGTGTCCATTGGTTTCTAGATGATACACTGTGATATTCTCGAGTTCTATCCCTTGGAGTTGAAACAGTTCAGCCCAAGAATGACTGAGGAACACGGTCGCGTTCTGAAATAATGGTGCGGGGCTCCCTATGGAGCTTTACCACAAGTTGGAAAAAGGCTTCAGCCATAGTTTTAGCTGTGAATGGATGCCGAAGTGGAATAAAATTGCTGTATTTACTCAAACGATCCGTTACCACAAGTATAGTGTCGACCTCTTTTGATTTTGGTAACCCTTTGTAATACCCTATCCCATAGGGACGCCGTGTGTGCGCGCGCTTTTAAATTAGTTTATAATAATAAACTAACTGTATATAAAAGAAAGTGTGACTTATTAAAAATTCTTATTTACTATGTATATAATACGACTAAACAACTTTTAGGTTCGGGATTCCCTTAATTACAAAATAGTTTCGTAATATCTTTACATCAAGATATTTAATTCAAAAGTGCCATTAAATTTCTCTTGACAACTTCGGTGAAACTAGCTGGAAGAGTTGATATGTACGCTTGCCAGAGAAGATCTAGGTCTCATGGTTGTCCTATTATGCCTTTCCTTTTACTTACACCATATAGAACCTGTGAGTCACAAAAATTCAATAAGAAAAGTAGTATCACAATAATTATATAACATTAAATAATCTTTCAGATTTCTCATGATAATGATTATTTGCGTAATGAGACAAACCATTTCATTACTTAATAAAGTAACCATTACTCTCAGTTGTCCAATACCTTTAATTCGTTGCCTAATGAGACAACTTTTTTACCCTACAATGAGTTTTCAGAGAGTAAAACTCTTCCGCACATAGTACCATACAATGAGTTCTACAGAGTAATAACTCTTCCGAACATACCACCCTACAACGGGTTTTGGAGAGTAATAACTCTTCCGCACATACCACCCTACAACGGGTTCTGGAGAGTAATAACTCTTCTGCACATACCACCCTACAACAGGTTCTGGAGAGTAATAACTCTTCTGCACATATGATAATAACCGTATCACCTTTAATGTATTCAAAGGGGTACAATTGTACTTTTCTTATCTCAAGTCCAATTTTAAGTCTTCTAGCTAACGAAAATGGGAAACCCTTGATGATCCGGGCCCTATGTCACAATAGTAATGATGGGTAAATAATTTAATCTAATCCGCGTTAAGCCTTAAAACAAAACTGACTAAACCCATCCGAAAATCTTATACGGAAATCCTTGCTCGGAGACATATCCAGAAGCTCATGTTCAGAAGTTCTCCCTTTTGGAATCTTCCTTCCCGGAACATCACAACCGGGTTTCCCTAAACAATTCCCTAATGACACGCATTTGGGATCCCGCAGATTCAATTTCTACCGGCTAAGCCACAACTAACCGGACAATCTATTATCTGGTACTAATAACTCGAAGCCTATTCGCAATTAGTATCTGGAACTAGGACTGTACGTCGGTCGGTTTATACTACATATTTTTTAACCCAACATAAAGATCGGGTTGCAAAATTCTACGTCCAACTTGCTCAATTTAAGAAAAAAAAAAATTTAACCCGACCGACGGGTTGGTAGGTTTGGTCGGGTTAACCCGCCCAAACCGACTTAAGAGTTATTTTTTTTTCAGATTCAACTAAAATGAAAATACTATGAGTGTGACTATGAAAAACATAGATAGATACGAGAGATAACATGAGAGGCTTGAGATGAAGAGAGAGACAGTGAATTAGACAAGAGGTCTCGTCACTCGTCAAGGTTATTTCCTTTAGTGTTTTTCAATATATATTATTATATTGATGTTATAATAATAATAAAAGACTTAAAGTGAAAAATTGAACTTAAAAAAAGGCTAAAAGTCGGGTTAAATTGGTTTGGTCAGTTTAATTGGGCGGGTTGGGTCTATTTTCAACCCGCTTAATTAACTGATTGGGCGTTTTAGAATTTTTTTGGGTTATTTCAATTTGTATTTTTTATCGGTTTTTTCGATTTGATTTGGACGGGTTATTCGGGTTGGGCGATTTACGAAAATCCTTGTACAACCCTATCTGGAACTATCCTTCCGACTCTCATCACCTAGATCAACCACGGTAGGTATAACTCATTCAAAACCATTTTGGGCAGAAAAGTGTTCGAAATTACACAACTCCATGCCCTTAAAGGTAACTCCCACCTTAACCAAATGTTATCAAACTTACTAAAACAATAGTATGCGATAATCTAAACATATTCCACACTTTGAAGGCATCCAAAATCACCAAAAGTCAAATTTACCATTGTTGGGTGAGCTTTGAGTTCAAAACCCCAAACCCTCCTAAAAAAACCGTAGAAATTCTAATACTCAAATTAACTCCATAGAATCTAACCCTAAATTCAAATTCAAAACAAAACTATTCATACAGAAACTTTAAAAAGACGAAGGAGTTAGGTTACCTTAATGCTCCATCCAATTTAACACTGAATTAGTTAAAATACCCCGTAATAAAACTTCTCATTACTATTACCACTCATAAAATATTGTTGTGATATCTCTGGCCAATCCATTGAGTTTTGACAGTTGTTGGATCTAAAAATATTTTAATTCACTTATAGCATGTGTATATCATGTATATATATTCTAGAATATCTCTGTAGTTAATAAATTACACTTATTTTTTTATATTTTGATTAATAAATGTAACTCATTAATTATCGAAGTAAGATCGTAATCTTACCCATTAATCTTCTAACACATAATTTTATATTTCATAAAATATGCCTATTTAATTATAACTATAATTCCTTGGACATTACACCCTTTAATGAAGTCAATAGTCAAATCATTCTAAACTTGGTCGGGCAGTTGTAGAAGACCAACTAGAGACATGGCAGAATACTTCTTCATTCCAATCAACTAAACATTTCCTGGCTTGATAAGTGCAAGTCTCGCTTGAGTGATCCCCAATAGAAGACCAATGATATTCCTTTAGAAACTAAGGAATCAAGTTTAAGGGTGCAAATAAAACTAATCTGCCTTTATATAACAACTTCTCATGCTCAAAAGAGAAGTCCTCTCTCCAAATCAGTGAGATTGTGAGCTAAAAAACTGTCTTGACTGATTTTCTTTGGTCACAACATCCAAATCCTGCAAAGATTTTGTAGTGAATTTTATTTTGGTGGGTCCACCAATTCTCCCTACCCCGAAATAATATGGCCCTAGTACTAAAACTTCGACGGCCCAAAACGACACTTCTTGAGGTTGGTATAGAATTGATTCTGAAAAAGGATTTGGGGCACTATGGAGAGGTGTTCTACACGAGTTTCGACATTTGGACTATACACTAATATGCCATCAAAGAGTACCAACACAAAGGCATGGAGATGTGGTTAGAAAATCTTGTTCATGGCGGTTTGAAAAGTGGCAGGGACACTAAAAACTCTGTGTCCCTCACGAGTCCTAAAAGCTATCTTGTGAAGATCCTCTGCCTTAAGCCGAATTTGATGATAAGAAGATTTCAAATCAATCTTTGGAATCACCTTAGTGCCAAAATCTCCAGCTACCATCTTACTTTTTTACGTGAAAAATTTGGCAGGGTTGTACTAGATTGAATGATTCCTGCCGCTAACATCTGACCCATTAATTTTTCAATCTCATCTTTATGTACGTGGGCATATTTATAAGATGGCACACTTTCAAGTGAAGTCCCTGGTTGAAGGATAATAGCATGGTCGTGATTTCTTGTTGGTGGAAGAGTTGCGGGTGTCTCAAACACCATTGAATACTTCTGTAACAGGCTTGAGATTGAGAGACTTTTCACCATTCGTTCTGGAAAAACAAAGGTATTGTTAACTCGACCTAAACGCCCTCTCCTTTGTGTTGAAGTGCTTGAATCACAAATTTAATTGAGACTCAAGATCGTTGCAAGGATGGGTCTCCTTTTAATGTGATTGATTTGCCACCAACATTTAACTTCATTCTATATTCCTTCCATTGGGTGACCGAGAGTCTCCAGCCATTGTACCCCAAGAATAATATTCGTATTGTCTAAGGGAAGAGGGAGAAAAACATCAATAATAACGAGCTCTTGGACTGTTAATTGAATTGCCTTACAATTTTCGGTTCCATACCCAGCTTTCTTGGTTCCCTTCTGTACCCCGTAAGATTCTGTTGAAACTATTGACAGAGCCAATTTGTTCACAATTTTTGTTGAGATGAAGTTGTGGGTGCCCTACTATCCACCAAACCTCTGTATCATTGATGTTCCCTAATAATATCATGGATTTAGGAGAAGTATGTCCATTGTGTTTAAAAAAACCTGTACCATTTGCGCCTCCACTACCTCATCGGTTTGAATTCCTAAGGTTTCCTCGATGGCCGACTACTCCTCTGCTTCCCACATCTTCTCCTAGATTCGAATCACTTTCAACTCTAGAGCAGTACAACGATGCCCACGAGCTTAGGTATCATCACATTCGAAGGTAACTCTTTTATTTTTTTTCTCTTGACTTTTTGCTTTGGTTAATAATACCCATCGGTTGTGTCATGCGATGAAGAAGATGAAGGCACGTACTTCTCTTTGTTTATTATTGTTGGGCTTTGCACATAAGTGCCCTTTGAACTCATGGGTAACCCATGAATCTGAAGAGGCCCACTAAGGATATTAGTGTTTTGTATTTCCATGACTAACCCGTTCATAGATGCTGATTCCTTCAGTGATCCATCAATCGTTCCAAGCGAGGAAGCCAATGTATTCTTGTATTGTCGAAGTTGTTGCAAGTTTAGAAAACGATCATGGACAGAATCTTGATGAACTGGTAAGAATTGTCTTAGCAGCAACGATTTGAGTTCTTCCCAAGTGCAAATTTTTGCTGTCTATTTTCCCTGCGGAACCAGCGAAGAGCCAGACCTTCCAAGCATAGCACGACAACTTCGAGTTGTTTGACAGGCTTCAACTGTTGCAAACTGAAATATTGTTCAACACACTATGTTCAGTCGTCTGGCTCGAGAACTAAGGAAACTGGTAATTCAATTTTTCCTTCTTTGAACTCATGGCATCGCGCTCCATCTCCTTTGTGTTTACCTTGTTGTTGCCACTGCTACTGCCCAGAATAGAGCTATATGAAGCCGACGCTCCTTAGATTCTTTGTGGCTTGGACTCTTGGGACCATCCGTTAATTTTGTAGCAACTCTTGCCTGATCTCATCAAAGCTCATTTCACATAGGTCATTTCATCTTGGTTTTGATTATGAGAAGCTTCTTCCTCAATCGTCTCCATTAGTTTGGCACTCCTAGTATTCAGCCACCACCTGAGATCAAACTATACTAAAAAAGCACCACAAGCAATTGAACAATAACTAGAAAACAATAGCAACACACCAGCTAAAAACTAAAAACCATAACAGCCATGGTTCTTGATTGTATTTGTCAAAGAGGAAAGCAACAACAAAAGGGCAAGACAATGGTTCTTTCAGACCTTGATGAAATCTGAGTTCTTACATAACTTTTCCCACTAACACTAGCTGTCACTGTTTTGCCTTTCCAACCACTCAATAATTACTAAAAGGCCCTCCCTCATACACACACCTCACTGTCCTTTTCATGTTTGTTCCCTTATTACCCTTTGCCAAGTAAACCTCATAGGAGGTCTAACATTAACTCAAAATAATTGGCAATTGTAGATAAATTTTGTTATAGCAAAGATATTAATACAATTTCTTTGAAAAACCTCACTTATTTTTCTCTCGCACTCTTTCTTTCTCTATGTTGAGTTCTCTTTTTCTGTCTCTCACTAAAATTACTCTATAATAATGAGATAATCAACTCGTAGATATAGTTTGTATATGGGGTGACTTTAGGTTGTGGAAGTTTGTGGAATGCAAGCTTACTTTGTCACAAATAATTTGTAGAACTTCATTCATAAATTAATTTCTATTACTTTGTAGAAAATTCTCACATTCTTGGACTATTCAACACTTAGTTGAGAAGCAATAGTTATATATGGCTGACTCAATTTCGAAAATCCACAAAAGGGGCTTTATTTACAACCTTTTTCTCCGACTTCAGTCACGTTTGTAATTCTTCTTTCCTTTCTACTTTGCCACTTCCGTGCTGCTACGTTTCCGCTAGGCCAATAGAGAATCTATGATTCTATACCAAATAAATTTGTCACTGTTAACCAACTTTATTAACATGTTTGATAGGTTATCTCTAATATGGATATTCTGCATATCCACACATCTTTCCTCCTCACAAACAAAATGATATTTGGCGCGTATGAGTTTTGTGTTTGTATGAAATTTTGAATTTTTCTCAGGTGGAAAGTGCTTTGATTGTCACAAAACTTAATGATTTTCTCTTGTTTGTGCCAAAGCTCTTCGAGTAACATTTGCAACCAAATTGCCTTTTTGGCGCACACATTCTGTATAGTTGATTGCATTTTTAAAATCCAGCTTACAACTCCAGCAAGAGTAAACATATATCCTATGGTGAACTGACTTTTATCGAGATCACTTACATAATTTGAATTAACATAACCTCTAACAATAAAGTTTGATCCTTCGTAACATAATGCAGTATTTGAGGTACCTTTGATGTATGTCATGATCCTCTTCACAATATTCCAATGCTCTCTACCCAGATTCGCTTTGTATCGACTAACCGCTCCCACTATGTAAGCAATGTTTCTTCTTGTACATATCATAGCAAACATTAAACTTCCCACTAACCTATTTGCTTCACTGTTAGGGCTCATACTTGAGAATAACTTGAATTAATAGGAAGCAGGGTAGATATTGACTTACATCTTGCATGTTGAAGCATTTTCTGGAAGTACTTCTTTTGAGATTCTTCCTATTTCTGTCTTGGTGATTTTTATACCGAGATAGAAATAATAGGAAGATTTGACCTTTGAAGACGAACTACTTCAAGAAAATCTTGCAGCGCGTCAACATGCAAGATTGTTAGCCAATCTCTACCTCGTTTTCTTTTAACTTCAAGCTATCCTCAAGTATGAGCCTTAGCAGTAGAGTAAAAGCGATTCACCAATACATGGAAAATCTTGGTAGAGAATATTGAAATACTGTGAGGAGGATTTGAGATATATCAAGAGTACTTCAAATGCACATTATGTTGTGGGGAATCAAACTTTAATGTTAGAAGTTATGTTGATTCAAATTATGTTGGTGATTTCATAAGTAAGCCCGTCTCAGAATGTGTTTTTGTCTGGAAGAGTTCGACCACAAACAAGTAACATTGAGAGCACTTTGCACATGGCAAATAATTTGGCATTTCATTTCAACAAAGCACATACACATCAAATATTATTTTGTTCATGAGAAGGTGGAGGATTATATGTTGAATTGCAAAATAATCTACACTAGAGACAACTTTGCAGCTATGTTAATAAAGCCGATTAACAATGGCTAATTTATTTGTGTCGATTATCCATTGGTCTAGCGGAAACATAAGCGGCATGGAAGTGACAAAGAAGAAATAAAACAAGAATTACAAAAGTGTTAAGTGGGAGAGATATATAAATAAAATCACTTTTGTGAACTTTCAAAATTAAGTCAAACCATATATGACTATTGCTTCTCAATCAAATATTGAATAGTTGAAGGAGGTGAGAGCTTTCTACAAATTTGTTGAAGATAATTAATGAATAATGAAGTGTTACAAATTGTAACAAAGCTGTAATATTACAACATGCATTACATAAGCTTCCACCGCCTAATGTCACCGCCATATACAAGCTACATATGATCTTGGTCATTTGTCATTTGAATTTGATCATATTATTCCAATTTTGTAGAGTAATTTGAGTGAGAGAAATAGAGCTCAACATAGAGATTGAAAGGTGTTTCTGAGAAAAGAATGAGGTTTCTCCTAAACATTTGTTTGTAGTCTTTCATTTATTATAGTACGAGGATTATTATCATATGTTATCCTTGTTATGCAATTATCAATTTTTTTTGGCTCAACTTTATTTGAGGTTCTCATATTCATACATCAACCTCAGTTGTAATTGAGTGCCTAAGTTCCTCAACATTTCTAACATAAACTATAATAATGCTACTGTGCAGGACCATCAACTTTGCCGGGTGTAATGGACCCCATTGCCGTCTTCTGTTCAAAATGTAAGGCATACTCATGAGGGTTGGTGTTACCCCTAAAATCTTGCACCTTAGGCATCATGTATTTAGACAAAGCCTCCACATTGATAATATTTCTGGTGTACACGATAATGTGCTTGCAGTGTTCACCAGATCTTTGTGATCCGATCGGTTTTAACATTCATCTTGCTCTCCATTGTGACTATTTTCTCCATCGTGGTCCTATTCGTTCAGCTGGTGATGATTACTGTTCAGGTAGATTCTGCCCACTTGATCTTCCAGCCGTTATTCCCTCGTGCAGTGATCCAGGTTCAGTGCCTTCGATATGTCCTGCAGGGGTAACTGGAGGAACGACTGCCTCCTTATAGGTTCTCGAATTCATTTTAGTGTATTGGTTTCTTTTTATTTGACAAAGTGATTTAATGTGGTAAGATAAAAAATTCACACTACACATCATTATGATAATAGAAGCACATGATTGTATCTAGAGTTAGGCCACTTTAGTACACTATCACACATATTTACATTGTGCTAATCTCGTTCTCTCTCATCGCTCACTGGTTTTTGTTTTCTCACTGAAGAAAGAAAAACCATTTTCTCAAATATCAGTCCTATGATTTCTTCATAATTTTCGGATAGATCAGTAACTTCAACTGGGTATGTAAGTTTCATAGGTTCATTCATTTTTGTTGTTTCTTTTTTTCTCGATCAGTTGGTGATGTACTATAGTGTGACATAGTTCTAGATATAATCACGTGCTTCCATGATCATAATGATGTGTAGTGTGAATTTATATCCCTCATAATGATCATTAAAAGAAACGAATACAATAAAATAATAATTGGAGTTACCTCATCCCTCTCTGCTTGTCCGAAGACTTGATTAACTCAACAATTTTTTCCCCTTAGAACTGTCTGGGGATCCCTTGTTAATGCCCTCCGAGTTGCTGGACTTGCGAGTTCAGCATATCGATAATTCATATTTGTCTATTGCGGTGTTTTCCATCGCAGAAAAATGATCACTCCCGAAAGGGTTTTTAATCTTCTTATGTAAAAGTCTCTGCCTTATTGTGGGGACCAAATTGTTGGGGATAAATCAACTATTAGATTTGAGGTTTGAGTGGTTTTCTGGTTGGGAATGACTGCTTGATTTGAAGCTTCTTGTAGAAAATAGTGATTCGAATTGTGTGTTGATTTCATAGAATAATACATATTTATATACAGAGTTAGGAGACTAAATATCTACTAAATATCTACTAAATATCTAACTCTCTTACAGCTAATATACACTTAATATCTAACACTCCCCCTCAAGCTGGAGCATAGATGTTAATCATGCCCAGCTTGTTACAAAGATAATCAACCCGCACCCCATTCAAAGCCTTTGTAAAAATATCTCCTAGTTGTTCTCCGGTCTTCACATATCCTGTGGAGATCAGACCTTGTTGAATTTTCTCACGAACAAAATGACAATCAATCTCAATGTGCTTAGTTCGCTCGTGGAATACGGGATTCGAGGCAATATGAAGAGCAGCTTGATTATCACACCATAATTTTGCTGGAATAGAAGTCTTAAACCCAAATTCAGTCAAAAGCTGATAAATCCATATTACCTCACACACGGAAGTGGGCCATAGCTCTATATTCGATTCGGACTTTGGATCTAGATACAACATTTTGTTTCTTACTCTTCCAAGAGACCAGATTGCCCCCAACAAATACACAATATCCTGAAGTGGATCGTCTATCTACCTTGGAGCCTGCCCAATACGCATCGAAAAACACTCAATACGGGTATGTCCATGATCCTTGTAAACTATACCTCGTCTGGTGCTCCTTTTAAATAACATAAAATTTGTTCTAATGCCGCCCAATGATGAATTGTTGGAGAAGACATGAGCGGCGATAACACTAACCGGAATGCAATATCCGGACGAGTCACGGTTAAATAATTCAACTTTCCAACTAACTGCGATATTTCTCGGGATCTTCAAATGGTTTCCCATCACGTGTAAGATGCACGAAATTTGGATTCATTGGAGCATTGCGGGGTTTTGATCCCAATTTCCTGTCTCGGTTAGCAAATCAAGTACATACTTTCTTTGAGACGAGAAAAATACCTTGTTTACTCCGAGTAACTTCAATCCCCAAGAAATACTTGAGCTCCCTAAATCTTTCGTGTTAAGCGGGTGTGAATGAAAGACTTAAGGGATGAGATGCCTTCGAGTATCACTTCCGGTAATAACGATGTCATCAACATACACCACTAACAAAATGATACCAACGAGTTGATCTTTTATAAAACACGAGAATGATCCGACTTACTTTTCAACAAACCAAACTTCTCAACGGCTGACTAAATTTACCAAACCAAGCACGAGAGCTTTGTTTCAATCCATATAAAGATTTGCGAAGATGACAAACTCGCCTAACTCCCCACGAGCAACAAACCCGGGAGGTTGCTCCATATATACTTCTTCCTCGAAGATCTCCATGAAGAAAAGCATTTTTAATATCAAGTGATGCAAAGGCCAATGATGAGTAGTTGCCATGGAAATGAACGGTCGAACGGATGTGAGTTTAGCAACGGAGAAAAAGTATCACAATAGTCCACTCCATAGGTTTGAGCATAACCCTTGGCAACAAGACGGGCCTTTAAGCGAGCAAGCTGTGCCGTCTGGATTGAATTTAGTGAACACCCATTTACACCCGATGCTTTGTTTTCCGGAAGGTAAATTAACCAAGACCCAAGTACCATTCGCAACCAAAGCATTCATCTCTTCTATCATTGCGGCAAGCCAACCGGGATGAGACATCGCTTCTCGAACGAGTTTTAGGAATAGTGATAGAATCGAGAAGCAATAAAAGAACAAGAAGAAGAGGAGAGATGATTATAAGACACAAAAGAAGTAATAGGAAAAGTACATTGGCGTTTACCTTTACGTAGTGCAATGGGAAGATCATCCGAGATCTCCGGATACGATGACGAAGATGCGGGTGCGGGACATGAAACGGGGAGGTGGAGGAGGGGGCGCACGGTGTACACTATAGGAGGCCGAGGGAGTGGTGGAGGTGGTAGAGGTGGTGGAGGTGGTGGAGTTGTAGACAACGTGGGGGTGACGACCGAGGCGGTGAAGGAACTAGAGACCCGCCAGAACATGTAGCGGGCGCATAGGATGTGACGAATAAACCAACAAATCATCATCCTCCCCCTGACTAGTAGAAGTAGTGGAAGATGAAAAATAAGGTGTATTTTCTACAAAAGTAACATCAATAGAAACAAGATATTTGTTGAGATCAGGACAATAACACCTATACCCTTTCTGAAGACGAGAATAACCAAGAAAGACACACTTTAGTGCCTTAGGGTCTAATTTGGTGACAGATGGACGGACATCGCGAGCAAAACAAACACTACCAAACACTCGCGGAGCAACTGGAAATAATGACTTATTAGGAAAAAGAATTTTAAATGGAATTGCACCATTAAGAACAGAGGATGGCATGCGATTAATAAGAAAGCATGCCGTGGAAACTGCATCGGCCCAAAAAGGTTTAGGGACTTTCATTTGAAACAAGAGAGCACGTGCAGTTTCAAGAAGATGTCTGTTTTTACGTTACGCAACACCATTACGAGGTGCGTATCAACACGAAGTTTCATGAAGCATGCCATTAGAGGTCATATAAGATTGAAATTGAGCAGACATGTACTCTTTGGCATTATCACTTCTCAAAGTACGAATAGATACATTAAATTGAGTTTGAATCTCAGCACAAAAAGCACAGAATATAGAAAACAACTCAGAACGATTTTTCATTAAATATAACCAAGTTACACGAGAATAATCATCCACAAAAGTAACAAAATACACGAATCCGGGTTGAGACAAAATAGGAGAAGGACCCGAAACATCGGAATGAACTAACTCAAAAGGAACACTAGCACGTTTATTGACACGTGGACTCGAACTAACACGATGATGTTTGGCAACCGACATGACTCACAATCTAACGAAGATAAACTACTATATTGGGGACACGGTTTCTTGAGCAAAGGAAGGGATGGATGACCTAAACGACAATGAGCCTCAAAAGCGGAAGCAACACTCGAACAAGCAATAGAGGTTGGCGGAAGTGGGTCAAGAACATACAAGCCACCAGATTCATGTCCTTTACCAATAATCTTCTTCGTCACAAGATCCTGAAACAAACAATGATCAGGAAAGAATGAGATGCAACAATTTAGATTACGAGTGAGTTGACTAACAGAAAGCAAATTAAAGGACAAATCAGGTAAATGTAAGGCCCGATGACAAAGATAGCATAGGTGTAGGAACAATAGTGCCAGATCCAAGAACAGAAGCTGTTGACCCATCAGCTAAGGTGACAACAGAAGTGGGACTATGAGACTGAAAAGTGGAAAAGAGACGGGAATTACCTGTCATATGATCTGTGGCACCAGAATCAATGACCCATTTTGAGGATTTGGAAAGAAGGCATGCATTAGAGTTACTGATTCGGCAATCGCGATGTGAGAAGAAGATGAAGACTTAAGTGTTTCACGATACCTTGAGAACTTGGCAAATTCATCGGCGAAATAAGGACCGATTTGTCAGATGCATCACTAGTGCTTGCAATATTGGCAGAGTGTTGTTGTCGATTCTTAAATTGTAACTTCCTACACTCAAACTTGGTGTGGCCTGGTTTCTTACAATAATTGCACATGATGCTCCCAGAATTTGGTGTGCGGTTATCAGGTCCTTGTGAATTACCTCCTTTAAATCCACTTGGAGTAGAGTTTCTTTCCGGTGCAGAATTATTACGACTCACCAAGGCGCTATTCAGAGGAGTTGAAGAGGTAGTCTCTGTGCGAAGAACACGAGTAAACACATCTTGTAAAGAGGAGACATCAGAACCAGAGAGAACTTGTGACTTTGCAGAGTCAAATTCAGATGAGAGTCCTGCAAGAAAACTCATAATAGCCATCTGTTCTCGTTGGCCACACGCGCCTCCACGCGCCGGCGCGTGAGCCCCACGCGCAGAAGCTTCAGGCGGCGCGTGAGCCCCACGCGCGAGGAATCCGGCGACCGGACTTCGGGGGTTTGTAGATCGGCGGCTGGGCAGTCCTCCTATGTGGGCGGTGAGAAAAGATGTTCACTCCAAATAGGATTTTCGAAAACAACCCTAAACTCAAACCCTAAATTTTTTTTTTTTTTTTTTTTTTTTTTTTTCAGAACCCTAATTTCGAATTTCGAATTTTGAATCACAATGCTCTGATACCATGTAGAAAATAGTGATTCGAATTGTGTGTTGATTTCATAGAATAATACATATTTATATACAGAGTTAGGAGACTAAATATCTACTAAATATCTACTAAATATCTAACTCTCTTACAGCTAATATACACTTAATATCTAACACTTCTATTCTTATTTCCACCAAAAGCAGTGAAACTAGGAAACTGCTTTGCAATCCAGAGTGGGGTTTCTCTCATCTTTTAGGCACTTTTTGCTTGCATAAGGCAGCAAATACCCCAAACCTTTTAAGCAAATGGACTGAGGAAAGCAAAGATTGGTTTAGTCCTCCTCATATCTCCAGTCCAGTACTATTATGTTAAGCAATATAATGATACCACAGATGGGGAAATGTATGGGAAACTTGATCAAAATCCAAGAAGGGAACACATTTGGAAAGGTGATATTTCAACTATAATAAGGTTTTGATTTCTTTATGACTTACCAACAAAATTATGAATATTGCAATGGGGTTACCCTCCCATACTAGTTGATGCATTATATCTTATATTGATGCAATTTAATACCGTGCCAAAATCGTACCGTGTCACCTTAAATTCATTTATAACATTACTCAAAACATTATAGTAAGCCCTCTTGATATGTGTCTCTTCCTATTGATATCATTCTAAAATAATAGAGAAATTTATTGAGAATTTGTTAGAAGATTTTCTTTTTGTGAATAAATGATTTCATTTCATCATCTATAGTAGGACTAAGTTCTTTTACGCTGCTTCATATTATTCTTGCTCTGAATTATTTATCATACATAAATATAATTACAATTTATGTTCAGCTTGATGATGATTCTCCCTTGATTTTTTTTATTACTGGTAATGGCTAAAAACCGAACCTGATTCGTACATCCAAACCCGTAAAATCTTGAATTTAATAAGGCGGGTTCGGTACCTATTTTCATGAACCTAAAACCCTTAATTAGCTGATAAATTCACTTGATGTGCAGCCCTGTTGATGTGCCCTTAAACAATTCAACTATAAAGTGAACTTAACCTCTATAGAGTAAGTTACAGTCAATAATTTTTATTTTTAATTTTATTATATATAATAATTTATGACTACATACATCAATTAAACTAATATATTATAACAAAAACAATGTTTGTGTAAAATAAAATTTAAATTTAGATGCTAAAAGCCAAATAAAAACCCCATGTGGGATGAGTCACATCTTCTGCTCTGCTTATCTTATTATCATTTATATTTATATATATATATATATATATGTACCAAAAAAGAGCTAGTACGTATACACATACGCATACTTTATATATATACTTATATTTACTTCAACTTGATAAGTTCTCCTTCTGATCAGGTCTGCAGCTATCTATGGCATCGTGCACCGTACGTTCTCAAGTTTTTCAACAGACAGAGAGAAAGAGACACAGCTTTTATATAATACTATATAGTACACTCACACACACATATATAAATATATTGTTTATATATATTATTATTTAATGATATGTGGCAGACTTGTGAGATTCTTATTGGTTTGACTTTGAAGAAGATGCCAGCTTTGATTGCCAAAGATAACGCCATCAAAGACGGTGGTGGCTAAAGAAAGACCACCGTACGTATGAAGAAGAATATCTTTACACTTTTCCTTATATATACTCATTGATCATATACAGTCTCTCTTCAAAACCACTCTTCATTTTCTCCCTTTCTTAGTCTTTAACTCAAGTTTACTATAAGTTTTAAAACCCCATTCCAAACTTATTGGCTACTAAAGAAAAATGGAGAAAAGGGTTATTGATTATATGTTAGTTCCATTAGGACTCTTTGCTTTGGTGGCTTACCATGTTTGGCTTCTCTACCGAGTTATAAACTACCCCACCAAGACCATCATCGGTATCAATGCTATTCACCGCCGTTCTTGGGCTCTTGCTATGTTGGAGGTTAGTTAAAATTAAACGTCGTCATTCTGTGTTTAATATTTGGATGCATATGTATATAGTTGAATCTAAATGACATTTTGTTTTGTTTGCAGAATTTGCACAATAATGGTGTTCTTGCTGTTCAGAGTTTGAGAAACAACATAATGTCGTCGACCCTTATGGCCTCGATGGCAATTATGTTGAGTTCTCTAATCGCTGTGTTGATGACCAGCGGTGGGAAAAACAAAATTGAGTTGTTTATTTTTGGAGACAAAAGCGAAGCAAGCTTATCTGTCAAATACTTTTCCATAATGGCTTCCTTATTAGTGGCCTTCTTGTTCAACTTGCAATCCATAAGGTATTAATTGCTATACATATATATTATATATCGAAAGTATTCATATAGATCTAGTATCGCAAAAAGACATCAGTGGTGTCCAGTACCAACACAACTCGATCCTTAATGATTCATTGTTTGTGTTTTTTTGCAGTTACTATAGTTATGCAAGTGTTCTAGTGAATGTGCCATACAAGAAGATATCACAAGACGATGAACACGAGAAGCTCATAGTTGATTTTGTAGGAAGGAGTGTGAACACCGGAAGCTATTTCTTTTCGCTAGGGTTACGAGCTTTCTACATCTCGTTCGCTCTATTCTTATGGATATTCGGTCCTCTTCCCATGTTTGTTTATAGCTTTGTTTTGGTTTTCATGCTCTATTTCTTGGATGTTAACTTTCATTGTGGTGCCATTGTTGATGTTTCTGATGAAGACATAAGTGTTAGAAGACTAATAAAAGATGAAGAGCTTGGCATTATTATAGGAAGACCAATTTAGATGTTTTTTTTTGGTTGGTCAAACTAGCTATAGCTACAACTACTTGTTGTTGGAAAATAACATTTTTGTAATCTCAATCTCTATTGTGATTATTGATCTTATTCACTACACAAAAAAAGTAATGTATATAGCGGATCTTGTTCTGTTTTGTTCTCTTTTATTCTTTATGAAATTACATTACAAAAATTAAGTTATTTTTCCCTTGTTGTTGATCAATTCTTGACTCTCACGTTATTTAAGTTACAAGTTGGTAGTTATGAAAAGAAAATAATTAAACAAAAGGCCAAAATCATGCTAACTTGTATAGCTATTAATATTATTATGTGGCGTTTGGTTGGGAGGAATGAAAATATAAGAATTGGAATGGGAATGAGAATGAGAATAGAAATAAGAATAGAATAGAATAAAATTTGAAATCCATAAAAAAATTAATAAAAAAATCATTAAATTTTTTTTTCTTGTTACGTTGGAATAGTCTTTTTTTTCTTTTTTAAAATGAAATGGTCATTTCACCAAAATAGTAGAAAGAACATTCTATTGGAATGTTATTTCAATACTTTAAAATGCAACCAAACTAAAGAATAAATAAAAATTATTTCCTTTCCATATTCCATTTCATTACATTCAACCAAACGCTACCTTAGAGTTTTTGGCTGCTAAACACTTCCAACTGTCATTTCACTTGTATTTAACTTTTCAAGTTTAAGTTTTAGAGATAAAACCCTCTAAACTGAACTGGTAGCAAATTTAAAGTATCATCAATTTTTTATTGTCACTATGGACTACTTATGTATACACTCTTATACACATGATACGTTTATATTAGTACACCTAATATTATTATTTAAAAATTATTCAGTTTAGTAGTTTAGAAAATTTTATCATCAAAATTGAACTTAAAGAGTTAAAGTACAAGTAGAATGATAATTAAAAGTGTTTAACCGAAAAAAAACTCATATTATTATAATCCATGTCATGATATGCTCATCCCTCATTTCATCTCGTAAATGTTACATTTTCAATTTTATTTGTTTAATGTTTTACTTCATGTATAGTTGTATATTTTTTAATATTTTAGCTGACTACATTAATTAAAATGATATAAATACATACTATATTATATAAATATAACATGAATGGAAATTAAATTTGGATGTACATAGTCTTAATTAGCACATGCACAACCCCAAAAACCATTTGGGATTGGAATCTAAGCTTGCTTAGCCACACATGCTCTGTCTACTTATAACAAACTCATATCACAAAAGCATACATGTTCATTCAAACCACCTGAATATATGTCACTACAATATATTATATATATGTGATTAAATATTGTTTGTAAGTTGATTTATGTTGAAATCTATTTTCTTTGGAATGAAGTTGTTCATGTTACTAGTCTCTAGTTTTATGTTAAAGAAGAAACGAAATCTTCTAACCGATAATTAAGCTAAAGAAAGAACTTTAATTTTAATTAGCATTAACATATGATTCTTTATCTTATTTTCATGAAACTTCTAATAATTCGATCAAAAAGAAAGAACAAACAATGATTTTTCTTTTCTAACAGTTTTGGGAATGGAAATTAAATTTCTTTTGGTTCTCCCTGAAAACAAATTTCATTTTCGATTTCTAGAGTTAAAACAAATTACAATTCTCATTCTATATGAACTCTAGGGACTACAATCAACCTTAATTATTGTACTCCATTAATATATTAGAAAAAAAAAAAAAAGAAACTAGTATTCAAAGAAGTTTTTTTTCCTTACAATTACAAATAAAGCCTTGTTCTTTGAAAGATCTATCTCGTGTCTGGTACTGCATGGCATAGTTTCACTCTGTAAGAATTTCGAATCATTCTGTTTAAGCCCATCTTCTTCTATCATAAATGATCTGCTTGCCCCGAAATGACCTGGCTCAATAGTGAAATCCCAATTCGTTGGAGCTTTCTATTTGATTGTATTGAAAACCCGAATCAGATGCTTTCTTCAGGAAAAAGCTCATCTTTAATGGAAGGAGCTATCCATTGTATTTGAATATAAGTAATCTCCCAAAGATCATCATCTTCCTTCTGAACCAAAATCCCATTCTCCTTCATCTCAGTAATCATTTTTCTCAACAAGTCAGGAACAACACCAGGTAACTTAGACACACCATACTCACCTAAATCAGCTTTCATATAAGTATCCATTCTCCTCAAAACACCTAACCAAAATGTCCTAAAACCAGGACTATTCGAAATCTGTGTCATCAACTTCAAGAAGATCTCACACAAAAGTTCCATTGCAATTGTTAAAGTTCCTTCCATGCTTCTAGTTTCCCTCTCAGCATTTTCCCTCCTCGAATACTCGAACATCTTTTCGTGCAAATCATCCACCATAGCAAAGATCACAAGATTGAAGCAGTTAATGCAGTTGTTCGGGGTAAACTCGAGCTCTTCAGCAAGCATAAAGCTTTTCTGAAGAGCCATAACTGCAGCATTTCTTATCTCTTCTCGTCGAGCTAAGCTTGTTTTTCTCAGCGCTTCGCCTAGTTTGATGAACAAACTCATGAAGAAGTTCAATGAGCTAGGAGCTCTCAAATTTTCCTCGAATGAAGAGTTACTCGCGTTACTTGTCGCGCTGAAATTGCTACTATTTGAGAGCTCTAAGCACTGTGTTTTGTACCATTGGACTAATTGAGTAACTGTGCTTGCCAATAGATCCAAAATCATTATGTTCTTCTCCAATGGACTGTTTCTAAGAGCAAGAAAGCTAAAAGCAGAGTCAATACAATAAGTATAATTCATTTTTGAGATATGAGTTCCATCTGATATCAACATGATCAAAGTCTCAACAGCTTGATCATAAGTTTCAGGTTGTCTACCTGTGATTGACAACAAGTGTAGAACAGATTTCCAACCGAGTTGAGTCTTCAAATTCGCGGGAAACTCAGTTAAAATCTTGTTAACAGATTTTGTTATGAACTCACAACAAGTGTCAAGTATTTCCTTTTCAAGTTTCCACATTAAGTTTATGGACTTGAAAATCATCTCCTCAGGGGTTTTTTCTTGTTGGTATGTTCCAAGTAGCTTTAGGCAAACTTTGAAGAGGCCTACAATGCCTTTTTCAGCGAATGGGACAGGCGAAAAGGTAGGGAATTGAGCAACTGCAAGGAGATGATCATTAAAAGCATGCCAAAAGGTTTGGAACCTATGTAAGTTTGCCAATGTAATGGCAATGATTAGATCCCAACAGAAACCAACTGTTTCTTCTTCATCAACTGGTGTACTAAACTTCTGTCCTTTCCCTGCAGCCGAAAAGATTAGAGACCGCCCGAGATTGATCAAAGCATCTTCAGGCAAGTTTGAAGTCTTGCTGAAGATGTTACCAATTCTACATTGTTTAATAATCTTAAGATTTTGCTCAAATTCACTCACACCAAGTGAAAGTGAATCTTCCATACTTTCCAATGATAGAAAATGAGAGAATCTGCTAACATTTACAACTTTAGAATCATTTGGAGTAGAGAGGCCTTGTTCTGATGTAGCTTGAGAATCTGATGATGTAGTACCGAAATTAGCAGCATCGAATTCAATGACAGATTGGGGAAGAAGTTTAAGTCTTTTGAGCTTTAACAAACAATCAACAATGTTCTTCCAACCACCTCTAATAGAGTTACCAAAGTTATTTGCAATAGTGAAAACTGCAAGTGTTGCTATCTTAGGCTTCAAATCATGACTAAAGGCGAAAAGGGTCTCTTCAGCAGAGGCATAAGGGTTCAAAAGAGTAGTGAATTTTGAAAAAGAAGCAAGAAGCTCATCAAGGGTCTCTACTAATCCATATTGAGCTATTCTAGCTATTGAAAACAAACCTTCAACACATTCATGGAGGATTTCTTCTTCATCACCATGCTCGAAAAACGCGCATAATGTAGCAACAGATGGCCCTGCAATACTACCAAACATGTCTCTACCAATTCTCTTATCATCATCAAAATTACTTAACTTATAAGGTTGAATAATTCTTGACCTGTTTATAAGCTCAATCCACCTACTTGGATTCATTTCAACAATTTGACCAGATTGACCAAAGATAGTAATAGCATTGTTTGAAATTGAGTTGAATAGTTCAGATAAATACTCCTTAGGAAGATCTTTACCACCATTAATAGCTCTATTATTCCTAATAAACTCTTCCTCTGTCATCTTTTTCTTTACTTGAGGATTATGTTGATCAGTATTAAGCATTATAAGAGAATAACACAAAATAAAGACAGCATCTTTACTAGCAAAAATATCAGAAGTCTGTTGTTCATAAAATCTATCAGAAAAAGCTTCAAGAATTCTAGTAATCTTCTGAGACTCACCAGGTAACCGAAACGTTTCGAGATAAGTTCTAAGAGCATGATCAAGAATCATACTTGAAAACTCAAAAGTTTCAGTGAATTCCTTCAAAACTTGAAGATGAAAACTTTCAGGATCACCAAGATAATCACCAACCATGCTCTTATCCAATCCAGGAGTGTATCTAAAAAAGAAAGCTAAAGCCTTTGGATCATGAGGATCAGGGGACAATTTAGAAAGCTGTAAATACTCCAAACCTTTCTTCTCATCACAATTAAAATGGTAACTAGTAACTAGTAACTTTCTCTTCTGAGCTTTTCTAAACCTTAAAAAATCAACCCAATTGATTGAATCATTTCTTGGTTTATCTTCCCAAAAGGGTCTAAACTCTGAAATCTCAACTGGGTATGGCTCAAAAAGTGTTCTTGAATCATTATCATTATCATCATCATTGTCATATTGTCTATCTATGTTGTCAGCTATGTTATGGATTATAATCATTAAACCTTCAAAAGCTTGAATCTTTAAGGAAGTTAGAGGACTTGTTACTGGAAATGAGTGTTTGCAGAGTAATTTTCCGATGTCTTCGAAGATGTTTCGACAGAGTGGATCGCAATCGTAGTTTTCATAGATTTCGATTATGAATGTTGGTTGTCTGCAAAAGTTTATGATTCCTTCGAGTGAAACTTCTTGGAGTTGGAGTGAAACTCCTTGTGTTGTTGGAACTCTAAGAAGAACAAAGTTGAAGAAGGCTTCTATTTGGAGACGAAGGAATCTGCAAACAAATGTATAACACAAAAAAAAACACATCAATAATTGAATGTAGAGGGTGTTAATTTGTTCTTGGTTTAGGTTGTATTGTATGCAGTGTTGTGTTTTTTGTTTTTCTTGTGTCTTAAGCTAAGTTAACAAAATAGGAGGCGTTTGGTTGGGAGGAATGAAAATATAGGAATAGGAATGAGAATGGGAATAAGAATAAGAATGGAATGGAATAAAATTTAAAATGCATAAAAAAAATTGATAAAAAAATCATTAATTTTTTTCCTTGTACTATTGGAATGGTCATTCCTTTCTTTTAAAAATAGAATAACCATTCCACTAAAATGGTGGAAAGAGCATTCCATTGGAATGCCATTCCAATACTTTAAAATGCAACCAAACAAAAGAATGAAATGAAAATTATTTCCTTTCTATTCCATTTCATTTCATTACCTTCAACCAAATGCTACCTTAAATAAGAATTAAGAACAAAAGTAATTATTTTGGAACTTTATATACATATTTTTGTATTTGATTTTTCATAAAATTATAATAGTTTATATTGTGAAGATTCAAACAGTTTATTGTATGTATGTCTTTTTTTTTATGTCAATATTTTATTTTTGTATTATAAATTGTTATGAGTATTTTTAAATTTTACAAGATATATTATATAATTATAGTGTAAGTATTACATATATAAAATTTAAAATTATAACTATTTAGATATCAAGAAAAAAACTGCATTAATATGTTCGTAAAATATTCTATATTTTCAAAAATCGTTAAAGGTGAAACACTATTTATGGGACATTTTATTTTTAAAATTTAAAATAATTATAATTCAATTTTTTTATATGACGATCTACTTTATAGTTGTAGCTAGGTATTTTATTAGTTTTCAAAAAAATTCTTAATAATTTACAACACTAAATACAAAGTTTAAATATTTTACATTTGTTTTTTTTTTATACATGTGTGAACTTTCATGAATTATTTTAATTTTTTCGAAAATAAATGTAACTATAAGATAGGTCGTATATAAAAAAAAAATTAGATTATAATTTTTCCGAATATCAAAATTAGAGATGTCCTAGCAAAAGTTGTATTCCTTTTGTAGAATTTTTCCCTTAACCACTAAAAAAAATTATCATATCACTAATAGTACAATTTAATAACGAGTTAACATATTTTAATTTAATGTATAATATAGTTTTGGTGTGGTGTTAGGCACTCTTATTATGTGCCTAGCTAGAATAATAGCAATGCACTATATTTTATGATGAATGTTATAATATCATAATCATGATTATTAGCATATATGCATGCAAAAATGAATTAAGGAATAAATATAAAATTTAGGAATGTTAAACCTGCGAAGAAAATGATAGGTATTCAAGACTGTACTACAAATCATGGATAGAACAAGTGGTGAAGAACAAGTCCCATAATGTATCAAATGATGAAACAAATCATCTTGAACCATTCTAAGAAGCTTTGGATGTTTTCCAATTCCATCACCACTCAATTCAATAGCTGAGTTAATTAAAACCAAAGCAAATACTTGAACATCTTCATCACCACAAAATGAAGTATTATTAGCCAATTCCGAACCACTATTCTCAACCAATTCCACCACATTTAACAAAGAACACAAGAAATGAAATACATCAACTGCACACCGAATCCCATAACCCGATTCCCCTTCGAATTCACCTCCTTCTTCCTCTTCTTCACCCAATCTCGAACCCTCAATGCTCGTAACCACCTCTATTTCGGGCAATTTAGAAAATATTTTCTGGATCAGTTCGTGCATTGTGTACCGAGCGCTTCTTTGAAGCAAATCGCCTCGGCCAATAGACTGTTGAACAACTTGAAAACAAGTATTGACGAGAACACAAACCGCTTGATCGGTTAATAGAGCTGAGGCAGAGTGGTTCATAATCGCGGATAAGACTTGTAAGATCTTCATCATTACAGCATCTTCTGAGATTGAATCGGTTTTTTCTAGTCTACAATTTGTAATGGAAGTTACAATTGTAGCAATGGCCTCAGCTGCGGCTGGGGTCTTTAAATTAAAAAACTCGAGTTTTAGAATCTTGAGGAGAGCAGAGAGGGCGACTCCCGTGGCCGAAGCAGGGATGTCGTCGCTCTGTATCACCTCGAGAAATGGGGAGAGGTAGATAGAAGGGTCTATTGTGCACCATTGTTGTTGTGGATTGAAAATTAGAGCTCTTAGGGATTTTAGGGATTGGAGAATTGCATTGTCTTGGGATTCTTCGGGCGATCCGAGGTAGTGGGAATTAGGATCGGCCGGACGGCGGATTACGGCGAGGAGAGCTCCCACTTCGGTGTTGAGCATGCATGAGAGCCCTAATTCTTTTCTCTTTGATTTTTGTTGTTCTTTCTCTTTTTCCATTTTGGAAAGAAAGACCATTGAAAAAACAGAAAACGACAAAAGAAGAAACCGTTGAAGGTATGGTAAATATTGATCATATATAGTTTAAGGATTGAATTAAATTAAATTTATTATTATTTATATTTTGTGGTTAATTAAACAAGAAAGTAGTAGAGGTTATATAATGGTTTGCTTTTTATAGAGTTTTTACTATTTACATTTTTTTTTTTTTGCATGGTTAAGAAAAGTGTTTTTGAAAATTTCTGCCTTTTTTCTCTCCTTCCAACAAAATAGTTATGAGAAATTAATACTAATAATAATTTATTAGTTAACCACGTGGGAGGAGTCAGTACACACTCGGTGCTCTGCTTATCTTATTTATATTAAAGAAGATGTCGTACGTATATATATTTATATATGTTTATAGGGATATGATTTGTGGGTGACGTTCTTTCACGGAATGTATTCTGTGATACATTAGATGAGTCTTATGGTACATTAAATGAGTGTCAAGTACGTTTCCACTTTTTAACCTTAATTACTCTTAGATCAATCTCAACAGTCAAATCAAATAACTCTCTCGTCTGACGGCTGTCGTACATCACGGATTACAATCCGTGAAAGTACAATAACATGACAAAATCATATCCCTATGTTTATATAAATACAAACAAACTTGAAGTTGATACGTTCTTCCTCTGATCAGGGTCAGGACTGAAGCTACGTTGTCAAGTTTTTTCATGATACAGAGAGAGAGAGCATTAATTACTGCACTCACACGTATATATATATATATATATATAATTAATTTGGAAATTACTTAATGATGAATATTAATGTGGGAGACAGAGTGATGAGAGATTCTTTTATATTAATTAGGTTTGACATTTGAAGAAGATGCCAATTACCCAAAGTGATGCCCTAACACTCTGCTGCCTAATATATCTAATTCCAGATCATCAAGAAAGACCGTACACGTATGTATATATAAGTAGATAAGTTGAGGATTATTTTTTTTTATCATTAATTAAAAATACTTTTATATTACATTTTATTAAAATGTATTCATTTTTGTAAGGGTATATTGCCCAATATACCTTCATTCTCTCCATTAAATTTAGTACATAATTTACATTAATTTAAAAAGTATGATAGAAACATAATTTATAAAAGTAGGTATATGTTAAAAAATAAGAAAATAAAAGTAAAATTAAAATAAATAAAGTAAAGTGAGTACACAATGTAATTTTCTCTATATAAATATTAGAAAATATTTTACTTAATAGATCAAAAATTTAATTTTTTTTTTACAAAAATACATTAATACAAATAAATTTTAGTTTTTATTCTTTGAACTTTTTATTTATAAAAAATACTTATTTAGTAAAAATAATAAACTATTTTTTGGTTATTTTTCTGATATTTTTAGTTGTTTTATAGTTGATTTATAGTTGTCGATTGATTTCTTTTTATTTTTTAGTTGTTTTTTTTTTAGTTTTTGCTGAGCAAAGTGTATTCTTGTGATTTTAAAACTTTACAAGCATATTTTTGTAATTAAAGATTTTAGGCTACAAAATTGTAAATAAAACATAAAAGATGGGTATTTTTGAATATATGATGTATTTTTGACGTAGTGATTAATATCACTCGTGAATTTATGATGTAGACATCCGTAAATAGCGCAGGAACCTCCTTGAACCTTAATAACTCATCGTCTAACCGAAAGACATGCTGTCAAACCATGAATTGCTAAAGCCAACGAGCAATATGGGACAAAATTACTCCTAGAAATTTAGACAATAAAACTATAATTTCTCAAACAGTACACTCAAAGAGCTAGAGCTTTAACTTGTATCGCTGAATACTACACACTAACTCATTAACATATCAAGAATAGTCCCCAAACATCTACAAAATAAAATAAGATAAAAAATAAATCAATCCCTATCGATGATATTAAAACATAATATAAGAAATTCTCAAAACAAATAGTTAATTTGAAATGGTGAGATAATTCATATTCTAATGTCAAGACTTGAAACACTTATCTGTCGGATCTGACAAGTCGTAATTTGTAGAAGGTATGAGTACAAAATAAAACACTTCTCATTCACATTAATCATATCACAAATCTACCTTAAACAATTAAGGGAAAGCTATAAAAAATAGCATAAAAGCCAAAAAAAAAAAAAAAGAAGGCATGAAATCATCAAAAAATGGTACAAAAAACCAACGTAGTCATCAAACTTAAAATTTATTTTAAAAGATCTTTTTTTACCTTAAAAAAATTAAATTGAGTTTTAAATTATAAAACAATAAAACAGTCACCATACAAGGCACAACTAGCCACCAAAAATGGTACTATTAGCCCCAATCAAAATACAAATTAGCCCGTTTTGATTAAAAAGGGTGCTGCTCTAAGGGTGGGGTCTGGTTCTACAATTGATATTCTGCAAGATCCTTGGCTGCCTGATGAAGAGGACCCGTTTGTGCATACTGTAAGTGAATCGTTGAAGGGGAAATCTGTTTCCCAACTGATGCAAGTAGGTAATAGGCAGTGGGATTTGGAGATTTTGCAAGACATCTTCATTGATAGGGACATTAATTTAATTGTTACTATTCCCCTTCATATTGAAGATACAGATGCTTGGTATTGGAGGAATGAAAAGCTTGGCCATTACTCGGTCAAGAGTGCTTACAAAGTGCTGCAAGATATCCAAGGTTACACGGGTACAACAGCCAGCTCTGGTTTTTGGAGGAAATTGTGGAATTTGAAAGTCCCTCCGAAGGTGAAAAACTTCTTATGGCAAGCCTCCACAGATTGCTTACCCACTAAAACCCAGTTGAGAATAAAACATGTCCCCATTGATGATAAATGTCCTTTTTGTCTAGCTGATCGTGAAACCATAAACCATGTCTTGGTGTTATGTCCATTTTCACAAGCATGCTGGGCAGGCTTAAATGTTGGGGATCCGGGGTCTATGCAAGGCTCTTTTGCCGATTGGCTTCTTCAAATGTTTGAAAAATGGAGTGGCCATGACAGGTATTTGATTAGTATGCTTTGTTGGTCGCTTTGGAAAAGTCGGAATAGCTTGGTTTGGAATCAAAAAAGTGTAGAAGTTGCAGATGTTTTAGTGTTAACTAGGACTACTCTTAATCAATGGAACTATGCTCAAGATAGACAATTTGATCCTTCTTTTGGGTTGATGAACTCTGAAGATAGCAATGAGCTTTGGCAAGTACCTAAAGTAAACATGATTAAGATTAACACGGACGCTGCGATCTTTGAATCAACTACTCGCTACAGCTACTCATGTGTAGCTCGAAATCATGCTGGCCGACTGATGGAGGCTCGGGCATCTTGTCGTCAGGGTGCTGTCAAGCCTGAAATTGCAGAAGCAGTGGGTATTCTTGAAGCCCTGAGTTGGATAAAGCAGCAGGGCTGGAGGAATGTTGAAGTCGAATCCGATTGCCTAGTTGCTATACAGTCCATTCGTAGCTCTTCCACCATGGATTCTTACTTTGGTAGAGTTGTTTCTAAGTGCAAGGATTTGTTAATTGAGTTGAAGCATAAGTTTATTTCTTTAAAGTTTGTTAAACGGTTTGCAAACAATGGAGCTCACTTTCTAGCGAGATCTACTTGTTTTATAGCTGATCGTATTTTACGCGAGAGTAATGCTCCCGCGGAGTTCATTTCTGTATTGATGAACGATTTGAATTAATGAAATCTTTTCTCATTTTGTCAAAAAAAAAAAAAAAAAAATACAAATTAGCCACCATAAATGATTAAATAAGAACTTAACAAAATAATTTACTATGCAAATCTTACGCACAAACAAAAAATTGAAAGTATATATTTATATATGAAGAATAAATGTGATGCAACAAGCTATACTTTTTTTTTTTTTAAATATATAGATTAATTTCTTCCTTAGCAGTGTCTTAGGTTTAACTCAAATTTACTATATATAAGTACTCAACACAATTATATATAGAATTTAAATTATTTGCTACTATATTTTCATTTAAAAAAAAAAGAGAAAAAAGAAAAATGGAGAGGGAAGGGTTATTGATTACATGTTAGTTTCATAGGGCTCTTTGCTATGGTTTCTTACCATGATTGGCTTCTCTATCGAGTTATACAACACCCCATATGTTGAGAATTCACCACAGTCGGTAACCACCCCAGCTGCTCAATCATTAGCCTAGTGCCAAGTATGCCCTACTTTATAGAAGAATGCTACAACACCTCTAATAGTCTTGCAGTAGATATTTTGTGTGTGGTTTCTGTACTATTAGTTGTAATCATTTGATAATTCTATTAGAATATTCTCCTTTGTTGCTGTGCATTTATGTTGTAACGTGTCAGTGTTTGAATAGCTGATGCCTTGATTTGTATTCCCTTTATAAATATGATAGTACAACCCTAAATTCATTGAGTTGAGATTTAGTGTGAAATCATCCACATTTGCTTTAGTGTGAAATTTATCTTAGTATAAGAGTCAATACAAGGTTGCATTTATGGCTACTCCAACACTTGAAAATGAGGGTTAACAAACCCATATGCAGCAGCCCAATCAACAATGGAGAAACTGGACCAGAGACAAGGATTCAAGTTAACCCTGAATTTGAGCAATGGATCATCAATTACCAGCTGTTAATGGGATTGTTGTACAACTCTATGACCGAGTCTATTGCCACAGAGGTGATGGGAGCTACAACATCAGCTGGACTTTGACAAGCACTTGAAAGTCTCCATGGTGCTTATTCAAGAGCTAAAATGGATGAGTTTATAGAACCCTTGTACAAACAAGAAGGAAGGGTTTAACATCTATGGCTGAATATCCAAGGCAAAAGAAAAATTGGTCTGACATCTTGGCATGGTGATCTTTACCCTGAGTCACATCTGGTTGCTAATGTGTTGTGAGACCTTGACACTAAATACATCTCAATTGTGGTTGAGATTGAAGCCAAGCTAAAAACAACCTGGCATTAAGAATTGGAGGACATCTTGCTGAGCTTTGACAACAAGATCGAACGATTGGAAACTCTGATCAACAATGGAAAGATCATTGGAGCATCATCAACACCTCAAGTAAACATGTCAGTAAATCTTCAAATTCATGGTCGAGGCAGAGGTTCTTTTACTAATCAAAATACAATCATTGGAAATGAAGGTCGTTTCAATGGAAATCGTTGTGGAAAATGTGGTTGATTTAAAGGCAGAGGTCGTTCCAACAACTATAAATCTAGGCGAACATGTCAGGTTTGTGGCAAATATGGCCACTCTCAGTTGTGTGTTATAATCGTTATGATGAGAACTTTATGAGAACAAATACAGGAGCAAATCAATCTTAGTTCAAAGACAATTCTAATGTTTTCATTGCTACTCCTGAAGTTGTTGAAGTGATGTTTGGTTTGCTGATAGTGGTTCCAGCAACCACATTACATTTGATTCCTCATCAATGAGTCAGAAGCTTGATTATGGTGGTATATAAGAAGCCTGCTACGGTAGATAATGTTGAGAAATTATCTATTGCTCATATTGGTAGTGGCTATTTACATACTCATTGTGGTATTTCCTTCAAGTTAAATGAAATTTTACATGTATCCAAAGTAGCCAAAAATCTAATCAGTATTTCAAAACTTACTGTTGATAATCCAATACTCATTGAATTTCATCCTACTTGTTGTTTGATCAAGGACAAGTTAACAAGGAGAGGGCTGCTTCAAGGGGTGCTTAAGGATGGTCTCTATCAACTCTCACCAAGTTACAAGTCTGGTTTTCTTTATTTTTGAATAATACCAAGCCTACAACTTTCTCTAGTCTAGCAATGTCTAAAACATCAGATGTAACTCAACATGCAACTGATAGAACTTTAATTTCTAAGCTTGATGTTTGGCATAGGAGGTTAGGTCATCTATCATCAAAAGTTTTGAGTCATGTCTTAGAGTCCACAAATGTAACCATTTCAAAAATGAAATGAAATCCTTTTGTATGCCCGTCAATATGGAAAATCTCTTGCTCTACCATCTAAACTTTCACAAAATCATGCTAAACATGTGTTAGACCTCATTCACACTTATTTATGGGGTGCTACCCCTGTTGCATATAATTTCAATCATAGATATTACATACATTTTTGTAGATAATTTCAATATATTCACTTAGATTTATCCACTGAAATTCAAATCAGATGCATTCTTGGAATTCAAGGCTTTAGTTGAAACAAAATTTGAAAGAAAAATCAAGTGATTAAGGTCTAATTGGGTGAGGGGAGAATTTATAGCTTTTTTTGAGCTCATGAAAACTCAAGGAATTGAGTTTCATCACTCATGTCCCCACACTTCTGCTCAAAATGGTAGAGCAGAAAGAAAACACATGCACATTGTGGAAATGGGCCTCACTCTTCTTGCTCGTGCTCACATGCCAATCAAATTTTTGTGTGATGCTTTCTACACTGTTGTGTATCTCATTAACATGCTTCTCATTGTTGTTTTAAATCAAAAATCACCATATGAGGTCTTGAATGGTCAAAAACCAATTTTTTTAATAAATAAACCAAATTATACAATGCAAGCATACCTCATCTTCCCTTCCAGGTACTAGGAAGCCTTCTAGTTGCTTCATCAAAATTCTTTCTTCCAGACTTCCATACAAAATTGCAATCTTGACATCTAGTTGCTCAAGTTCTAAATTATATTGATCAACTAATGAAAGAATTACCCTGATAGACATGTGCTTGACAACAGGTAAAAAAATCTCATTGTAATCAACACTCTCAGTTTGAGAAAATCCTTTAGCCACCAACCTTGCCTTGTACCTTAGTGGTTCAACTCCTATTATACCCTCCTTGTACCTATATACACATCTACAACCTATTACCTTGGCACATTTTGGCTTTTTGATTACTATCTAGGTATTATTCTTGTGCAATGACTTTATTTCATCAAACATTACACCATTCATTTCTTTTCATTGCTTCAACATAGCTTGTAGGTTCCTACATCACAACTTTAATAGCAATGTTAAAAGCATAAGCAATTAAATTTGCATAACCATACATGTCTAGTGGTTTAATTTCTCTTCTAGACATGTCCCTTGCAAACCTGCAACTTTCCAGGCCTAGTTGTGCAATCTCATCCTTAGAGTCACTACTTTCAGGATCACTTGGTGTTGTTGTCTCATTTGTGGTGTCTAACTCCACCTCAAGCTCAGTTTCATGTGCTTTTGTTCTCTCTTGATCAAAATTTTCTCTAGCTTCAACACACTTCTCAATGAATCCCATGGCTGCTTCAATATTTAATGTCACATATATGCTAATTATGCATTTTCTCATTTTTGGTTCCAGGCACCACAATCTATAACCTTTGACTCCTTCTAAATACCCTAAGAAAATGCATTTTAGGGCTCTAGCCTCAAGCTTGTCCTGTCTCACATGTGCATAGCAAACACATCCAAACACCTTGAGATGTTCATAGCTTGATGGCTTTCCGGACCACACCTTATCTGGTGTTTTAAAATCTAATGTAATTGGGGGACATTTATTGATCAAATATGTTGTTATGTTAACAACTTATGCCCAAAATACTTTAGGCAAACCAGCACTCAATAGCATACACCTAACCCTCTCCAATATAGTCATGTTGAACCTCTCAGCAAGTCCATTATGTGGGGGGGCTTCCTCATTATTTTATGTCTTGCTATACCACATTTGCACAACATGTCAAAATTATCTGAGCAATATTCTAGGCCATTATCGATCTTAAGTCTCTTGATTTTCTTACTAGTTTGGTTTTCTATCATTATTTTCCAATGTGTGAATTTCTCTAACACTTCAGTTTTACTTTTCAAAATAATAACCCATAATTTACTAGAGAAATCATCAATAATGGATAGAAAGTACCTTTGTAATATCTCAGAAAATCTAATTTTAATAATTAGAGCATATTTTATAAAATATGAGATAATATGTGTGCTATGAGTATAAAGGGTAAAATTATGATTTTACTAATCTAATTACATGGTAATTAGGAATTTAAGTATAAATGAATGAATAAGCATAATTTATGAATTATGAAAATTTTATTAGAATATATGGGTATAATATATGTTATTGGTAAAATAAAAATATTTTTTAAGTCTGGCAATTATGGAGACCCGATTGGCGGCCAGAAATATCACAACATTATTAGTTTGTGTTACTGGTGGTGTTTTTGGGTTTGGTTGTTTTTGGTATTATCGGGGTATGTCGGGGTAATTGGTTCTGATTAAATTACCCCTAGGTTAAAAATTACTTAAGTGTTAAGTTGAGAATTAGCTTCCCGGAAAACGAAACTTGTAACCATAACTAATATACGTTCTACAAGATCGTGTGAAATCGACATGGGGTGTAAAAGGGGAGGAGGTTGGGTACGAGAATAGGTAAGCATGGGAGTCTGAGGGGCAGATACGGAAATTATTTTTTATTTTAAAATTATTAAAATAATTTGAATTAAAAATAATTAGTTAGAGGAATATGGATCAACACATGATATTTTTTGGACCTAAAAAAGGAGTTGTTATTGATGGGAATAATGAAAAATCGATAATTTGAGTACTTGTGCGGTTATTTTTCAAGATTTGAGTATTTAATTACTAGCAAAAAAGTATGTATTGGGAAATTCCATAAAAATAATAATTGGATCAATTAGGTTATTAGATTAGACATTTTTCAACTCATATAGTGTAATAAATTGGTTTTGGGAGAAAAAGAGACTCTTATTAGGAAAAAAATACTTGACATATATTATTGGTGTATTTAAATATTGTATCTCATATATTTTAATTTAAATATAATTAGTACAGGAAATCACTAACAATAAAGTATATCGAGTGAGTATAGTTAATTTGTCAAATAATAATACTTTATTAGAAATGACTTATTATCAAATTTTCAAGTTAAAAATGGTTGAGACCGTATAATATATATAGGGAAATTTGAATTTATATTCATCTTTTATATTTAAATTAATTTTTTAAATTAATACTTATAACTATTGAAAAAATATAATCACTTTTTCCTAAACCCTAAAATACTCATCTCATTATTCTCAACCATCTCTCTCTTCCTCCTTTCTCTCTCAAAGAAAACCCAAAACCAAACTAAGAAAGCACCACCCAAATCCAACCTAACCACCGGCGTTCCACCCAAAACGCCGATCGAGCACCACCCACAGTTAACCACCGCACCCACACTCCGCACCCACGGTATTTTTCATTTTTCATGGTATTTTTCATTTTTTTAATTGTTGATTTAGGGTAAAAATGCTTTTTCTTGATAGATTTAGATTCTGTGATTTTGTATGTGATTTTTAGGGTGTGATTTAGTGTATTTTCATCAAAGAAGATGAAGGCCCGATGGGGCCTGATGGGGCCCGATAGTTGGGCCCGATGGTAGTGGACGATGTGCCAAAACGGTGAAAATTCCATGTGGTCTGATGGTCGGGCCCGATGCTAGGGCCCGATGCTCTTGATTGGGCAAATTTGTTTATGGGTCCGATGGGCCCGATGGGCCCGATGGTTTTCCTGGTGCTCACGGTGGTTCGGTGGAGATCGAGATCCCTTCGCGGATCTCCGTGGTGGTCACAACGGTTCGGTCGGTCAAGAGTCAGTGGGGCGATCAAGAGTGGGTGGGTGCGATCTAGGGTGGGTGGGTACAGTCTAGCGTCGGTGGGTGTGTGCGGTCTAGTGTGGGTGCGGTCTAGCGTGGGTGGGTGCGGTGATTAACCGTGGGTGGTGCTCGATCGGCATTTTGGGTGGAACGCCATGGTTCGGTTGGATTTGGGTGGTGCTTTCTTAGTTTGGTTTTGGATTTGCTTTGAGAGAGAAAGGAGGAAGAGAGAGATGGTTGAGAATAATGAGAGGGGTATTTTAGGGTTTAGGGAAAAGTGATCATATTTTTTCAATTATTAGTTAAAAAAAATAATTTAAGTATAAAAGATGTATATAAATTCAAATTTCCCTACATATCGCGTATATAATAATGGTTGCTAGAAAATTGTAAAATTTTATGAAAACCCTAAATGGATAATACTTACCCATAATAAAAACAAATTAAATTGTGCTAATATAACATTAACACAATATTCTTCTTATATATACTATTATTGACCTAGAGATAAAATCTTTTAATTTAGTCATCAAATAAATAGACCATGAGATGGTATAATATCTATATAGGCTATATATCATAAATGTTACATTTTCAATTTTATTAGTTTGATAATATATATAAGTTCTATATATAACAATTAAATAGTATTTATACATATATATATATATCCACCCAACCCAAGATTCATATATAATAATAATAATAATAATAAATATGTGAAAGTACGTACTGTTAATAATGAGCACATGCACGTACATAATTACGTAACATGTGGGATTGACAACAATCTAGCTCAGACATGATCTGTGATATGCTCGATTCTATATCTTAATTTATCAATGTAAACTCATCTCAAATTAAATTACTAAACCAAACAACTAATGCTGGCTGGCACTTTGTTTTTTCACCTACCTGAATAATAATATTATACATAGACAGAAATGATCTTAAGGGTACTTTTCACCACCACAATATATATATAATACTTTTTTGGTACGTAGTTTAAGCTGTTTGATATTGTGATAAATTTTAGAAAATAGTATCAATGAACAATTACAAGATAACCTAAAGGTTTAGGTGTTAGTCACCATTACTGTCTAGTAACAATATATGCTCTTTAAAACACCAATTCTAAAAAATGATAGCTACCCACAACATTTATTAATTAATTAATAAATATATTATTACGTTCGATCACTTTAACTACAAAGCCCATATTAAATTAATATAATTGGTTAAATGCATGTATATATATATATATATTATGTTATTAGCTGAGTGATTAATTATAGATCGATTCTTTGGTTAATAATATTTGACATTAAAGAAAGATATGCCATTGATTCGATCTTGATGGCCACGGATGACGCCGTATACACAGTGGACGTGGTAATTAATAGCTAGCTAGGGTTTAATTAAATTCACACATATATATATAATGAAAAATATTATGTATATATAAAATCTAAACCCCATATCAAAATTTCAAAGTTTTCATTTTAGAAAAAAGAAATGGAGAAAAGAATTATTGATTATATGTTAGTGCCATTGGGACTACTGGCTATGGTGGTTTACCATTGTTGGCTTCTCTACAGAGTTAGAAACCACCCGAACACCACCGTCATTGGTGTTAATGCCATCTACCGACGGTTTTGGATCCGCGCTATGATGGAGGTAAACAAATAATAAAAATAAAAAGATAAAAAAAATCGCTTTCATATGTGCTTGGATATTTTCTATACGTTTTATAAAAGATAAACTTAGACCTCCTGATCATTACAAATATTGAAGAGATATAATATGGAAAAAAAATATGAACAACAAAATTACAATTATTTATTGTTTTAATGGTAGGATGTGAAAAAAAATGGAATGGTTTCGGTTGAGACATTGAGAAACAATATGATGGCTTCGACGCTTTTGGCGTCGATGGCTATTATGTTGAGTTCTTTAATCGCGGTGTTAATGGCTGATGGTGGCCGAAACAAAACCGAGTTGTTTGTTTTCGGAAATAAAAGTGAGGCCAGCTTATCTGTCAAGTACTTTTCTATATTGGCTTGCTTCTTAGCTTCCTTCTTGTTCAATGTCCAATCTATAAGGTATTTATTTTCTTTGTTTAATTGCTTATTATAATAATATATTGTAATTATATCTATATATAGTTTAATTTGATCTTAATTAGTATATTGTGACAATCAAATTAAAGTTTCACTGCATAAAATATCAAATTTGTTAGTCAGTTTTGGTCAAGTTAATTTGAGAGAAATGTTCACCCGCGTCCAATTATAATAATCGTGTGAAAATAGCCAACTTCTAACCTGCGCCCAAATAAGGAAGGAATAAGAAAAAATAACTCATCTAATGACTTGGGCGAGTTTAATTAAGGTGGCGTTTGGTTGGAGGTAATGAAATGGAATGGAATGGAAAGGAAACAATTTTCATTTTATTCATTTGTTTGGTTACATTTTAAAGTATTGGAATGACATTCTAATGGAATGCTCTTTCCACTATTTTGGTGGAATGACTATTCCATTTTAAAGAGAAAGGAATGACCATTCCAATGTAACAAGAAAAAAAATTTAATTATTTTTTTATCAATTTTTTTTTTATACATTTTAAATTTTATTCCATTCCTATTCCTATTCCCATTCCCATTTCTATTCCTATATTTTCATTCCTCCTAACCAAACGCCTCCTAAAAGAAGAAATTACACATTTTACGAGTTTTTATACAATATTTATAAAAATATGTTTTTTGTTTTTTTATTATATATTATTTTCAAAAAATTACTTTGCCAAAAAAAATTAAGAAAAATAGTTAAAGGTAACCAGTTTGGTTGGAATGGAATGGAAAGGAAACAATTAATTTTATTCTATTCATTTGTTTGGTTGTATTTTAAAGTATTGGAATGACATTTTAATGGAATGCTCTTGCCACCATTTTGGTGGAATGACTATTCCATTTTAAAAAAGAAGGAAAGACCATTCCAATGTAACAAGAGAAAAAATTTAATGATTTTTTTATTAATTTTTTTAGGGAAACATACAAAAATACTGGAATTTTGGTTAACTTTTACAAAAATACTGTCACACGGAGAAGTTTTCAAAAATACTGTGTTTTTATAAAACACTAGTAAATCACAAAACACTTAAAACAACAGTAGAACAACTAAAAAACACTAGTAGAACACCAGTGAAAATTTAACACAGTATACTGCAGTATGAAACTTATAAAAAAACACAGTAAAAAAGTAAAAAATACCGCCTGACAGTATTTTTGTAAAAAAATGATAAAAGTTAGTATACCATGTAAATTTCCCATTTTTTTAATGCATTTTAAATTTTATTCCATTCCTATATTTTTATTTCTCCCAACCAAACGCCCTTAGGGTATACCAATCACCTTTTCATAACTAGTTGTACTTTATATTGTTTTCCATAATTTTTTATAAAATTATTCTCATAAAACAACTTTTTTTTTTAAATAAAAAAAAAAGGAACATTTTTGTAAACTTACCCCTTAAAAACTATAAAAATAAAATTCTCAAAGTTAAAATGAGATGTCTCGAATAGTCGAAATAGTCGAATGTTATTATTGTTTTAATTTGGTAATTATTCATAAGCATATAAATGTTTTTTTTTTGTTTTGTTATTATAGGTACTTTAACCAAGCAAGTATTCTAATCAATGTACCATACAAGAAGAAATCACAAGATGATCAACACCAACAATTGACAATTGATTTTGTAGAGAGAAATGTTCATAGGGGAAGTTTTTTTTGGTCTCTAGGGTTACGTACTTTCTACTTCTCTTTCACTCTTTTCTTATGGATATTTGGTCCTCTTCCCATGTTTGTTTCTAGTTTGATTTTGGTTCTCATGCTCTATTTCTTGGATGTTACCTTCGAATCTGCTCGAGTTGTTGATGTTTCTGACGACAACAATAATTACGCGAAACGTGAGGAACTAGGGATGATTCGGATGAGACCAATTTAAATGTTATTTTTTTTTGGTTAGGTTAACCTATAATATGAAACTCTATTATTGTGTAACATTCCAAGTTAAAAGTAGTAACATATTTCACTATTAATCTTCTTGACTATATAATTTAGTTATAGTTTAATTAATTAATTAAGGCGTTGTTCGGTAACCATTATAATTAATTGATTGATTTTCTGTTTATTTAATTAAAAATTAAGAACAAATTAAAAAAGTTTCTTCATTTGAATTGGAAAAAACAAAAATTAATTAAATTTTTTGCCTAACAAGATCACCTAAGCTTTTAGTTATTTTGTATCTTCTATGTATAATCACTTTAATGTAACCTATTTAATATTTTGTTTGACATGTGTTTTAATTAATTTTGCTAAATAATTATGTTTAATGGTTGTTAATATTTTTAGGTATAAACCGACTTGTATGGCCAATTAATTTCTAATATTTCATTTCTTTTACTCTATTCGGTCGATCAATTTTAGGTTGTAGTTCTACCGATTCTTATTTGTCAATAGTATAATTTGCCTTTTCGAAGGGTCGAGATGGGGTGAGGCCCATTCGATAGTAATAAATCTTGTCTCGGCCATCCGAGATAGATTTTGTCTCGACCTTAATTCGAGAAGTCACCCGTCTTGATCGTCCGAGTCGGGTTTGACTTTGTCCAATCCGAGGTAAGATTTATCTCATCTCGGATCTATCAAGAACTTCCCCTTCTACGATGTGTATATATGCTTTATTCTAAGGGATAATTACATACTGAAATTTTTAACTTTTTTACTTTTATATTGTGGGGTGGAATTTTTTTCAAAAATACTGTGTAAGTTATATACTGTGTATTGTGTTAAGTTTTCACTGTTGTTCTACTTTTATTTTTTAGTTGTTCCACTGTTGTTTTTAGTTGTTCTGTTTTGTGTTCTACTGGTGTTTTATAAAAATACAGTATTTTTGAAAAGATTTCCGTGTGACAGTATTTTTGTAAAAGTTAACCCAAATTTTAGTATTTTTGTAAGTTTCCCTATTCTAATCCAATTCGAGATGGTCTTATCTCAGCCTAACCCATGTTATGTACTCACCTCGATCATTTGAAGTAGATTGCTTCCTATGGGCCTTAGAGATGACACATCTGGAGCCTGTTCTGTTTTGGTCTTTTATCTTACTTGTTTGTTGGGCCTTCCTCCTCTCCTCTTCCTTTTTTAGTGGAGGAAATTACACTCTATACTCTTTTTATATTGTCCTCTTTTATTTTTACCTTCTTTTTTAAAATCTATCATTTTTACCTCTTTTTTTTAAACATTGTACCAATTTTGTCCCTGTCACTTTAAGGTACTCTCCATGTGATTCTCTTATGTAAGGGTATTTTGGGTACAATACATATAAAAAAAGGTATGTTTCAAATAAATATAAAATTAGAGGTAAATTTGATTAATTGATGAATAAAAGAGGCATTTTTCAACTTACCTCTTTTTAGTTGGCCCTTAATTGGGCTGGTCTCGACTCGATCACCCAGAGCGAGTATTGTCTCAATCGCCATGGATGAGTCTTATGTCCAATCCTTAATGGGCTTATCTTATATAGGCCTTCCTCATTTTAATCTATGTGGGCTTTTTACTGGTCCATCAATTTTTCTCCCAAACACTATTCCCCAGTTTCTTTTATGTTTTTCATATAAGAAACTAGGGTTGTACATCGGTTGGTTTGGGCGGTTTATCCTATATATTTTCTAACCCAATCTAAAGTTCGGGTTGCTAAAATTTAAGTGCAACCTGCCCAATGTAAAAAAAAAATCTATAAACCGACCAACGGTTTGGGCGGTTTGATCGGTTAACCCGCCCAAACCGGCCAAACTTTTTTTTTTAGTTTTAAAGTCAAAATCAATAAAAATTAAAAAGATAAATTAAAAAAATCATATTCCACCAAAATACAACACTATATATATGACTTTTAAAACTAATAATTAAGTACATAACTTTATATAATTATATATTTAATCATTTATGTTATATAATAAAAACTAAAAAGTTTAAAAAAAAAAAAATTAAAGGTGCAAAATCGGGTTGGTCGGATTGGTCGGTTTAATTGGGCGGGTTGGACCTATTTTTAACCCGCCCAATTAACAGATTGGGCAGTTTGTAATTTTTTCGGGTTATTTCGGTTTGTAATTTTTATCGGTTTTTTCGGTTCGGTTTGGACGGGTTATTCGATTTGGGCGGTTTACAAATTTTTTTTTTTACAACGAAACTAGTTAATAGTTATAATCTAAGGAAAGAGAAAATCATTATTGCCTTCTCGCTAGTGCCACTACTTGTCTTATCATCATTCATTTTAAACTCAAAATTGGCAGTTTGTAATGAGTGATTGATTTGGCCTTAAAAGTTATTTTAATTTATGGCGACGCCTTGGTGCATGTTTGGTATTATTTTCTGTTTTTGGTTTTTAAAAAATTATTTTTAGAAATGACAACAAAAAATAGTTTTTGAAGTTTTTAAAAACAATTCATGTTTGGTTAGTGTTTTTTTAAAACAATATTGACCAAAAGTAAATTAGTTTTTAAAACAGAAAACAACATTTTGTTGTTTTCAAAATTCTTGTTTTTTGTAACTTTGTTTTCTGAAAACTGTTTTCAAAAAATAAGGCCAAACAAGCCAAATTGTTTTCAAAAAATAATTTTCTGTTATTAAAAACAAAAAACAGTTTTTTAGTTATGATGCCAAACATGCACTTGGGTTTCACAACTTACTCCTATTATCGGTGGCGTACATACATATATATTGAGATCCCTCTTTCTCTTTTGAAAACTGGGTGCACGCACACACACACACATATTTTTGATATGTTTATAAAATTTAAAAATTTATTTATTTTATTATTATTTTTAACAATTAATATTAGGGAAAAAAACAGGAATATTCTAAAAAGGGAAAAATATTACAACAATACTGTGGGCCGGCCCAATGAACATTTGTACAGCCCAAAATGAAAATATTACAAAAATACCACTTGCCCTTACCTTCAGCCGCACGTCACAAACGGAGAGGATGAATGAAGCTCCATCGATGCAGTCGGCCACGCAACCAGAATGAAACTAGATCGAACGTAAAACAACTGTAAATCCCGTCGAATTTCAATAGGAAACGAACAAATCCAACGATCTAAACAGATTTTTTTTTTAAAAAAAAGAGCAGGACAACCGTGGAGAAACTGAAATTTAACATTTGATTTCGGTTTTTATAGTGCAATATCACTCAAACGAGCGTCGAAAATTCAGATTGAAGCAATGTAAATCTGTATTGAACAGATCTGGAGCTCCCCCTCAAATCCAAAAAAAAAAGGTATGAACTGAAATTTTTTTTCAACAATGATACACGGCATTTTTAGTTGCATTCTGGTTGATTCACTGGTGTGCAACAGGAAATTCATATGGTAAAACCAATAAACAAGAACTGATTCTGATTAAGGAACCAAGGGATACTAATAACGTATTTTAATTTTTTTTGCGTTGGCTTACAGTTGCATTATCGTTTGAAAATGGTTTAGAAATCATGAAGAAGTGTCAAATGACAAGTACCAAGAGCTAGCATATATACAAGGTAAGATTTATGTTAATGGTAGCAAATTAGTTTTATAATAGTTGTAAATCGATCTGATTCGAATAAACATGACGAAAAATGACAATGAGTAAGAACTATGTAATTTTGGGGATAGAATTGTGGTGTTTAAGTTGGTTTACAGTTGCATAATCATTTAATAATAGTTTCATTACGTTTTTTTGCAGGAATTTATTGTGGAAAAGATAGAGGACAGAACAGTTTGAGAAATGGTTAGTTTCCCAAAATTTAAATGAAGTTTCTTAATAGTTTTATTCTCGTTTCTTTGTAGTTTATTAACAACCAAAAAATGGCAAAATCAGGAATCAGGACAGGAAATACAATGCTTGAACAAAGGAACAGAGATAGAAGTAAGTTTGTACTCTATTTCATAACAGAATCAAACCAGTTTTAAAATTCGTTGCCTCGGACTAATAACCATTGCAAAAACACAGGAAAGGAAAGACATTCCATTCCTAGTCTTCTACAATGGACAATTCGATGATCGAATGAATTATGAAAATTATGAAGCCAGTGGACACTACATTTCTGCCAATTGTAACTATGAAGATTTGCAACAGAAACTCAAAGATGCCCTGGAGTGCAACCAAGAAAATACTGTTTTACAACTGAAATATCAAGTGAAGGAAGGATACCAACCATTGAGGATAAAGAATGATCAAAGCCTGCATTTCTACATACAACTCAAACTGAAAGACCCCGACTTCACAACATACCCAATGTGTGTGAATGTCATCAACAACCCAACAACAACCATCGATGCATCATTTTTTGGAAATGACAATTCATTAATTACACATACAAGCGCCTTCCAACCAATCGAATACAATGCAACAACAACAGAAGACTCAACAAATCAACAACATATAATTGAAGCTACAGTACCGGAATTTGGGGGAGAAAGTTTTGACTTCATGGACTATGCAAAACTTGTGGCAGAGGAAATGGTTGAGCAACTGGAAAATAACAGAAAAAAAGAACCAGAAATCACAGATTATGACGAACTACTAATCACAGATCCGCATCATCCAGAAATAGAAGAAGCACAAATATACAAAGACAAAGAAACACTGCAGAGTGTGCTTGGTTTCTATGCAATTAGGAACAACTTCCAATTCAGAGTTAAAAAATCATGTGCAAGAACATACAAGATTTGTTGTTTGGATCCAAAATGCAAGTGGGCACTAACAGCATCCAGAAACGGGCCAACAAAGTCATTCATCATTCGAAAGTACGACAGAAAGATGATACACACTTGTGATCTAAACATCAGATTTGCCGACAAGAGACAAGCTACAACGAAATTGATTGGAAACTACATCAAGCCACGGTTCACCAACATAAAAACAACTCAAACGCCACAAGACATCAGAGGAGAAATTAAACACAAGTATGGGGTGAGAATGAACTACATGAAAGCATGGAGAAGCAAAGAGCACGCGCAAGAAGAATTACGAGGAAAAGCCAACGAATCATACGGAGTTGCTTTGCCGGTTTTTTGCACATGTTGCAAAAAACTAATCCCGGAACAATAGTGCACATGGAAACAGAGGATGACAACAGCTTCAAGTACTTGTTTGTCGCACTGGATGCATCAATAAAAGGATGGAAGAAATGCAAACCTATAATAGTTGTTGACGGAACTTTCCTTAAATCAACATATGGAGGTACATTGCTCTCTGCTTGTACACAGGATGCAAATGGGCACATTTTTCCACTAGCTTTTTCTGTTGTGGATTCAGAAAACAACAACTCATGGCAATGGTTTTTCACAAAAGTGAGAGAAACATATGGGATTAGAGAGGAACAGTGCTTGATCTCAGATAGACATGAGAGCATAAGTAAGGCAGCTTGTCAAGTATTTCCAGAAATCACACATTGCTATTGTGTATACCACCTGTTAAGCAACCTAAAAGCAACCTTCAAGAAGAATGCAAGCAAGCTGGATAAACCATTCTTCGCTGCAGCCAGAGCATACACAGAGAGGAAATTTGAATACCATATGAGCGAGTTGGACAGCTTGGACATCCGTGTAAGACCATATTTACAACAAGTTGGATACCACAAATGGTCAAGATACCACTGCAAAAACAACAGGTATTCAACTATGACTTCAAACATTGCTGAATCTCTAAATGCAGCAAACTTGGCAGCTAGAGAGCTACCAATCACAACACTGATGGAGTCATTGAGAGCATTGATTCAACAATGGACATACACAAACAGGAAAAAAGCACAGAAAACAACAACATTTTTAACACCTACAGCAGAGAAGAAATTAGTCGACAACTTTGTGGACTCACTGACAGAAAATGTAATGAAATGTTTAATATTTTAGTTGCATTATAGTTTCTTAATAGTTTGTTTGTCGTTGTTATACATATTAACAGTTTTACACTTAATCCGCAGGTAAAACCAATAAACGAGACCATGTTCGAAGTCATTGAACTAACCAGATCATGGGTCATCAACCTCAAGGAGAAAACATGCAGTTGCAACAGATTCCAACTTGATGAGTTACCGTGTGCTCATGCGCTTGCTGTTATAAAAGAGATGAACTTGAATGTTTACAACTACTGTTCGGGTTATTACACCACGCGAACATGGCTTGAAACATACAGCGGCTCAACATATCCGGTACACAATCACACAACTTGGGATGTGCCACAAAACATAAAAGATATCATTGTTCTGCCACCAAACCAAAAAATAAGATCTGGAAGACCAAGGAGACGAAGGTTTTTTATCTGAATGGGATACAAAAAAACATAACAGGTGCAGCAAATGTGGACAACACGGACACAATTGAAAGACATGCAACAATCAAGCAATAAAATAGATACATATGAAATATTTGAATTGTTTAATTTTGTGTGCAAATTCAAACAGGTTGATCTGTGATGTTCTAAATACATGGGATTTCATTTTTATGAAATTTGAAACAGTTTTTTAATAGTTTCAAAATCGTTTTGTTACAGTTGCGACCCTTTGTAAAATATTAAGTACCGGAATGACTTCTTCTTTACAGTTTTAAAGGCAGTCAGTCAATAATTGATAAAACATAACTTGAATAAAGGGAAAATGATTAATGGAATACGAAGAATAAAAATACATTCATCGCACAATTTAGGAAAAATAAAAACATAGTTTGTATTCAGTTGGTTAATAGTTTCTCCATAGTTGTGCGACCGTATATAAGAACTTGAACAATTAAAAAAAACAAACAACTTTAGGACATACAAACCTATACAATAAAGATATTATAAGGAGTAAATGTCAAATATCCTAAAAGTTTTAAACCAGGTACATAGTATAAAATCAAATATAATACCTACATTGAAACAACAACACTAAAAATTGTTTGGTAAGAGATTCAACAAATAACAGAAAAGAGCCACCAAATTAAAAGATCCTATTTCTTCAATTTAGATGCCTTAGAAGACTTGCTTCGCTTCTCATCCTCGCTGTCAATGCTTTCGTCAATTTTCCTTTGGCCGTACGAGAAGAAAAGTGAAGCAAGTCGGGTACGATAAACTTCGATGTCAAAGTCTGCAGGGACATCCTTTCCGTGGATAAAGAATTCAGCAAAGGCAGCAACATATGCCCGGCAATCACTATAAAAAACAGAAAGAAAAAGTAAACAGTTTAGAAACTAAAAAACAACATAAAAGAAACTTAAAAGAAACACTCACTTCTTCTGCTGAGACGCAAGACCACTAAGCTCCACGATTCTGAATGGAGCTGTAGGGTCAGAAACTGAGGCAGGAGCTTGTGCTCTATTCTTCCAGAACCCAAGTAAATCGAAAAACAAAGGCAGCAACACGGAATAAGCCTTCATCGCATTCCTAGCTGCGGCATTCATCTTCGCGGTCCTCAAAGAATTGTACAGAAACAACGTCCCTTCGTTCAAGTCAAGACGCCCAAAAACCCAATGACTTTTCCTTCTTAAATTGATGATGAATAGAACATGATCGGCTTCATACCAAGGCTTGGAACAGGGAATGCGCATACCTCAGATGTAATGCGCTATTGGGTGGGCAGCGTGAATGTGTGACATCTTAGTCTTCATTGACTTGGCCTTGTTATATTTGTGGTACAATGCTTGGATCGAATCATCAAACAGACAATCAGTAGTTGCGAAATTCAACGTCACAGCAGAAGAATATTTACCTTTTTTCCGAAGGTAATAGAATATGGTGTTCATATGCTGAGAAAAAAAACAACACAGAAACACAAATGAAAAGGTTGAACAACTGTAAAAAAACTGAAATGCAGTATCAAAACTAAAAAACATTTATAAAGCAACTGAAAACAAACTATCATAACTACAATATAAATTGGAAACTTTACCGAATCGTTCATAAACATGTCGCATGTGGCCAATGATAAAACCAAGTTTTATCCTCAACATAATCAACACCTAGCCTAAAACCCGGGGTAATTTTCTTTGCGCCGTCTTCATAACAATTATAATGTCTACAACAACAAAAAAACAGCAAAAAAAATAGCATTAAAACAGGAATAAAACTGAAAAAAAAAACATAACACAAAAACAGATTTAATAAAAACAGTCACCTAGGATGTTTAAGCAATCCTTCACCAATCCAAGCGTCAAATTTTGCCTCAATCTCGGTAGATACGGGATCAGCAAAAGCATCATTAAGAGCATAAAGGCCCTTCACATAAGTCACCATTTTGAAATCCCTATCATCCCCAGCTGATTGAGAACCTGAGGACATAAGCTCCATTGGAGTGCTCCCGACATCAGCAGACCCGAAGTCAACAAATGGAGATTTCAAGGCTGGAGCACGCTTCCTCTTATCCAACAGAGGTGTATCAGAGACCGTGTCCTCAGTTTCTTCATCAGTATGAAGGGCATCTGACTTTTCACCAACAACATCTGGATTGGGTGCGGGGACCTAAAAAAGAAAGAATGCATTAAAACAGTTGCAAAACATACTAGAAACTAATGAGCAACCAAAAAGAAACCTAGTTTTCTTGAAAACAATTAAAAGTAAACTTACATGGATTTTACCAACAGCCTCCAAGCCAGCCAACACAACTTGATCATCATCTATTTCAAGCTGGCTCAACCCATCAAAGAAATCGTCCCCCTTCAATCGAGACTCATCGCCCTTCGGCTTCTCAACATCCTTAACATTTTTATCACTCCTTCCAACAGCCTCAGATGGATTCACATCAGCAGAAGGAACAGCAGTAACAGCCTTGTCAGCATCATCAGCATCCCCACCAACTTTAACCAACTCACCACCATCGTCGGAGTTGGAATCAATATTTTCTGGATCAGGCAATTACTTCTCATCATCCTCGGCATCATCATCATCATCATCATCATCATCATCATCATCATCATCATCATCATCATCATCATCATCAGCATCATCATTAGAATCTTGAGTTACTAATTCATCCGATGACTTTCCCTGTATCAACCAACATAAATGAAACTTAAATAAAACAGTAAAGAAACTTTAAAAAAAAAATATAAAAAAACCTAAACAATAAAATAAGAATAAATACCTCATCAGAAGGACGACGATGAATGGCATTAACCTTCTCCTGGATATCCTTAATTACAGTCATTACAGATTTGAAATTAAAATCAACAAAACACCTCAATGAAATGAAGTCCTCGGCCAATGATGATTGATTCGAAATGAGCATCTCCAGCTTAGATTTCATCCAATCAATATCTGCTGAATCAGACTTCTTTGAAGATGACCCACCCTCGAAGGATTGCTTCGCTACACCACGATCATCAATAGATTCATCGAGAAATAAACCGTCAAGTTGAAGCTGCTGCCTCTCTTCATCAGTAGGACGCATGTTTTTTATCTTCAACTGAACAGCATAATCAAACATAATATGAAAAAAATTAAAACAATTGTAAAAACCAAAAAATAACAACATAAATACAACTGAAAAGAAACAGTAAAGAAACAGTAAATAAACTGTAAATTACCTTCTCCAAAGGTAAATCAAAAATCTTGCCCTTCAAGTCTCGAAGGGTTGGATTTTTGGTGACGATGGTGTTGCTCCAGTTCAGAATCCTGGGAATAGAAGATGAAACTCTCTTACAGAAAGAGTTCACCATTGCAGGACAGCATTCATAAAACCAAACCGTGAAAACCCAAGGACATCCCAATGCCCTATACCAGCCATCATATTGGCCTCCCTTCTCTGCCTTTCTATTTTTCATAATGATCCCATGCTCGATCCTACCTTTGAATGAGTCAATTGTCAATTCAAATGATTCCCTACCCCAACAATACTCATCCCACCGACCGCTATCAACTACATCTAGAACAAACCTAGACACTTCTTTGTCAGGAGTATTGCTAAGAAGAAAACACTGAATGAAATACAAAACAGCCATTTTCAAACCAATAGACTCATCCAAACCCCACCGACTACCCAAAAAAGCATCCTCGATGGCTTTGTGGTCAATAGTTTTTACACCACGGAAACATGTTTCTACCAATTGATTTGTTTCCTGTGAAAACAACAACTTGTTGCAATCACCGAAACAATCTAAACCAGAAATCAGGTAAAATTCTTCGGCACTAAACCGTATGCAACGACCAGCAACCTTAGCCCAAAACTCTTTAGGATTGGGCTGTAAAACTTTCCTTAGTAATAAACTATGTACGACTTGCGGATGAAAAACAAACTCAGGCATATCCAGAAAATGCCCAAACTGAGTTTGACGAAACAAAGAAAGTAAATTAACAGATAAAGTGTTCTTAATATTATCTATCACGGAATAAACACTGGTGCATACACACTTAGATCTGTAAAAATCAGAAGGACTAAATTTACAGTCCCAAACCTGCAACATAACGAAAATGGCCAAAATAAATTATAAATCCTGAATAAAACAGTATGAAAACTGTAATACAACTACAAACAAACTACAAACAAACTATCAATGACAAACAACTACACAGAAAAAAACAGTAAAGACCTGAAATCGTTTGGAAACATAAAAAAAACAGTAAACAACTAAAGGAAATCGAAAAATACAGTATAAAAAGAACAATAAAACTATATAAAAACAACAAACAAACTACAAAACATATACAACTATAGAAAAATATAGAGCAAAGATTTGAAAATCGTTTTGAAACCTAAAATATAACAGCAAACAACTAAACCTAATGAAAATCGAAAACACATCAAAACATACCATTAACAAACTATTAAAAAACTGATAAGAAACTACAGACGACTGATTGAAAACACTAAAAATGAAAACAAAACACATAACCTGTAAGCACAAAAAAACACTGAAAATAAAGAAAACAAAACCAAATTAAAGAACAACACCTAGACCAGAATCAAATGAAATGTTCAAAACCAACAATAAATAACTAAAAAATTTAAAAACATGAAACAAAATGCGCAAATGAAACCCTAAAATTACACAAAGCATAATGAACATAAAAACGCCAAAATCTGGGTAAAGTATAAATGAAGGAAAGGGGGAAACGAAAATAAAACTAAAAACCAACCTGAGTCTGATCTTCAGCATGTGCAATAGTTTTTTTCCCAGAAATTTCTGGAACCGTGTGCTCCTCCAAGTTGAGCTTCGTTTTCTTCGAAGAATGGGGTCTCACACGCTTGGGCATTGGAGCTTAAAAATCAGAATCAAAATCTTCAATGATTGGGCGTTTACCCTTGGATTTGTTGGCCAACGATTTCTTGCCCATTTTTTATTTCTGTTTGAGAACTGGAGAAGGGGATGATGATGAACGAGTGATTGCCATCTTATAAATAAGATTGAAAAAAACTGAAACAGAGAGGGAAAAACAGTTGCTAAATCGTGGGCTAAGAGGAAGTTGAAAATTCGTGGATGAACCAAAAAGAAGAGGGAAAAACGTGATAAATTATGGGTGGTTAATGGAGGTTACTTGAATTCAAATGAACTTAGAAAACAGAAATGAAGAATCGAAAATGAAATGAAAAGAAAATGAAAAAAAGAGAGGGAAGAGAGTAGGATTTGATTGATGATGGATGGGGAGAACACACGTGTATGCATGGAATGATGAGTAAGTGGTAATTGTGTAATAAAAACAACTTTGTAAGTAAAAATGTAGTCATAGGCGTGTGTGAGTAATTTTGTAATAAATTGTGTAAAATGGATTTTTCATGTAAAAATTTCTTAATATTATAGTTTGAATGAAACACACTATACCATCATAATGAATTAAAACACGTGTAATCAAGATAAGGTTTCATTTCACTTTTATTTTATGTCCATATAAAATATTTATGGTATACAATTCAAGCATATATGTAAGGTATAATTGGTAAAGAGACGTTTTTGGGTGTGTTTCTAATTCCAAATAACTTTGAATAATATACAAACAAAACTTAAAATGGGAGACATTTTAGTGAGAAGAAAGTTGTTAAAATGATACAAACGTTTATTAGCCTCCACACAACTATTATCCTAAATATGTTCCAATCACACATGGAAATAATGAGTTAGCCAAAAGAAATTAAAAAAACGTGATGAATATAGGAGATTTCTTACATATTACAAACACTAAAAATATCTCCTCTATGTTATAAAAAAAAAAAAAAATAATCTCTTCTATGCATGCATTGTTTGATTATTGAACAAATTATGAGTCTATCACTTAAAAACTCTAAAGTACTAAAACATACTATGAACCTAGATTTTCTGAGAAGTTTTCAAAAACAAAATATGCTGCAAAGACTCGTGGTTGTTTGCAAGAACAATCCTCAATATACATACTATGAACCTTGATTTCATCCAAACTCAAAATTAAAAATCATTCAATTATGAGTTTGAAGGGGGGTGTTAAGACAGAGAGTTAGTTATTGTTGTAACTAACTTCTGTTATTTCTGTTTGTTAGCTTTCTTGGGTTGTTAGTTGTTAGTCCTTTTCTACTCTGATTATTAGTTAGCTCTCTTGTATATAAACTCTATGGTTCAATAATAAAGAGAGAGATTCTCTTTCTTCTCCATTACTCTTTTCTTCCTTTCTTCTCTTTCTTTCTCTTTCGTTTAGCTTTAATGTTCATCAATGGCAAATCGGTTTAACACTACCTATGTCAAAAAATTGTATCTTATTTTCAATAGCCTATCACTTAAGAACTCTAAAGTTAAGCATGCTTGACTCTGAGCATTAATCTTAAGATGGCTGGCGTGTGCAAGTGAGGTACAAAGCATTCCATGGAAAGACTCATGTTGATCTGCAAAGCCAGTCTTGTTATTCGAGGAAGTAGCTAAAGTGGTGTACCTATGTATGTTGCGTAGGTATAGGACTATACAAGTGAAGCAAGGGCGTTACAATCGTTATGTTCTATTTTGAGCTTAGGCAACTATATATTATCTTCTATTTTGAGAAATATATGGTCTAAATTGTCATTTAACAAAATAAAGAGTGTAATTGATAATTTTTTGCTAAATATAGAGTTTAAATGGTATTTACCCTTTCATAAATAATAGGTACAAAAAAATATAAAAGTTGCACAACCACGCAATAATAATCTGTTATCCAAATATTTGGCATAGATCGATGACATGACCTTAAATTAATGTTAACGTCCTACTTGATTAGGCAGGCACGCTATAGTGCTTTTTAAATTACTGTGACAACCTTTCCTAATCAAAGAGTTTAACCGAAAAATATGATTAATTAAAATTTCATAATTTAATAAACTTTACTTAATCAAATACATTCTTACAAGTGTCGAGATTTCGTAATTAAACTTTTTAAATATTTTAAAACATATTATGTTTCAAAAGGTGTCACCCATCAACTACAAAATATGAGCCCATATTGTCTCGAAGAACCAAATAATACAGGCTTAACCATTGTGATATGTACAATCACCTACCAACTCTGGACTCACTATGCTCAGCTTTCACTTTTTCTTTACCTACACATGAAATTATATCTGTGAGTCGACAACCTCAGTAAAAAAAGCATAAAATATATAAACATACAAACTAACTTGTAACTGCACGCCCATACACCTACTTGCAAGGCTCAGCAGATGAATCAAGAATGTTCTTAATAGAAGTACATCCTCTATACCATATGTACTAAATATCTTTCTAATACTAGTATTGGTTGGGTTTGTTTGTACTCAGTCCAACTGGCCGTTATACCACATGCACTTCGTACGCGTCCTGTACTAATATTGGTAATGCTATGTCATACCCTTTAATAATATATTGTAGCATATACACTTCGTACTTCGACCATGCTAGTGTTGGTAGTTATAACTGTTGGTTTATATAGTCGATCCCTATCAGAGTTAAAAAAAAGCATAAGTAGATTTTATTAAAATTAATTTAATCCAATATGAACCATAATCTCAAGGATTTCAACATAATATATATAGATTAAATCTAAGCTACATGAAAAGGTAACAAAACTTTTTGTAACCTATTACGGAATTATTACTAATAATCCATTGATATAATCAATATAAGTAGTTTGCTCTTCAATTATTAGTTCATAATGAGAGTTGGTCAAAATTATTATTTTACCCTTCTAGTTATATATTGATTCCTTGTGTACCATTAATTCAATGTGAACTGTTATTCTATAATCCAATTATAGATTTGAATCCAACTGTTAGTACTCCCAAAATTAACACTAAGGGAACTAAAATTTGATTTGTTAGGAAATCTTGGATTCCATTATTGTACATCATGTTCCTAGCCACTCATGTTATTAAGCTCTCAAAATAGAAGTTGTAAGAATCATATTCTTTGAGAAACTTTAACGAGTAAATCAAAGAACTCGGTGAACAGAATAAGAGTTCATGTATACTCAGAATTCAGATTAATCTCAAATAAATCAAAGAAGATTCGAATCACAACAAAGAACACTTTGATAGAAGCGTAAGATGGACTCAACCCCCAGAGATCAGATAAAGATTAATGTTGATGCTACCTTTTCCCCTGGCTGTCGTGGTGTATGGATTGGTGTAGCTATTTGCGACTCTTCTATAATGGTAGCTGCTTCTCAAACGTTTCTCCTAATTTAGTCTTCCCTTCTTGGTGTCGAGTTGACTGCAATCAAACTAGGCCTTAATTTGGCTAAATCGAAGGCTTACCTGACTATATTCTGGAATCAGATTGCATTCATGCAATCAAGTTGACTAACGCCAACAACATTGGATGCACAAGTTGTAATGTTTTTACCTTCTCAATTAGAGAAACTAATGTTGTTGTTCATTTATTAGCTAAAAATAGTTTTAGAGTCTAAAACTTTAGTTATTTAAAAGAGGATTACTCCCTCAGTGGTCAGTGCGCAGCTGTGTTAGCTGACTTACCCCTTCTTGTGTAAGTTTTATTTAGTCACAACAAAATGTTACTTGTGACAAAAACATAGTCTTTATATACAAGTTGTCACTAATTTAGTTTTAGTCACAACAAGTATTATGACTAAAAATATATTTGGTCACAACAAATTATAATTTTTGTGACTAATATTTTTTGCCACGGATTTTTTAGTCACAACATAAGGATAATAATTTATAATTAGTCACAACATTTTCACTTTTAATCATAAGTTTTGTTATGACTAAAAATAAAATTTTTTGTAGTAAGTATTATACTACTATTAATATAAATAAATATCGAATCTCAAATAACATAATAAATAATTTTTTTAAAATATCACTGACCAATCTTATGAACACACGATTAATACTCAATAAAAAGGCTGTTCTTTTGCAATTTATAGCATTGATGATAACCGGACAGCATTGCCAGCTGTTGGGATACGATACCACACATGCATGAAATGATGTTGAGTTAAACATAACCTGAGTTAAGCAATTTTGGAAGGTTAGTTTATGTGAACTAAGATATTTGGTTAAGGTGGAGAATTTTGATTGGTTGAAAACTACTATAAATAGGAATGTAGGATACCATAGGTGTTTCATCCAAATTATATATCCAAGACTTGGCAAGGCTTCCATATTCTACTCATCCACAACAGGTATATAAATATATAAATATTTTTGTAATTAATTAAACCTTTATTTTTCTTGTTATATATCATATTTGTATAATGTTATTAGCTATTAATATTCCATAGTACTATAATTACATATACATTAATGCACTAGCAAATTATACCACATGTAGTCTTATTAACTAATGATAGTTTATATAGTTTTCTGAGCATTTATATTAGGTGAATGTTATAAGCTAACAAGTGTGTTTAACACAATTATTTGAAGCTAACTCAAGTGGCTATAGGGGTGCGTGTGTATTGGAGGTCCTGAGTTCGTGTATTTAACACTATTTCATATATGTCATACTGTTAATTAATAGTATAATTATGTAACAAATTACGTGTTAATCTATTGAGTTTCATATAATTAATTAAATATAATAATTTTTATATAAATATTACTAATTAATTATTTTTAAAGTGGTACCTTTGATAACTCATGCGAGAATATAAAATATAAATATTTGATAATAAGGACAAAATATTTTAGATTTATATGAAAAAAAAGGAAGATGACAAAAAGTCATGGACTTAGTAAATAAATATAGTGTAGATGTGGATTGGCTTAGCTTATTTAAGCTACTTTTCTTTAGGGGTGAGGGTAAATAAGTAAACTTTGTATTGCATCATCAAACTACTATTTCATGAGTAGCTATAAATTTTCAACTCAGTCTCAAAATAATTATTTAAACCAAATTCCATTTTATCTCCTATTTTCTCTACATATAAGCTATGAATTCTAATAATATTATAATCATTTGAACAAACTTTACAAAGGAAAACTAAATGCTTATTTCGTATTGTAATTAAGAAACTATTTTTATTTTTCAAAATAGAAAATTATTTTCTAAAAATAATTAGGCATGTTTAATTTTGTCTTTTGAAAACTATAATTGGAAAACATGAGATTTTAGAAAATAAAATTATAAAAAACAAGAATTTTAATAACAACAAAATGTTGTTCATGTTTTAAAAAACAATTCATTTGGTCAATATTTTTTCTCCACTTTATCACATAATTATACTCATTATTTTCTTATATTATTTTCCCTATTATATCACTTTTTCTCTAATCCTTCTCACTCATCGCTTTCTCACTCATCATTTGTTCTTATTACTTTCTCACACTTTCTCTCTTATTACTTTCTCACATTATTTTATATATCATCACTTTGTCTCTCATCATTTTCTGTCTCATCACTTTCTCTCTCCACATTTTCGGTCTGAGTCAAATCCAGGGCCAGGCCGGGTTTGGGTTCGGACCCAGGTCTGGGTCGAGACCGGCGGGTTCGCAACTAGGTCTAGGGTTCGGCTCCGGGCCCGGCCGGACCGGGGTGTTGGTCCAAGGACGGGTGCGGGTTTGGGGCCGGGTCCGAGGTGTAGGTCTAAGGCTAGGGCTAAGGCCAGGTGGGGCTCTAGGGTTAGGGTTGGGTCCGGGGTTTGAGTTTGGGACGAATCCAGGTTTCGGGTTTACGACCGAGGCTTGGTCCAAGTTCAGGTCCGGGACGAGTCTGAGGTCAGGGTCAGGGTACGGGTGTGGGTTTGGGTTCAGGTCCAAGTCCGTGGTCTAGGGTCCAAGATGGGCTTGGGTCTGAGTCTGAGTTTGGGTCCGAGGTGGGCTTGGGTTTGAGTTTGAGTTCGGGACAGGTACAGGTCCGGGTTCAGTCTCAATCCATTTTTGAGTCCGAGGCTGGGCTCCAGATCTGGGTTTAGGTCTGAGGTCCAGGTCCGAGTCCTGGTCGGGTCTAGTTCATATCAGGATCTCAAAGTATTGAAGTATTTTTCAAAAAGTAAAATAAATTAAAAATAAAAATTGTTTTTAAAAACATTAGCTAAATGTGACTTGTGTTTTGAAAACTTCAAAAATTATTTTTTGTTCTCATTTTTTTTTTTTAAAAAAATAAAAAACAGAAAACAATATCAAACAAACATGCTCTAAGATTTGTAGCTTCTCCAAAATAACTTTTGAAAAATTATTTTTAAAATTGAAATAATTTACCTACTTCCTAATATATTCACAAAAGTTATTTTTTGTTTTTTCATCCAAACACTTTCATGAGAAGAATCTCTATAAATGAAAAATAATTTTTTTAATATATTATATAAACACTAAAAATAAATCAAAACTCTTATTTAATTCATTCAACTTTTAACTATAAATTAAAGTAAAAACTTTAGTTAAACAAAAATATATTTCTTTGTGAATTAATAACTTCATTTCAATGATGTTTTACCATGAAGTAGGTATGGAAAGTGAGAAGAGTAGCATCGCCTTCTTCACAACTTATAGACCACCGGTACCGTTGGACATATACTCACAATATATATCGAACGAAAATCCTCATGAGGTTCACATGACTGATGGTGTGTCCTATAACTACAATGGCCGACCTATTCCATCTAATGCTCTTCAGACAATTCATAAACGCATTTCTGGAGATAGCGACGACGATGTTGATATCTCCTCGGGCTTGGTTTACGTATCTGAAAGAAAAGGCAACCTCGAAACATTATACATTGCTCTCCACTATAATAATAGTGATTATCCTGAAGTCGAAACCATTGATTTTGCTCATGAATTTGGGACCTTTGATGGTATTCGAATGGAGGATAGTGGTTGTATTGCTGGTGATTACCTTGTTTATGTCACAACTAAGGATAATCCTCACAAACATCGTTTCCCGTGGACATCAGTTTACAAAACAAATCTTAAGACTTCAGAAACTCAACGACTCACTCCACAGGTACGATTAATAATATATATTGAGAATGTGAAAGTGTAATTGAGAAATTAAGATATATAAAATGAATTGTATGATAAAATGTATAGATTTCATCTCAAAATTAGTTACCTATGAGAGTAAGCTATGTATATCTTATAAATATAATATTATGTTCTCACATATTATTTATGAATGTAATATTTTTTAAATAATATATATATAGACATGATTTTGTCATGTTATTGTACTTTCACGGAATTATTCCGTGATGTACGGCAGCCGTTAGATGAGAGAATTATTTGATATGAGGGCTGGGGTTGATCTAGGAGTAATTAGGGTTAAAAAATGGTAACGTATCCTGAGACCCATCTAATGTACCCTGAAGAACCATTTAATATACCACGAAATACATTCCATGAAAATATATTACGGAACAAAATCGTGTCCCTATATATAAATTTACATCAAAACTGCTCATTATAATTAGTAAAGTTGTAATTAAATATTTAATTATTATTTTATATATATGGTTGGATTTTAATTAGAATTCCTTTTTTTATAACAGCTTCAATTTTATATTAGCAATAAATTAATTTTCTTTAACTAAATAGTATAATTTATATAATATATAAATTGCTACTATTTTTGTTCTTGTCACAATATCTTGTTGTAATACTTTTAGCTACAAGATGTAGTGATAATGCATATAATAATATAATTTTAGTCCTTTTCTTTATATTTATTTTTAGTCATAAATTTTATTGCTATTAAAAATAAAATTTTATGTAGTAATTCAATATTTATCGTTCATATATATTTAACCTATTCTTTTCTTTCATACATTGTATATCTTCAGGGAAAAGCTGATTTAAGTCCATCAGTATCACCATCTGGAAAGAAGATTGCAGTGGCATCATTTAAAGAACAAGGTTGGGAAGGGGAAATTGAAGATCTAAAAACAGATATTTATGTGTTTAATGTAGATGGACCTGATTTAGATCGTAAGATGGTTATAAAGAATGGTGGATGGCCAACATGGGGAAGTGAAAACATTTTATTTTTTCATCGAAAGGTTGGAAACTATTGGGGTGTGTTTAGAGCTGACATTAGCAATGGTTTTACATCGGACACTCCTCGTGTTACTCCCGAAGGCTTTCATGCAATGACTCCAGCTGCCATCGACGAAACCACTGTGGCCGTCGCAACTATTCGCAAAGAATCAAAATTTGATGATATTGTTCGTTCGGTTGAACAATATCGACACATTGAGGTTTTTTATTATTCTGGTACTCCAAATCGAGATCCCATAAAAATAACTCCAAGAACCAAACCAAAGGCCGACCACTTTAACCCTTTTGTGATCGTGGATAAAGGGGGAGATCTCAATAAAATTGCTATTGGTTACCATCGTTGCAAGAGCGACAATCTTAATGTACGTACATAACTCAAAACTTTTCTTGACTTTTAATTATTGTTGCCTTGGTTTGCTTATTAATTACACACCAAAAAATAAAGAACTAGAAATGATAAAGGGCACTTATGGTGCCTTGCATCCTTACGAGGTGTAATATCGCTATTGGTGTGACTCAATATCAGGTCCTACTTATTTTATTTTAATAAAAAATATAGAAAATCTTTAACTAATTATAGGACATCACCTCATAGTGGTGCTAGCAAGGTCGACCCTAGGCATAGGCGGGCTAGGCCCGCGACTAGGGCCCACTCATTTTAGAGGCCCAAATAAAAAAAAATACTTTTTAAAAAATATATATTTTTTAATAATTTTTAATAATATCATTTATAATCTTTATAGTAAGGGTCCAATTTTTTTTTCCTATGACCTATTTTAACTCAGGACCGACCTTAGATGCTAGGCATCTTAGCATTGCTATTGGGTACCAATGGTGTCCAGCACCTTTTATAGGTAGCGCCGCACGATTAGTTAGTGATATTTTTTAAATGCTATTTTGTTAAGTTATATAAGATTTGATACTTAATTACAACAATAACGGTATGACATCGAAGAGGGTGCTAGGCACCAGTAATATTTTTTAGCAATTCTCGATATCTTTGTGGCCCAGAACAATTAACGCCCATAGGTTAACTTAAAGATATCCAACACAATAAATATAGAGATTATATATGTTATTAATGGTGTAATTTAATATTGAGTCTTACTATTTCTTACAGGTTCCTGAATATAATAGTATGGAAAGAAAAATCATCCAGCTTGACTGTCCACCTCCAAACGTAGACTTGTTTAGGGTTCAAGGAGTATTTCCTTCATTTTCGAGAGATGGCTCGAGGCTTGCATTTGTTGACAATGAGTTCATGAGAGTGTGGGTAGCTGACAAAGATGGATTGTATATGGTTTACCAGGTACATATCATAAACATAATCATACATATATACACATATATAAACTATATAATAAATACGATTTATCCTCCTAAACTATAACATTTGTAGACCGAAGGCCCAGACAATGTGTTTGGACCAGTTTGGAACCAAATCGAGGGAAGAGATGAGTTGTTTGTATGCAAGGGACCAGCATTCAATGTAAAGCATGAACTGGACATTTGTCGCTTGCCCAATATTAGGCATCATCATCATTTCCAATCTAAAGACATTATCCAACTCACAAATGGATACAACAATGCATTTCCATCACCTAGTCCAGATGGTATAAATTTGACTAACATTTATATAAATTGTTATTAATGCATTTTACTATTAGGTCTCACGTATTTTAATTTAATAAGTTATATAAAAAAAAATAACTAATAGCAATGTTGTTATTTTGAGTTAGGAAAAAGATTTGTTTTTCGATCAGCAAGAGATGGTGGAGAAGATGGATACAAAAATCTATACATAATGGAGAATTCACAGGTTGGGGAGTTCAATAATGGCAAAGTAACAAGACTAACGAACGGGGCTTGGACTGACACACATTGTCAGTGGTCTCCGAGTGGAGATTGGATCGTTTTCTCCTCAACTCGTGACAAGCCAAGTAATGCTCCTCCGAGTGATAACGGTCTTGACCCAGGATATTTTGCAGTGTACTTAGTGAACGCGAATAATACTCATGTTGTGATAAAAGTGTTAGGAAGTGGTGATGATCTCGCGGGTCATGTGAACCATCCCTTTTTCAGTCCTGATGGAAAAAGAATTGTTGTAACAGCAGATCTTGCTGCGGTATCTATTGATCCCATCTCATTGCCTCTTTTTACGCATTCTGTTAGACCTTATGGAGACATATTCATCATCGAGATTGATGATATCCTAAACAACAATGATGAGAAGAATAGAGATGATGTGAAGTTTGTTCGTGTTACGCATAGTAGGTTTGAGAATGGCGCCGCTAGTTGGATGAAGTTCTCAATAGGTGATCCCAATGAGTCATGGAAGAAATATGTAGAGCAATACGGGGAACACTCAAAGGGTAGACAACCCTCATTATGTCCTATAATACGTCCCCGAATGGTACAAAAATCATTGCATCTTAATGATGATAGAGGTGAAAGTTGGCATTTGACTGGCCATCTTTGCATTCGAGATAGACGTTGTTGAATATTGCATGCATGCATGCATGCCTTGTAGTACGTACGTGTTCTTATATCATGTACACTGTACACATTCATATAATATTCGGTCGTACTTTTCATTATTGAATAAACATATATATAGATATATATATCTCATAATAATCTCTGTTATTAGTAATGATATCTCATATATCATTACTAATATATAAGGGAAATAAGGAATAATGGCTCACTCGGGTGTATGTGTACTCAAGTGTAGTGTCTGTTGTAAACTTTGTTCTCTATCTATTGAGTCATCCGTTCTTAAGTAAAGAGTGTACTGTAAACTTTGTTTTCATATATATATATATATATATATATATTTATTGTGATTTATATAAGTATAATAATTTTCTTCTATCCAATTTTTCTTTTATTATATATATGCTTAAGTTTTTTTATTTCTTTATTCCTGTGAAATAATTGCTATACTAAGCTAGCTGTGTTTATAGAATTATAGGTGAACCCTTGTGTTTAAATATGTGGTGAACTAACACCTATCAAGAATTGATCGAAAAACAAAGTAATAAAACTTGTCATCAAAGTAATAAACAAAACCAGAAAATGTAATAGACTGAATGTTGAAAATAATGAAAATGCCATCACTGATTTGGATGAGGACTGCAATTGATGACAGCTAATCATTGCCTGTCAATAGTACATTTTCTGTTAGGATTCTCCAAATATTTTGGAGATTCTGTATTGTGAATATTCCCTGATTATTCCTTTCTAGAATCATCTTTCTGTACTATAAATATTTGTACACTCTACTGTAAAAATCATCCGTTGAGCAAATAAGAAATACATTGCAGAAAAGAAAAGCTCTCTGCCCTTTTACTCTGTTTCTAGTCTTTTCTTGTTACCTTAATTTTAGTCTCTCCTTTTATCTTGGTATCAGAGCCGATTCTCCATGGCAGCCCCAGCTGAGTCCACTGCTACCACAGGAGGTTCTGCAACTCCTGCTGCTCCGGTTCCATCAGCACAACAAACTGCTGGTGCCATATCCATCTTTCAAAGTCTTGCCCCTTTAACTCTTAAGCTTGACCGAGGCAACTACACATTCTGGAAATCCCAAGCTCTACCAGCACTGCGCGCGCATGATCTTGAAGGTTTTGTGCTAGGAACTCAGATCTGTCCACCTCAGTTTGTTGACAACACCATCGGAGGCACTGTTCCAGGAGAAACCCGTCAACTGAATGTTGGTTACGCTCTCTGGCGAAGAACAGATCAAGCCATAATGAGTTGGTTGCTCAACTCCATCTCCGAGACCATGTTTGGTCATGTGGTAAGGTGCACAACCTCCTTTGAGGTCTGGCACACTCTTGAACTTTTGTTTACCACTCAGTCAAAAGCTAGAACTCTACAAATTAGATTTCAGCTTCAATCCCTCAAAAAGGGAAATTTATCTATACATGACTACATGATGAAGATGACAAGTCTTGCTGAAAACCTCTCTGCAGCTGGCCAACTCATCTCTGATGAAGAGTTGATTCTCTACATACTCGGAGGTTTAGGTCATGATTATGACCCTGTGGTTATTACTCTAACATCTCGTACTGATTCCATCACTATACAGGAAGTTCAATTTCTTCTGCAGAGTCAAGAAATGCGATTGGAGCAAATGAATGCTCCCATTCCAGGTGATTTAAGCAACCCCAGTGCCAATTTTGCTGCTCAGTTTCGAAGAACCACCAACACAGGTGGTGGCTCAAATGGCTTCAATAACTCCCAGGGAAGAGGCTATTCCCCACGAGGTCGAGGACGTGGCAGAGGAGGCCGTGGAAATAGGCCTGTCTGTCAGCTCTGCAATAGAGTTGGTCATGTGGTATCGAAGTGCTATCATCGTTTTGATATCAACTTTCAAGCTCCTGTACCTGGTTCAAATCAGTCTCAGCCCAATGCTCCTTCAGGACAACAATCCTCTGGCCAAGGACAACAAGCCTACTTCTCTTCTGCTTCAACAGATCCAAACCAAGAGAATGCTTGGTACATAGACAGTGGGGCAACAAACCACATCACTGCTGATAACAAAAATCTGCAGCACAAAGTTGAAAACAAAGGTACAAAACAGCTGCTAATTGGTAATGGGCAGCCTCTATCGATTGCTGAAATTGGAAATAGTACTTTGAAGTTGCATAAATCTCATTTGCTGCTTAACAATATTTTTTGTGTGCCTGAAATAACCAAAAATTTATTGTCCATATCTCAGTTAACAAAAGATAATAGTGTATATGCTGAATTTTACTCTGACTGTTGTATCATTAAGGATCTGGCTACGAGGAAGGAGCTAGTTCGGGGAACGCTTAACAATGGTCTATATCAGCTTCAAATACCCAAGTCATGTTCTCACTCTGCTGTCACAAGTCCGAGTCTATGTTTTACCATCTCTGAGTCTTTAAATTCCAAGAAGAGCTATGTCTCAAAGTCCCAATGTAAGAGTCAATCAAATGAGTGTATTCATTATGCTCAATCTCTGTTTGTTCAATCTAATGAAACCAGTGACATTGATCTCTGGCACATGAAACTTGGTCACCCAAGTTTAAATGTAATGAAACACCTTTTAGTTAATGAGAAGCTTCCTTTTAAAAACTCTCTCAACTTCTGTGATGCCTGTCACATTGGAAAATCCAAGCATAAACATTATAAACCATCCCAAAAGACAGCCAAGAAACCCCTTGAAATCATCCATTCGGATGTATGGGGCCCTTCACCAATTTTATCCAAAGATGGATATAGGTATTATGTGCACTTTGTTGATGAATTCAGCAACTATACTTGGATCTACCCTCTAAAGCTAAAATCTGATGTCAAAGAAACCTTTCTCAGCTTTCAAAAATTTGCTGAACGAAAATTTGAGACAAAAATAAAAACTCTTCACTCGGATTGGGGTGGTGAGTATAGGAGCTTAGCACCATTTCTAAATGCTTTAGGTATCCACTTCAGACACCCATGTCCGCACACACATCCTCAAAATGGAAAATCTGAGAGGAAACATCGACACATAGTCGAAATGGGGCTCACTTTGTTGATACAAGCCTCTATTCCCCTTCACTATTGGTGGGAATCATTCAGCACAGCAGCTTTCTTGATAAACCATCTCTCAACACCTACTCTCAATCACAAATCACCTACTGAAGTGCTTTTTAATGTCAAGCCCAATCTCAACTTTCTTAAAGTCTTTGGTTGTGCTTGTTTCCCACATCTTAGAGCCTATAATCAACACAAGTTGGATTTCAGATCCACAAAATGTGTTTTCATGGGCTACAGCCCAAATCACAAAGGATACAAATGCTTGCATCCCTCGGGTCGAGTCTATATTGCTCAAAGTGTCACTTTCAACGAAAGAGACTTTCCTTTTTCTTCTGGTTTTAGTGTTGCTCACTTCAAAAGTGCTGACATCAACACCTGTCCCACTCAAATTCAATACACTCAATGGTTACCATTTGTGTCTCAAGAACATGATGAACCAATACATACTGAAGCTGATATTGATCATTGTCCAATTGTTAATCCTGAAATATCTCCTTCAATCTCACCTGCCAAATCTGCATCTTCCAGCAGTCAAAGTAACTCTCCAGACACTGTTACTTCTTACTCCACAATACCCCTTGAAGTACACCTGCCTCTTTCCTTTTCACCATTACCTAATCGCTCACCTCATTCACCACACCAGTCCCAAACCTCCTCTCCTACAACATTACCTCCACTTCCCACCAAACCCCTCCCTCCCCGATCCACTCACACCATGGTCACTCGTTCCAAAGCAGGTGTCTTCAAACCTAAACTCTTTCTCACCACTACCACTCACCAAAAAGACATTTCAAACACTGCTATTACCATACCCGACACTGTCGAACAAGCTTTATGTTCACCCCAATGGAAAGCAGCCATGGATGATGAGATTTATGCTCTCTTAAAGAACAAAACCTGGACGGTTGTGCCTCGCCAGCCGTATATGCATGTGGTTGATAACAAATGGGTTCATCGGGTTAAGTACAATTCGGATGGCTCTGTCAATCGTCTCAAAGCCCGTCTTGTTGCCAAAGGATTTCAGCAACAACCCGGGATCGACTTCTTTGAGACATTCAGTCCCGTAGTCAAGCCATCGACCATTCGTGTTATTCTTTCTTTGGCTGTCTCCAACGATTGGGATATTCAGCAAATTGACATTAATAATGCCTTTCTCAACGGCACGATTGAAGAAGAGGTTTTCATGGAACAGCCAGCCGGCTTTGTCGATCCCAACAACCCCAATGCTGTCTGCAAACTTCACAAAGCTCTTTACGGCTTGAAGCAAGCCCCTCGTGCCTGGTTTGACAAACTTAAAACCACTCTCCTCTCTCTCGGCTTCATCAACTCTGTCGCCGACACTTCACTCTTCTTCTTCAATCACCATGATGCTCTTCTCTTTGTTCTTGTTTACGTCGATGATATTCTCCTTACTGGGAATAATGCATCACAAGTCCATGCCATTATCTCCCAACTTCAAGCTTCTTTTGCTCTTAAATCACTTGGCTCTGTTGCATACTTCCTTGGCTTCGAGATAAGCAGGGGGCATAATGGAATTCACTTATCTCAAACCAAGTATACCTTGGATCTACTCAATAAGACCAACATGTCTAATGCCAAACCTTGCCACACTCCCATGACTCAATGCAATAAACTTAGCCTTCAAGACAGTGCCCCATTTGATCATCACACACTCTATCGAAGTGTCATAGGGGCACTTCAGTATCTTACGCTTAGCAGGCCGGACATTGCTTTCTCTGTTAACAAGCTTAGTCAATTCTTGCAGGCCCCAACTCAAAATCACTGGAATGCTTGCAAGAAAATTCTTCGCTATCTTGCTGGTTCTGTTGGTGAAGGAATTTTCTTTGCAAAATCTTCCAATCCTGTCATTGAAGGCTTTTGTGACTCCGACTGGGCAAGTTCTTTGGATGATCGAAAATCTACCACAGGATATTGTATTTACTTTGGAAACAACCTTGTCAGCTGGAGCTCTCGGAAACAAAAATCTGTAGCACGCTCCAGCACAGAAGCTGAATACAGAGCATTAGCTCAAGCCTGTACTGAAGTCGTGTGGCTGCAATCTCTTCTTGCTGAAGTAGGAATAAAATGCAGAGGGCCTGCTGTAATTTGGTGCGATAACTCAGGAGCAAGACAACTTGCCTCAAATCCAGTTTTTCACTCAAGAACTAAGCACATCGAAATCGATGTTCATTTCATTAGAGACAAAGTTTTAAACAAGGAAGTTGAGGTTAGATACATTCCGACAGAAGAGCAAGTGGCTGACATACTTACTAAATCCCTCAGCATATCTCAATTTCATTACCTTAAAAACAAGCTGGCTGTTACACATTCACCACAGCGCAGCTTGAGGGGGCGTGTTGAAAATAATGAAAATGCCATCACTGATTTGGATGAGGACTGCAATTGATGACAGCTAATCATTGCCTGTCAATAGTACATTTTCTGTTAGGATTCTCCAAATATTTTGGAGATTCTGTATTGTGAATATTCCCTGATTATTCCTTTCTAGAATCATCTTTCTGTACTATAAATATTTGTACACTCTACTGTAAAAATCATCCGTTGAGCAAATAAGAAATACATTGCAGAAAAGAAAAGCTCTCTGCCCTTTTACTCTGTTTCTAGTCTTTTCTTGTTACCTTAATTTTAGTCTCTCCTTTTATCTCTGAAGATTAAAGAAACGGACACAAGTGTGTGGTTCATCGCCATTTCTGTTGTGACTAATTTCCGAGAGGAACTGCTCTTTCGCCAAGCTTTATTGATGTTAACAATGGTGGAATACAAGGTCACAATACAGAAAAATCACTCTTCACTAATAATTTCTTGCACCTTACAAAATAGCTCAGAGTTTTAAGTATAAGCGGGTCTCAGGGAGTTTGTGGGTAAAAACTTCATACCACTACAAGATCTATAAATTATAAGTTAACTAAAGTAACAATAAAAAGCTCAAGCTTTCGAAATTGCAAATTAAGAGTAATGAAAAGGGAATTCTTAAATTAAAGTGAAAATTGAAGTCCAAAGGGTTCAGGCCAATGGAACTAGAACCTCAGAGTATCAGAAGTAAATTGGTTTTGTGAGAATTTCTATCCTGAAATTGACGGGTTAAAGTAAACACATTGAAATCCAAAGGCTCAAGCCAATGGAACTAGAACCTCAGGGAGTCTAGAAGTAGATAACTTAATAAAAACCTTGGAAAGATAACTAAGTATAAGATTGAAGCCCAAGAGCTCAAGCCATTGGAACTGGAGCCTTAGACATTCCAGAAATAACTTAGTAAAAATTCCATAAGGTTATAATGCTATATGAATCAGAAACAGGAAATTATATTCAAAGTAATAAAAGTTGTCTTAGTTTCCAGGAACTTGTCAAAAGATAGATAAAATATTACAATTTACAACTATAAAAGCCACGCGGTTAGGGCAAAACTATTGACTCCGCAAATACTAAAACGGCGACCCAGGTCCCCTAAACAAAAAATAAAAGGAAAAAGTTAGCTAAACTTGAGGCTGGACGGTCCCCTCCGAATCCTTCGGGTCAGTGGGGTTCAAAGCTAGAAGATCAATAAAATTGTCTTTTTCTTGGGATAGAAGGATGGCATCGGGCTGTTGTGCCGGATGGATAAAAGTGAGTTCCTAAGATGTGGAGTCGACACATGTTTCTTGATATTTTTCAAGTGCTTCCTTCCAAAGTATATCCTGCTCTCGAGCAATAAACCTAGCTCCCGTCTCCTTATCCTTTACGCCAAACTAGCGAGAGACATTTCTCAGTCTTCGTGCCATTTCGTAAAGGTTTCCACCTCAAAGGCTTCTTTTAGCTCTCGCACCCTATCCACCTTCATGTCAGAAATTTATCTTTCGTATCATTTAATTGAAGCTTTTGATCATCTTTTTCAAGCTTTAGGTCTTCTTTTGTAGACAAGGCATTGTCTCGTTCCTTGTTAAGGGCTTGGATTTGTCCTTCCAAGAGTCGAACTTGCTCAAGCTTTGAGTTGATGTCCGTCTGAAGTGCCTCGAACTTCTCCACAAGAGCCTGTAACTTGCTCTCCGCCTCCTTATACTTGGCTTCATATGTGATGAGTTGGTAAGGGGTTTGGGTATAACTAAGTTTGAATTTTTCAGCTGTCTTAATTAATTTGTTCCATTCCTCTAGATAGGTCTATCTTTGGATTCAATTTTAGCGCCCACTTTCTTGTTCTGAACCTTCGCGAAGTTGTCTATCATGGCACAATTTTCTTGAGTGTCTTGGTGCAGGGCCTTTTGGCTTTCTCTAGAGTTGCATTGGTACTCTTCAACTCCTGCAATACTTTCGCTTTCGGTGGCGTTTCGCTCAACCCGAACATTTTCCAGCTCCAAAGCCAATTTTGTTATTGTGTTTGCGCAACACTCGACAAGAAGAGCATCCTGAAAAGACAAAGAGAAGATACTTAGCAAAAAATTATCAAACCATCAACAATTGGAAAGAAAGTGCTATAGAACCACAACACTTACCCCGATGACCTTGAAATTTCATATTTTGATATTCCCAGTTTTATAATTTAATTAAATGCGGAACAATGAAAGTGATACTGAAACAATTTTTTTGTAGCTACAGAAAACAACTCTGTAACTCCAGAAGAAATCAGAAAAATAAACAGTGCAGAAAAGTAAAAACACACAAGGTTTTTATACGTGGTTTCAATAATCCTTTCAGATTGTTACCAGTCCACGGGACCACGCCTAGAGATAATATTCATTAGATAGATCTCGAAAATACAAAGTAAATGACTTATGCATAAATAGACTTTCTCTTATTGTATGCCGCAAGCTTGATGTATTCTATCTTCTAATCGAATCTTGCTAAAACTTCAAGTGCTCGAACTCCCTTCAATCTCCTTGAAGAGTGCTTGCTTCCTCCCGATGCAAGACTTGAAAAGCAATCTCCCGAAAGCTTTGAAAAACCTTCTCTCAAAGGTAGCATTGTTGGTCTTCTTCTTTGTAGTCTTGAATACAGACTCAAGACAATACAAAATACAAATAAACAGAGTAAGAGTTGAACAAGCACTTCTCTACAAAACGAAGACTCTTTTCTAAAGATATGAGTGAAAATCAAAGATTCAAAAGAGGTACTAAACCTAGCTGCTATAAGGTGTATTTATAATCAATATACACCTTGCTGACAACTTACACACGGTGTAAACAAGACCCCACCCCACTAGAAAATTTCCTAAAATAAATCTTCAATCAGCCCAAGAATTTTAATTTCTGTACCTATAGAATTGTGGGCAGTAAGTGCAACTTTCCTTTTATAGAAAAAGAAAGTTTAGCTTCATTTTTCTCTTCAAGAAATTTGATCAAATAAAATAGGAAACTTACACAAGATCAGAATATACCAGCTGGTTAGATAATAATAAATTGTGTAATCAAACTTACCATTTTTACCTCAATTTCTATAAATATGAAAGCTAGACAACTTTCCTTCCAAATTTAGATACACAAAATATGGACACCAAATTAAACTCTCCAGCCGAAAATATACAATAAATAATAAAATATTTTTGTCAATTAAATATGCCAAAAATAGATTAACAGACCTGATGACGGAGAGTTTGATTGAGGAACACAAAATCCTCACTAGCGGCCATGACCCACCTCTCCCGCCTCAATTGACTCATGGAGGTTGATACTTGATCAAGGACATCCACAAAAAATAGAGCCACATTGCTACCTATTTCTACCTATTTCTACCTAGCTATGTCTAAAATCCGTCTTTTGTTGCGAACCTATCCACTATTTTCCTCTTGGAAGGAATGTTTGGATCCTTGGCAGCCAACTCGGTGTTCTGCCTCAGGGCGATCTAACCAGTAGCCGCATGGACATCCTCCTTCTCAGCATCATACCTTCAGAGGACACTACAAAAAATGTCACTTTTGCCAGCACAAAAAAAGCAAAATAGAATTTACTTCTGATATGTTGGCAAAAAGGGTTGGCAAATTAACGTTGGTATTAGAACTTTTGCCAGCACAAAATTAGAAACACTAGTAAAAATAACTTTTTCCAGCGCGTAAATGCGCTAGTAAAAGTTAGATTTTAGCCACTACAAATGTGCACTGGTAAAATTTTGATCTTTTTGCCAACGTAGTTTACGAAATGCGTTGGTAAAAGTTACTTTTACCAAGGCAGTAGCGTACTGTGCTGGTAAAAATAATATTTCTTGTAGTAGGAACAGTTGGCTTCTCTCCTCATTCAGAGCCATGCCCTCCATATCTAATTGAACTGGCGGTTGGTATTGTGGTACTAAATCGTGTACGTAGTGAAATAAAAATTTATGATTCACTGTACCAAATTTTGAGAATCACCATATGTATATATATATATATATATTATATATTAAAAAAAAGAAAATTTGCGGCAAAAATACTTAAAATATATGATTTGTTGCTAATAAATACTCAAATTCAAAAATTGGTGGCATAAATACGTAAATCTTCACAACAAACTATTTTGTTGGTACCCAATTAGTTTTTTATTTGGATGCCATGTGTCAATATTATATTAGTCAAAATAACAATGGTAAAACAAAATTAATTTTAAATGATTATTATTTTTATAAGAGATTTATTTTTCTTTTTTTATGGAACAAATAAAAATTGATTAAAACTATAAATTATATTAAAAAATATATAATTAATAAACGAATGAACTGTTCATCTTCTTCAACCTGATCAAATGTTCATCTAATAGTACAAATTATGATTTGTTTATAAATTTTGATTAATAAGTTTATTGGAAACAAAAAGAATGAAGTATAGAATAAATAGTTTTAAACATTTATATTTATAAATAATTAGAAATAATATTATTATCATTTAATATTTCAGGTGTTAGGATCTGTAGAAAAAGATGGGGAGTAGGAGCTGGATTCGTGTTTCATGTAGAAGAAGTTGGTAAATAAAAGAGAACTGATTTTCTTTTCCTTTAGTTTTAATAAATTTTTATTTTATAAATCACTCAAAATTAGTTTTGTTATAAAATTATTATTTTGACTAATAAAATATTGCATTCAAATAAAAAATTGAGGTGTGAAGTGGGTACCAACAAAGCAGTTTGTTTTGAAGATATATTTATGCCACTATTTTTTGAATTTGGGTATTTATTAGCAACACATCAAACAATTTAACTATTTATGCTGCAAATTTCTCTTAAAAAAAATAAACTAAAAATATATATATTCGGTCGACCTTATTATTATTGAATAAATATATATATCTCATAATAATCTCTATTATTAGTAATCATATCTCATATCATTACTAATATAAAAGGGAAATAAGGAACAATATCTCATATCATTACTAATATATATAAGGGAAATAAGGAATAATGACTCACTCAGGTATAATAAAGGTCATGTGTAATCAAGTGTGGTGTGTGTTGTAAACTTTGTTCTCTATCTATTGAGTCATATTAGTGTGTGTACTAAAGTGAAGTGTGTGTAAACTTTGTTTTCATATATATGGAAGCTTTGTTGTGATTTATATTATAATAATTTTCTTCTGTCCAATTTTTCTTTTATTATATATATATGCTAAGTTTGTTTATTTCTTTATTCCTGTGAAATAATTGCTACTTTGTATAAGTTGTGTTTATAGAATTATAGGTGAATCTTGGTGTTTAAATATGTGGTGAATTATAATACCTACCAAAAATCGAAAAACAACATGAACTGAAGTAATAAAACATGTCATCAAGTAATGAACAAAACCAGAAAATGTAATAGAATATTGAAGATTAAAGAAATTGACACGAGTATGGTTCACCACCCATTTTGTGGTGACTAATCACTACTTTTTGGGCAAGCTTTATTGATGTTAACAATGGTGGAATACAAGGTCACAATAAAGAAAAATCACTCTTCACTAATAATGTCTTGGACCTTACAAAATAGCTCACTTGAGAGACTTGTAACCATAATCATTCACTTTTTGGTCTTGGGGTGGAAGTTCAAATCGGCAAGCTCAGGCCATTGAAACCGAAACCCTCATGGAGTTCGTGGGTGAAAAGTTCATACCACTATAAGATCAATAAATTTTAAGTTAACTCAAGTAGACAATAAAGGGAAGCTCAAGCTTTCATAATTGCAAATTCTGAGCAATGAAAAGGGAAGCTCAAGCTTTCATAATTGCAAATTCTGAGCAATGAAAAGGGAATTCTTAAATATTAGTGAAAATTGAAGTCCAAAGGGTTTAGGCCATTAGAACCAGAACCTCAAGGAACCGAAAGTAAATTGCTTTCGTGAGAATTTCCATCCTAAAATTGATGGGTTAAATGAAGTATACATTGAAATCTAAAGGCTCAAGCCATTAGAATCGGAACCTCTAGGAGTCCCTAAATCGATAACATAATAAAAATGTTGAAAAAAGAACTAAGTATAAGATTGAAACCTAAGGGCTCAAGTTGTTGGAACCGGAGCCTCAGAGAATTCAGAGTAAATAACTTAATTAAAATTCTATAAAGTTATAATGTTATATGAATCAAAAACGTGAAATTGATCTCAGTAAGGCTTATGACACGGTCGACTGGAATTTTGTGGAAGATTTACTTAGGTTGCTCTGCTTTCCTTCTCGATTTATCAACTGGATTATGACCTGCTTGAAAGGTACTAGTTATCATCTGTTGCTTAATGGAAGAATCCAAGGCTCCTTTAAAGGGAAGAAAGGCCTCCGTCAAGGTGACTCGATGTCCCCGTTACTCTTTGTCCTAGTTATGGAATACCTCACTAGGTTGCTGAGCTACTACTCTAGTAAAAAGGGCTTCGGGTTTCACCCCTTATGCAAGCATCTTCGTTTGACCAACTTGTGTTTTGCGGATGATCTTGTTATCTTCTGCAAAGGAAATATCAACTCGATGAGGTTAATCTTTGAAGCTTTCACTAAGTTTTGTAATGATACAGGTCTGTCTGCTAACACCTCAAAGTCCTAAATTTACTTTGGAGGGGTTCGGGAAGAGATAAAAGCTGTGATTCTTGATATAGTGCAGATAGAGGAAGGAAGGTTTCCGCTGAAGTACCTCGGAGTCCAGCTTAGACCAACTAAATGGAAGGCTTCTGATTGTGGGATCATTCTTGACAAACTGAACAGAAATCTGAATTGTTGGGCGAGTAGAAATCTGTCCTTTGCTGGAAGGGCGCAGTTGATTCACTCGGTGTTGCTTGGTATTAGAAATTATTGGATGAGCATATTCATCATTCCTTCCAAAATAACAGCAGCCATTGATAAAAGTTGTCGTGACTTTCTTTGGGAAAAATCAGGGAATAAGAGAAAACTCCACCGAGCTTCTTGGGAAAAGGTGTGCCTCCCTAAAAAACTTGGGGGAGTTGGTTTTCGGGAAGGAAAAAAGTGGAACAAGGCTTTGTTGGCTAAGTACCTGTGGGCGCTTTCTAAGAAGGAGGATTGCTTATGGGTCAAGTGGATTAATTCAATCTATTTGAAAGATCAAAGCATATGGGGTTATGCAAAGAAGGACGATGCAAGTTGGTACTTCAGGAAGATTTTGAGCATAAGAGAGTACTTGGATGAGGCTAAACTCCAACAAGCTGCTAGGGGAGATAAATTCAGCACCAAAAATTGCTATAATTATCTTGTGGAAGAGATTCCGATTGCCTATGCAAGTGCAATTCGGGATACTCTTGTGATCCCAAAACATAGATTCATATTCTGGCAGATTGCAAACTCTCAATTGCTTACTCGGGATTATCTTCATCGCATAATGGTCACTCCATCTTTGTCCCGTTTGTGAAACTGATGTGGAAACACATGATCATATTTTTTTCAACTGCTGTTACACTTCTCAGGTCTTTGTAGCAGTCAATAGGTGGCTGGGGGACTTCCATTGGCCTCGTTCGACTGCTGAATTGCTTCAGTACTGCTGCAACGCAACCAGAGATCTGACAAAGCGCATTTTAAATGCGGTCATGGCTGTTGTGTTGTATCTTTTGTGGAAGAACAGAAACAGGTGTGTGTTTGATCTAAGTTGTATGGTTCCTAGTAAATTGAGTTTGGAAGTGAGAAAGATTGTGCAGATGAGAATTGTTTGTAAGGGCCCTTTTAAGGAGTGTAAGAGAAACAATTATTTAATTAAGGTTGTAAACAGTTCGTAAGGTGTTTTGGGGCTGCTGCTGGTTTCCTGTTGCAGCAGCTGTGGTGTGTTCGGGCTGGCTTTGAGCCTTGTTTGTATTTGGCAATTTTTTGAATAAAAAGTTCCTTTAGTTCAAAGAAAAAACGTGAAATTATATTCAAAGTAATAAAAGCTATCTTAGTTCCAAGGAACTTGTCAAAAGATAGATAAAATATTACAAGTATAAAAGGCACGTGGTTAGGGAAAAACTATTGACTCCACAAATACTAAAAGGGAAACCCAAGTCCTCTAAATAAAAAATAAAAGGAAAAAGTTAATTAAACTTGAGGCTGGACGATCGCCTCCGAATCCTTCGGGCCAGTGGGGTTCAAAGCTTGAAGATCAAAAGCATTGTATTTTTCTTGGGATGGAAGGTTGGCATCACGCTCTTATGCCCGATGGATAACAGGGAGTTCCTATGATGTGGAGTCGGCACATGTTTCTTGAGACGGAAGAGCGACAATTTGTTCTTGTGATTCTCAAGTGCTTCCTTCCAAAGTATCTCCTTCTCTCAAGCAATAAACCTGGCTCTCGTCTCCTTTTCCTTTAGGCTAAATACATTGAGAGATGTCTCAGTCTGTTTGCCATATCGTAAAGGCTGCCACCTCAATGACTTCTTTTAGCTCTCGCACCCTATCTGCATTCATGTCAGAAATTTCATTTTTTCCATCATCCAATTAAAGCTTTTGATCATCTTTTTCAAGCTTCAGGTCTTCTTTTGTAGACAAGGCATTGTCCCGTTTCTTGGAAAGGGCTTGGATATTTGTCCCTCCAAGAGTCAGACTTACTCAATCTTTAAGTTGAGGTCCATTTGAAGTGCCTCAAAATTCTCCACAATGGCCTGTAACTTGCTCTCTGCCTCATTATACTTGGCTTCATATGCGATGAGTTGTCATGGGGCTTGGGTATAACTGAGCTATTTGAAGTCTTCAGCTGCCTTAATCGATTTGGTTTTTTCCTCCAAATAGGTCTATCTTGTGGATTCAATTTTGGCGCCCACTTTCTTCTTCCGAACCTTCGTAAGGTTGTCTTTCATGGCACAGTTTTCTTGATTGTCTTGGTACATGGCCTTCTTGGCTTTCTCTAGAGTTGCCTTGGTACTCTCCAAGTCCTTTTTAACAGTGTCCAACTCTGTCTTATTCTTCTCCAGGTCCACTAGGGCCACAATCCTTTTCATCTCGGTGGCATCTCACTCAACCCCGAACATTTTCCAGCTCCAGAGCCAATTTTGTTGTTGTGTTTTCACAACGCTCAACATCCTAAAAAGATGAAGGGAAGATACTTAGCAAAAAAAAATATCAAACCATCAACAATTTGAAAGCAAGTGCTACAGAACTAGAACACACTTACCCCAATGACATGATGACAGAGAGTTTCATTGAGGAACATAACATCCTCGCTCGCGGCCATGACCCACCTCTCTGGCCTCAATTGACTCATGGAGGCTGAAATTCGTCTGTTGCTGCAAACCTATCCACTATTATCCTCTTGAAAGGAATGTTCAGATCCCTTGCAGCCAACTCGATGTTCTACCTCAGGATGATCTGACCAGTAGGTGTATGGACATCATCCTTCCCAACATCATACCTTCAGAGGATCAACTGGCTTCTCTCCTCATTCATAGACATACCCTCCTTATCTAATTGAACTGACTTTTAGTTTTGTGGTACTAAATCAGGTACGCTCCAGAATAAAAGTATCTTATTATCACTGTACTACATCATCAGGATCATCATATGTATATATTATATTAATATAAAAAAGAATAAATGAAAAATATAATTTACCTCTCGAAGCCTTTGAGTATCCTCAAGTCTTTCTGTATGTTGTATCCTTAGTTGATCTCAAAGTACTCACATCGTAGTCTTTCGAATATTCCACCACACACAAAGACTAGTGTGGGCTAGTAGAATAAAGTGTATACAAAGTTCTGGTTGAATTCTCAACACATGAGCAATAACTATTCTATAGTGATGGATAGAAAAGATAAATTGAATTAATTATTTTTAGGCTTACCAAAAATAATGTGTATAATTTTTTGTTTATACGGTATATTTAAATTAAACAAATAAAGGTTTTATTTAAATTCAATTTATTTATTTAACTCATATTTAATTATTTTAATAAATAATATAACTGGATTCTGTTATAGATATTTATTTCTTATAACTGATTGAGAGAATCTCTCAATTACCTTGAGAGAATATCTCAACAAAGAGTAATATATTTAACTACTTTTCAAATTCAAATTTAAATGAATATTTATCTTTTGAATTAATTATCTAATTAATTAACCCAAAAACAAATCTAGTGGGGACAACCCTATTAGTGTGGGTGCCTATCACTGTGCCAGAACACAATGATAGTGGTGCTACCTATGTCTTAACGAGACATTGGAGGGTTTTTTGTTTAGACAACTTTTATCTTTTTCCTAATTTAATTAATTAATTTGAAAAATAAATTATTTATTATAAAATAAATAATTACTATTTTGACAAATCAAAATAAATTTTTCAGAACTTCTATATATATACAACTTTTATCCTTAATAATAATAATAATGTCTAGCTTTTTCTCTCTCGATTTCTTACCCATTTTACCCTGAGTTCTGTTCCTATTTATAGATATCTAGGGTAACAGTTATTCCCTTGAGATTTATTCATTCATAACGACTCATGAAAACGTTAATATTTCCCATGTTTAATTATTATGCATATGGGATAACATTAAGTAACCGTTCAACTGCTCTTTTGTCTTTATATATAGACAATTATGCTGACTCTTTACTGTCTTTGTAGGAAAACTGCTAAGTATAGAGATAAAACACTTCTCGTAGTTCTCTTTTGTCATTTTGGAAGGTATTAGCGAGGCGGTTACTTCAACGCATAAAGAGTGAGATGAATGAAGTTGCTATCACTCTTTGAACATACTCATGAGTATGTGGGTCAATTAGTTGCAAGCTCTTACTCACAAGTATGTGGGTCAATGAGCTGCAAGTTCTTTGTTAATTCGTCTTGAACAACTTCCATTATGTATTCTATTCATCCCGAGATGGACTTGATGTCTCATCAATCTTACTAGTTAATAATTTTTATTCTTATCTCACTTCTGCCTATGTGGTCACGATTTCGAATATTTCTATCAACCATAATAGCAGAAGTGAGTTATTTAATGTGCATTTAATAATGCAATTCTTTAGCTGATTCATATTCCTTCCCTGATACACATGTTAGCTTCTCATTGCTCATGCAATCATATCCTCATGAAGAACCTCTGGCTCATAAAGCTTCGGCTTTTGAAAAGTTTTTGGGAGAGTTTTCTTTTTTAGAGAGAAATTTTGAAGAAGAGAAGATGAAGAGAGTGAAAAGGAAAATAAGAGAAGAAGTCCCTTATTTATAGTTTTCTGAATTTGGTTCTTCCCTCAAAAGTATTAATGGGGAGTTAAGTCCACATAAATAGGCATGCATGGGAGAGAAAAAGCCAAGAGTTCAAAAATGGGATAGTGTGCAGCCGTCAACACGATTTCTCACAATAACTGACATAAAAGAGTAGCCAATCAAAGAGATCAAAGTGTGACCATGCATATCTATGTGGCAAAGGGTGTCATAGTACCAAGCAGAGTGTAAAGTCCCTATCCAGTTAGACGTTTGGACAGGTTAAGGACAAATGTTATCTCAATTTTGGCCAACCTGATGTGGCACCTGCACGTGGCCAAAAGGAGAAGACACATGGGAGATAGGTCAACACTAATTGGCCAGGCTAGTGTCGTACAGCCCCCTAACCCTCAAGATCTCAGGGTTGCAACAAGAGTAGGGTGAAGACTTACAAGATCCACTTCTTCAAGCTTCTAAAACAAGTTCATCCTGATATCAGAATCTCCAACAAAGCTATGGGGATCATGAACGGTTTCACCAACAAAGACAGGGATACACAAGACGTTGGTCGGACCTCTAGTTGGCCGGCCAAGGGTGACAGCCCATATGTTGGGCAGTCCCTAAATGTGGCTGGCTCCAATGCACATATTACACCTTAACAATTTTATTTTTCCCATGAGCCTTCTAGAAGATTCAAAATTGTCCACAACACTCCTACAACTTCGGAACTACTTGAACAACCCACAATTTTAAGGATTCAACACCAATTTGTAACAACCCTATTTTCTAGGGATATTCTCCATCTGTTATGTATTGAATAACAACTTGTAAAATCCTAACACTATATAAAGGGCCTTGACCCTACATTAAAGGGACCTTCTTTTGGACCTCTTCACATGCATTCACGATACACTAAGATCCTAAGTGTTCAGAGTTCTTGCATTCTCTCATAGTCTTAAATCTTTCTCATTATTGTAATACTGAAGAGAGTTATAGCTAGAAATTATAAGGTTTCAGCTTGTAATCTGCATGGTATTATCTCAAGAGTGAATACAACAAAATAGGGGTAGGTCATTACCTGATCAAAGGGATCGAACCACTTTAAATTCTTGTGTCTTTTACATTTATTATCATTCTACATGTGACAGTCATAACGAAATTTGATCATAGTCAGACTCTGCTTCAGTTGGCTAAATTTACAATCAACACACTACAAAAAGTGTGCTGGCAAAAGTTTGGTATTATGCTAGTAATATGGAATTTACTTCGAATATATTGGCAAAAGGGGTTGGCAAATTAATGTTGGTATTAGAATTTTTTCTCAGTACAAAATGAAAAGCGCTGGCAAAAATGACTTTTTCCAGGGCGTAAGTGCGCTAGTAAAAGTTAGATTTTAGCCACTATAAATGTGCGCTGGTAAAACTTTGACCTTTTTGACAGCGCAGTTTGCGAAATGCGCTGGTAAAAGTTACTTTTACCAGGGCAGTAGCGAACTGTGCTGGTAAAAATGATATTTCTTGTAGTGACACCCTTTACTTGGTTTCTAAGTAACTTTTATAACTAGGGGTAAAATAGTCATAAGTAATTATCCTCGTGTAATCCCAACATTCTAACTATCTATAAATCTTGCCTCGCTAATTCTAAGATACTAAATCGTATCTAAGTGACTCTAATGCATGTCCAAATCATCAAATTCAACTATTATGAGGCATAAAACATAAAAATATCATAATTCATAAATAACATACATGGCACACCTAGAATTCAATAAAATTTCTAAAATCGAGAAATCAAATTACTAATGCCCATTTCTGATAATACGACTTATTTTTACATAATCATACATATTAATTAATTTACTAACAAATGTTACTTGTCTGCTAATTCCTGTCTAAAAATGCGATCACTAAAATTATTCCTCCGTTAAAAGAATTTTGTCCCCAAAATCTAACCTGAACAACTACGAATATTGAGCCCTCATGTCAAACTCTAACTCCCAGGTGGCTTCCTCCACCTCGTTATTCCTCCAGAGTACTTTGAGAAAAGATATCGTCTTGTTTTGAAAGACTTTATCCTTCCTATTGAGGATATCTAAACTAGTTGTTCCTCATAGGACAAGTGTAGCTATAGCTCTAAAGCTTCATAACTCAAGGCATGAGTTGGATCTAACACATATTTCCTCAGCATTGATACATGAAAATTATTATGCACTGTTAACAATGCTGGAGGTAAGGCTAGACGGTATGCTACTTGTCCAACTTTTTCGAGAATCCCAAAAGGTCCTATAAACCTATGGCACAACTTGGCTTTCTTTTCGCAGCACTTACTCATTTCATTGGTAAAATTCGTAGGAAATTATGATCTCTTACCTGAAACTCTATATCTCTGTGCTTTTGGTCTGAATAACTTTTCTGTTAGTTTTGGGAAGCAAGTATCTGAGTATTAATTTTTCTATAGCATCACTGATCCTCTAAACTTATTCTCGACCAAAATACTTTCTTTCGAAAAACGACACTTTTTACCATACAACAACTCATAAGGAGCCCCATAAAAATGAATAATCTCTTTCACATCAACGGTCTGTATGATTGACCATCGTATTGATCAATCAACAGTATAGTGATTACATACCTCATTATACCATAAAATAACTAATACTACATTACTAATATAACTATAAATTATTAACAAGTTTTTTATTTTATTTTTGGTTACGACATACAAAAGATGTTATCAAAACAAGAAAATAAAAATCACAAAATGAAATTATACACTACACAAGGTAATATTAAATCACAAAAAGAAATTGTTATAAAAAAAAATCACAAAAATAAATTATATTACAAAATATTAGACAGCTTCACATTTCAATTTTATGGGCAGATCTATACACGTTTTATAAATAATGAGGGGGACTACTCTTCTCTATTTAATTTATGATTAATATAGCACCTCAAGTTGGTGTTAGGTACCACTTTTAGTTGGTGTTAGGTACCACCTTTATGTGGTGTTAAAAAATAATAACTCATTTGATAGGTCGTATAAGCATATTGTGTTGGGTTTTATGCCTTAAATAAAACTCATTTCAATATAATCAGATTTGCTTATTAATATAGATCAGAAATAACATTTAATGTTGCATGGTTCACATGATTTATTTCATGATTATATGTACATAATGTATAGATTCATCTGAAACCCTTTTCACATACTTGATCATGTTTATTGTGCTGTCATCACATTGGAAAGTAAACATGACTATGTGAATAAAGTTTCCTAGATTTATCAGACATAGGGTTTTACTGATATGATAATCTACAACAAGAGTTTACTTGTATTTGGAGAAATACTATGTTCTTTCCAGAACATTGGTTAAAGTAAAGCTCAGGTTAGATGCATGGAGTATGCATCGGAAGGGACCGATATTGAACTTTGACTTAGATTTATTAAACTTACCGTAAAATCTATTCAAGTCAATATCGCCTAGTTGATCCTAGATCAAATGATCTTAATCCTGTTATGATTAGGCTCAATCTTGAAAGGCTATTCGTGTTCCTTGAATTGTTAGTTAAGCCTACTTTTAGGTCAGGGTGATACGTACTTTTTGGGAACACGGTAGTGCAATTGAGTGGGAGCGCTAGCATAAACATGGAATCTATAGCTTCTATCTGGCGAATAGTAAGCAAAGGATGATCACCTTCGAGCTTGACCAAACGAAAATAAATGGTGGAGATCTCATTTCACATAAGCTGAAATATCATTTATACGGGGTCAAGTGTTTTAAGGAATAAATACATTGTAGGGTGTAACGGTAATTTAATCCCTTTACAGTGTAGATCATTCATATAGAGGATCATTGATCACATTAGGATTATAACAATGGATAACTAATGATGTGTCTATATGGTGGAACATATAGAGCATTCTATATACTGAGAGTGCAATTCTAAGTTCTATGCGTGGATTCAACGAAGAATTAATAAGTTAGTGAATTTTAGTGCTAAATTCTTGATCTACTTATTGGAAGCTCGGTTATATAGACCCATGGTCCCCCCACTAGTTGAGATAATATTGCTTGTAAGACTCATGTAATTGGTTTTGATTAATCAATTATAATTCACAAATTAGACTATGTCTATTTGTGAAATTTTCACTAAGTAAGGGCAAAATTGTAAAGAAAGAGTTTATAGGGGCATATTTGTTAATTATGATACTTTGTATGGTTCAATTAATAAATATGATAAATGATAATATTATTTAATAATTATTTATAGTTATTAAATAGTTAGAATTGGCATTTAAATGGTTGAATTAGGAAATTGGCATTTTTGAGAAAATCAGATACAAAAGGTGTTAAAATTGCAAAATTGCAAAAAGCAAGGCCCAATCCACTAAGTGTATGGCCGGCCACCTATGTGTGTATTTTAAGTTGATTTTTTCATTATTTTAATGCCATATAATTCAAATCTAACCCTAGTGGAATGCTATAAATAGATAGTGAAGGCTTCAGGAAAATTAGACTTTTTCCTGACACTTTCTGAATCAGAAAAACTGAGCCTTCTCTCTCCCTATCTGGCTGACCACTCCCTCTCTTCTTCTTCAATATTTCGAAATCCTTAGTGATTAGAGTAGTGCCCACACACATCAAGTGATATCTCAATCATAGTGAGGAAGATCGTGAAGAAAGATCATCAGCAAAGGAGTTTCAGCATCAAAGATTCAGAGAAAGAGATCCAGGTTCAGATATTGATAATGCTCGCTGCGTACGAAGGAATCAAGGGCTAGATATCTGAACGGAAGGAGTCATTATATTCCGCTGCACCCAATGTAAGGTTTCCTAAACTTTATATGTGTTTATTTTATCGTTTTAGAAAGTTCTTATTTAGGATGTTAATAAACATACTTGTGAGTAGATCTAAGATCCTGGTAAAATAATTTCCAACATATTGTATTAAATAATATTAATAAATAACATAATATTTAGATAATATAATGTATTGTAGATGAAATTTTTTAAAACAATATAAAATGTATTATTTAATATATAATAAATAATCCGTATTAACTTGTATTATAATATTTACAAAAATGATCCGAAGTCAACCTTAGTCTTTGACCTAGATCTAGAGACCCGAACTGGAACCCCAAACGCCAAACTCGGACGCTGGACCTGACCCGAACCTAATCCATATTTGGTGTTGAAGTCGAGTTTATTGAAAATATATTACAGCTTTATGCAACCTATTAATACAAATCAATATACCAAACATAGTATTCTATTAAATAATACTAATATAATACAATACGATACAACATAATATAAATACAATACAATACGACTTACCAAACGAGCCCTAAGAGCATTATTAGGCACCTTAGCAATACTTAGAAGTGGTGCCTTGTAATTAGTTGATGATATTCTTTAAAAGTTATTACATTAATTTATATGGAACTCAATATTTAATTACACTGATAGTAATATACAAACTAGATTGGTGTTAGACTGTTGAACACTACAACACATGAAAAACATAATTATTTTATTATTGTAAAAGCAATTACACCAAGACTTGAACACTTTTTACTAGACCACAATACACCAAACACTTACACTCTTATTTTAATTCTAGACACCTTTACAACACTCAGGGGCGGAGCCAGAATTAAATTCTTGGGGGTTATTATTAAAAATAAGTATCGACAAAAAAATAACATTTGTTTAGCAATAAAAGTTGGTACTTTAGATAAAAGATCTATTCATAAATCAGAGAAAATTTTGAAAGCAGGATAATCAACACATGATTAAAATTTTAAGGGACACTTAATTAATTAAAAATAATAGGATAAGTCTATAATACGTACACCTCTTAAAAGGCGTGTTTTGACACACTTCCTACTAATTGTTTTGATATTTAGGAGTTTTTAATTTATTTTTTTTTTTATGATTGTGTATATTATAATTATTTAGGACCACTTATAAATTTTTAAAAGATTTCAAATAATTTGTAGTGCCAAAAAATAAGATTTAAACAATTACTTATTCTGCGCTAGAAAAGAAAAAATAGTTACTTGTGCAATAAATATTTGAATCTTATTTTTGGTAATGTGAACTATTTTAAAAAATTTACAAGTTATTCTAAATAACTATAATATACATGATTATAAAAAAAAAATATATCAAAAAACTATTCTGAATGTGAAAAGATATAAAAGGTATACTTAAAAAACCTTTTGAATAATATACTATAATTTTTTTTAAAATAACATGCATATTTGTAGTAAAATTTAAAAATAATACACTAAATTTTATTTTTCACTCTAATTATTATTTTCTATATAATAATAAGCTATTATTAATTTATAAATAATATATTATTATATAAATTATTATAAAAATAAAAAATAAAATAATTTAACAATTAAGTATACCACTTTCTACTTTTTTTTTCTTTGACTTTCCTTTGTAATGACTCATGAGGAACTATAAATTAATGCATATGATTTTTGTTCATTAAGTATACATACATTTATTTTTAGAAATTTTGAGGGAGCCAAGGCCACCCCAACGTACTATACACCTACACCCGCCCCTGATAACACTCTTGTATATAACTTATACTTTTAGGACACTCTTTAGAATACTTAGATTACACTTACTTGTGCACTAGAATTATCACTCAACTCACCATGCACCACCAAAGAACCAACTTCCCTATTTATACTACTCAAAGGATGGTGCATTATTATGCTAGAATGTTCTACCGAATTGTCAATTTATTATAGCCTAAAATATTCTTGAAACTTCTTATGACTATTAATTCTCTATGATTCTAGAAAATTCTATAATATTACTAAAATGATAGAAAATTCTAGACACTTATAGAGTAGGTGTTGATCTTTTAACACTTCCCCTCAACACTGACTCTTCATATTGAGTTGGTCTCTCAGCTTCTGAAATCTCGTTCTGTTGAGTCCTTTAGTGAATAAGTCTGCTACTTGATCTTCGCTCTTCACTAAGTGCAACTCTAATTCTTCCTGAAGTACTTTCTCTCTGAGAAAATGGTAATGCACCTCCACATTCTTTGTTTAAGCATAAAACACTGGTTTCTCTACTAGACGGATAGTAGTCTGATTATCACAATAAAGTGGCACTACAAAATCTGTGGATTGGAGTAAATCCTTCATTAGTTGCATCAACCTCGCACTTTCTTGAGTCGTCATTGCTGCTGCTTTATACTCTGCCTCTGTGGTTGACAAAGATATTGTTGGTTGCCTTTCGCTATACTACGACACTACTCCAAATCCAAGTTTACCCAGTAGTTAATCGTCGGGTATCATGATCTCTGACATAATCAGCATCGCAGTAGCTAACGATCTTAACCTTATCACCTTTCTTATAGAAGAGACCATAGTTAATGGTATCTTTTACATACTTCAGTATTCGTAGTACTAATTCTAAATGTGGCTTCATTAATTGCTGCATATATCAACTTACTACTCCAACTATAAAAGAAATGTTAGGTCGAGTCAATGTAAAGAGGATTAGACTTCCCACCAGTTGTCGATATACATTGCTCCATCTTGCGAATCACTTTCAGCATGAGCAGCTTAGCATTAGCTTCCATAGGTGTTGAGATGGACTTGCACTCGAGCATTTCAAATCTTTGCAGCAAATTTTTAGCATACTTTTGCTGACAGAGAAATGAGCCTTCCTTAGTTCTGTCAACTTCTAATCTGAGGAAGTGTTTCAGTTCTCCAAGCTCCTTCATTTGAAAGTGTACTAATTGGTTCTCCTTCATTTGACAAATTTCTGCATCATCATCTCCAGCGATAATGAGATCATCGACATATACCAGAACAATCACGATTTTTGCTTCCCTTACTTTAATGAATAAGCTTGAATCTGCATGCACCATGAAATATATCCACTTTCTACTAAGAACTCAGCAATCTTGGCATACTATGCCCGTGGAGCTTACTTTAATCCATAAAGTGCCTTTTTCAATTTGCAAACATAGTCAGGAAGTGCTCTATCCTCAAATCCTCTTGGTTACACCATGTATATCTCTCGATCTAGTTCTGCATGTAAAAAGGCATTCTTCACATCCATCTGCCATAGTCTTTACTAGCTGCAAGTGCTAACAAAACTCGCATTGTTGTAATCTTAGTAACTGGGGTAAATGTCTCGTCATAATCTAACCCATACTGTTGAGAGAATCCTTGAGCTACTAACTGAGCCCTGTAACTTTCAATTGAGCCGTCAGGATAAGTTTTTACCTTGTAGACCCATTTGCACAAAATAAATTTTACTTCCTTCGGCTTTGGCACCAACTCCCAAGTCTGATTCTTCGTTAGCGCACTTATTTATTTTTTCATAGCTCCTAGCCACTTGGAGTTTTGGTATGCCTCTTTATATGACTCTTTTTTTTGAACTTTTCTTCTTCAGCTATATCAACATTAGCACATTTCAGATTTGATGACTTTCACACTCTTGTTGATCTTTGAAGTTTTGGTTGGCTATCATCATGTCCTGCTCTTTGATGCACCCCTATTTGCCATGGATTTTGTTGTGCCTCGTCCTTGGTGTTTTCAATCTATTTCAAAAAAACTACAAGTACAATAAACCACCGGTATGTGTGTGAAACTATTACATAATAGCTGGTATTTTAATAACCAACAATAATTCCCTAAACAATTTAATAATTACATGCTGAGATGTAATTTATTCTAAGAAATATGGAGTAAATGTTGGTTGTTGTATTGAATTTTAAGATACTATGTGATTGCCATATATTTATTTTAGAAACATATCAAAATTGTTACAAAATAAGCTAAGTGTATAAACTTATTACTTAATAACTTATAAAATTGGCTGATATATTAAATTTCGTTTAAGTTGAGAGTTTGATTATTTTTGTTAACTAGATACATAGAAAAGAAACTTAAAAATTACTCTTTTGGGTCATTTGTTTCTGTAGCGGCAAAAAAATATATGCTTCCCATATATTAAAATGATCATCATAAAAAATAGATTACAATGGTATAATTTTTGAGTCAAATTAATAAATAGTTTAGTTTAAAAAACTTTTTAAAATTTTGAAAAAAGAAAAAATACACATATATAATGTGTTGTCACCTCTATTCACACACAAAAAAAAAAAATGATTTTAGCTACTAGCTAGGAGGAAAAAAAAAAAGAGTAAAAGAAAAAGCATAAAATGAGGCAATAAAAATATTTTTAATTTCAATATAGTACATTTCAAAACTAATACAAAAATATGTTGGTATTTGAGGCAATAAAATGAGTAGAGACAAAAATGTGCTGGCAAAAGTGACATTTCTTGTAGTGCCCCTTTCTACTAATTGTGAGCTCTCTCCTTCAATATGCATCTCTCTTTCTTGTTTCTCTCCGCTAAACGTGGTTGAGCCACCTTCGGCGATGGTGGACCGAGGTGATGTAACCATTATTACATTCCTCTCTATTTATATATAAATTTCATTTCTAACTTCATGTTTACGTGTCATATGTTTATATTGGCCGCTTGAAATATGGGCATAACAACGCCTACCCTAAATTTAAATCTTGGATCCGCTATCAATCCAATCTAATTCAGTTCAATCTTAATAATCTAATCCGATTCAATTCAACCCTCAAACTCTATAATTAATAGATTTTTATTTATTTATTTATTTATTTTGTGTGTTTTGGCTTTTCCAATTTATATCCATTGATGATGATGATAAATGCAATGGACCTCTATAAGTAGGACAGCATTGCCAGCTACTATATACATGAGAAACACATGTGCATGTGCATGATCTGTTGAGTTAAAGTTAACCAAGTTTGGAAGGTTAGTAAATTATGTTAACTAAGATGTTTGGTTAATTAGGTGGAGAATTTTGATTGGTTGAAAACTACTATAAATATATAGGAGTTGTAGCTCCATAGGTGTTTCTCATAATTATCTTTCTTCCAAATTATATATCCAAGACTTGGCAAGGCTTCGATTCTACACATCCACAAGGTATATAGTATATATATATATAATAAATATAGAAGACTAATTGATTTTCAATTAAGTAAATCTTTTGTTTTGTTTCTTTTTCTTGCTATCATATTTATATGTTATTATTATTATTATTATTCATTACCTATAGTACTATTATTAGCTGTCTTTGGCTAATTAGCTTATTTAAGTCATTTTTGAGATTCTAATCATTTGATGGAACTCATTTTTAACAGCATTTTTTTTATATATGTATTTTTACCTTTTGAACTAAGTTTAGCTCATGAGATGTGAACGCTCTAAAAGTAAAAAAACTCTACCTAAACAAAATTTATTTGTTTATGAACTAATTACTCTACATTGACAACATGTACATAAATATATTTATGATATAGAAGACTAATTGATTTTCAATTAAGTAAACCTTTTGTTTTGTTTCTTATCTTTACTATCATTTTTAAGCTAGAAGTGAAGCTATGATTTATAGCTTCTCTAAATTGACTTTTAAAAAATTATTTTTTAAATTGAAATAATTTGTCTACTTCTTAATGTATTTACAATTTTATTTTATTAATGATATCCAAACACTTTTAGAAGAATGTTTATAATACTAAAATATCTTTATCGAAACAATTAAAATAAATCAAAATTCTTACTAAGTTTATGAACTACTAAAATAGGTATGGAAAATGAGAAGAGTAGCATCGCTTTCTTCACAACTTATAGACCCCCGGTACCATTGGACATATACTCACAATATATATCGAACAAAAATCCGCATGAGGTTCATATGACTGATGGTGTGTCCTATAACTACAATGGCCGACCTATTCCATCTAATGCTCTTCAGACAATACATAAACGCCTTTCTGGAGATAGCGAAAACGATGTTGATATCTCCTCGGGCTTGGTTTACGTATCTGAAAGAAAAGGCAACCTCGAAACACTATACATAGCTCTTCACTATAATAATAGTGATTATCCTGAAGTCGAAACCATTGATTTTGCTCATGAATTTGGGACCTTTGATGGTATTCGAATGGAGGATAGTGGTTGTATTGCTGGTGATTATCTTGTTTATGTCACAACTAAGGATAATCCTCACAAACGTCGTTTCCCATGGACATCAGTTTACAAAACAAATCTTAAGACTTCAGAAACTCAACGACTCACCCCACAGGTATGATTAATATTATGTTCTCACATGTTATTGATGGATGTAAAATTTTCTAAATTTATATAAATTTACATCAAAACTACTCATCATAATTTGTAAAGTAGTAACTAAATATTTAATTATTGTTTTATACATAGATATGATCAATTCGATGGGTATTACCCATGAATGGTTACTAAACAAATTTAACCATAAACATTAATTTTAAAAATATTAAATCATCAAATTTTGATCTAATAACGAATAATAAAAGAAAATTTTGAATTTTTATACTTAGTTTAACTACTTAACTAAAAAAAATATCAAAAAATATTTCTTTTTATACTATATCAAAAATATGTTCATATAAAAATATTCAAGTGAAACTCAACTTTTACTTATCAATCTTTTTTGCTAAAAGTTTTTTTTTTTTTTCAACCGATGGAACAATCTCAGCCCATATGATATAAAAGTGAGAGATTTTTCCAATTAGATAGAAAAATTAAGCATGAAAACTCAATTTTTTCTAATTTTACCCTTTCATGGGTAATGCCGATTAAGAGTGCACTCCCATATATATAGATATATGCTTGGATTTTAAACTTTAATTACAATTCCCTGTTTTATAACACCTTCACTTTTTATATTGATAACTTTTTAGTAGCAATAAATAATTTTCTTTAACTAAATAGTACATAATTATCCCTTCAAAAAGAAAATAGTACATAATTTATATAATATATAAATTGTTACTATTTTTGTTCTAGACACAATAATTTCTTGTAATACCTTTAGCTAGTGATAATACATACAAATAATAACATAATTTTAGTCCCAATTTTTTTTTATATTTTTTTTCAGTCATTATAAATTTCGTTGTCACTAAGAATAAACCTTTATGTAGTAAACATATATATTAAAAGTTGTTACATATTTATAATAAAAAATTTTGCTGTCACTAGAAATAAATTTTTTTAATACATAATGAATATTGTCCTATTCATCACACATACTTTAGCTACTATCATCATATACACTGCACACCCATTATTCTCATTAAATTCTCATGAATATTGTCCCATAAATGCATTACGAACATAACAAAATTAACCTATTCTTTTCTTTCATACAATATTGTGTATTTTTAGGGAAAAGCTGATTTAAGTCCATCAGTATCACCATCTGGAAAAAAGATTGCAGTGGCATCATTTAAAGAACAAGGTTGGGAAGGGGAAATTGAAGATCTAAAAACAGATATTTATGTGTTTAATGTAGATGGACCTGATTTAGATCGTAAGATGGTTATAAAGAATGGTGGATGGCCAACATGGGGAAGTGAAAACATTTTATTTTTCCATCGAAAGGTTGGAAACTATTGGGGTGTGTTTAGAGCTGACATTAGCAATGGTTTTACATCGGACACTCCTCGTGTTACTCCCGAAGGCTTTCATGCAATGACTCCAGCTGCCATCGACGAAACCACTGTGGCCGTCGCAACTATTCGCAAAGAATCAAAATTTGATGATACTGCTCGTTCGTTTGAACAATATCGACACATTGAGGTTTTTCATTATCCAGCTACTTTGAATCGAGATCCCATAAAAATAACTCAAAGAACTAGACCAAAGGCCGACCACTTTAACCCTTTTGTGATCGTGGATGAGGGGGGAGATCACAATAAAATTGCTATTGGTTACCATCGTTGCAAGAGCGACAATCTTAATGTACGTACATAACTCAAAACTTTTCTTGACTTTTAATTATTGTTGCCTTAGTTTGCTTATTAATTACACACACAAAAAACAAAGAACGAGAAATGCTAAAGGGCACTTAGATGCTTTGCATCTTTTGAGGTGTAATATCGTTACTGGTGTAGCTTAATATCGGGGTCTTATTTATTTTATCTTAATAAAAATTATAAAAAATCATTAACAAATTATAGGGCAACACCTCATAGTGGTGCTAGTAAGGTCAGCCCTAGACATAAGCAGGCTAGGCCCGGAACTAGGGCCCACCCATATTAAGGGCCCAGATAAAAATTATACTTTTTTAAAAGTATACATATTTTTTTAATAATTTTTAAAAATACCATTCATAATCTTTATAGTAAGGGCCAATTTTTTTTTTCTATGACCTATTTTAACTCAGGACCGGCCCTAGGTGCCAGGCATCTTAGGAGCATTGCTATTGGGCATCAGTGGTGTCCAGCAGCTTCTATAGGTAGCACCGCACGATTAGTTAGCAATATTTTTTAAAAATTATTTTGTTAAGTTATATGAGATCTGATACTTAATTACAACAATAGTGGTATAACACTGAAGAGAATGCTAGGCACCAGTCGTATTTTTTTAGCAATTCTCGATGTCTTTTGTCCCATAGCAATTAATGCCCATAAGTTAACTTAAAGATATCCAACACAATAAATATAGATTATATATGTTATTAATAGTGTAATTTAATATTGAGTCTTACTATTTGTTACAGGTTCCTGATTATAATAGTATGGAAAGAAAAATTATCCAGCTTGACTGTCCACCTCCAAACGTAGACTTGTTTAGGGTTCAAGGAGTATTTCCTTCATTTTCGAGAGATGGCTCGAGGCTTGCATTTGTTGACAATGAGTTCATGAGAGTGTGGGTAGCTGACAAAGATGGATTGTATATGGTTTATCAGGTACATATCATAAACATAATCATACATACATATATATAATATAATAAATAAGATTTATCCTCATGAACTATAACCCTTGTAGACCGAAGGCCCAGACAATGTGTTTGGACCAGTTTGGAACCAAATCGATGGAAGAGATGAGTTGTTTGTATGCAAGGGACCAGCATTTAATGTAAACCATGAATTGGATATTTGTCGATTGCCCAATATTAGGCATCATCATCATTTCCAATCTAAAGACATTATCCAACTCACAAATGGATACAACAATGCATTTCCATCACCTAGTCCAGATGGTATAAATTTGACTAATATTTATATAAATCGTTATTGATGCATTTTAATATTAGGTTTCACGTATTTTAATTTAATAAATTATATAAAAAAATAACTAATAGCAATGTTGTTATTTTGATTAGGAAAAAGATTTGTTTTTCGATCAGCAAGAGATGGTGGAGAAGATGGATACAAAAATCTATACATAATGGAGAATTCCCAGGTTGGGGAGTTCAATAATGGCAAAGTAACAAGACTAACGAACGGGGCTTGGACTGACACACATTGTCAGTGGTCTCCGAGTGGAGATTGGATTGTTTTCTCCTCAACTCGTGACAAGCCAAGTAATGCTCCTCCGAGTGATAACGGTCTTGACCCAGGATATTTTGCAGTGTACTTAGTGAACGCGAATAATACTCATGTTGTGATAAAAGTGTTAGGAAGTGGTGATGATCTCGCAGGTCATGTGAACCATCCCTTTTTCAGTCCTGATGGAAAAAGAATTGTTGTAACGGCAGATCTTGCTGCGGTATCTATTGATCCCATCTCATTGCCTCTTTTTACGCATTCTGTTAGACCTTATGGAGACATATTCATCATCGAGATTGATGATATCCTAAACAACAATGATGAGAAGAAAAGAGATGATGTGAAGTTTGTTCGTGTTACGCATAGTAGGTTTGAGAATGGCGCCGCTAGTTGGATGAAGTTCTCAATAGGTGATCCCAATGAGTCATGGAAGAAATATGTAGAGCAATATGGGGAACACTCAAAGGGTAGACAACCCTCATTATGTCCTATAATACGTCCCCGAATGGTACAAAAATCATTGCATCTTAATGATGATAGAGGTGAAAGTTGGCATTTGACTGGCCATCTTTGCATTCGAGATAGACGTTGTTGAATATTGCATGCATGCATGGATGCCTTGTAGTACGTACGTGTTCTTATATCATGTACACTGTACACATTCATATAATATTCGGTCGTACTTTTCATTATTGAATAAACATATATATATATATATATATCTCATAATAATCTCTGTTATTAGTAATGATATCTCATATCATTACTAATATATAAGGGAAATAAGGAATAATGGCTCACTCGGGTGTATGTGTACTCAAGTGTAGTGTCTGTTGTAAACTTTGTTCTCTATCTATTGAGTCATCCGTTCTTAAGTGAAGAGTGTACTGTAAACTTTGTTTTCATATATATATATTTATTATGATTTATATAAGTATAATAATTTTCTTCTATCCAATTTTTCTTTTATTATATATGCTTAAGTTTTTTTATTTCTTTATTCCTGTGAAATAATTGCTATACTAAGCTAGCTGTGTTTATAGAATTATAGGTGAACCCTTGTGTTTAAATATGTGGTGAACTAACACCTATCAAGAATTGATCGAAAAACAAAGTAATAAACAAAACCAGAAAATGTAATAGACTGAAGATTAAAGAAACTGACACAAGTGTGGTTCATCGCCATTTCTGTGGTGACTAATTTCCGAGAGGAACTACTCTTTGGCCAAGCTTTATTGATGTTAACAATGGTGGAATACAAGGTTACAATACAGAAAAATCACTCTTCACTAATAATTTCTTGCACCTTACAAAATAGCTCACTTGAGAGAGTTTTAAGTATAAGCGTTCACATTTTGGTCTCGGGGTGGATGTTTAAATTGGCAAGCTATAAGGCCGTCGAAATTGGAACCCTAAGGGAGTTTGTGGGTAAAAACTTCATACCACTACAAGATCAATAAATTATAAGTTAACTAAGGTAGACAGTAAACGAAAGCTCAAGCTTTAGAAATTGCAAATTCAGAGTAATGAAAAGGGAATTCTTAAATTAAAGTGAAAATTGAAGTCCAAAGGGTTCAGGCCATTAGAACTAGAACATCATATAATCGGAAGTAAATTGGTTTTGTGAGAATTTCTATCCTAAAATTGACGGGTTAAAGTAAGCACATTGAAATCCAAAGGCTCAGGCCAATGGAACTGGAACCTCAAGGAATCCAGAAGTAGATAACTTAATAAAAACCTTGGAACAATAACTAAGTATAAGATTGAAGCCTAAGATCAAGCCATTGGAACCTGGAGCCTTAGAGAATCCAGAAATAACTTAGTAAAAATTCCAACAGGAAATTATATTCAAAGTAATAAAAGTTGTCTTAGTTCCCAGGAACTTTTCAAAAGATAGATAAAATATTACAACTATAAAAGCCACGCGGTTAGGGCAAAACTATTGACTCCGCAAATACTAAAGCGGCGACCCAGGTCCCCTAAACAAAAAATAAAAGGAAAAAGTTAGCTAAACTTGAGGCTGGACGGTCCCCTCCGAATCCTTCGGGTCAGTGGGGTTCAAAGCTAGAAGATCAATAAAATTGTCTTTTTCTTGGGACAGAAGGATGGCATCGGGCTCTTGTGCCGGATGGATAAAAGTGAGTTCCTAAGATGTGGAGTCGACACATGTTTCTTGATATTTTTCAAGTGCTTCCTTCCAAAGTATATCCTGCTCTCGAGCAATAAACCTAGCTCCCGTCTCCTTATCCTTTACGCCAAACTATGCTAGAGACATGTCTCAGTCTACGTGCCATTTCGTAAAGGTTTCCACCTCAAAGGCTTCTTTTAGCTCTCGCACCCTATCCACCTTCATGTCAGAAATTTATCTTTCGTATCATTTAATTGAAGCTTTTGATCATCTTTTTCAAGCTTTAGGTCTTCTTTTGTAGACAAGGCATTGTCTCGTTCCTTGTTAAGGGCTTGGATTTGTCCTTCCAAGAGTCGAACTTGCTCAAGCTTTGAGTTGATGTCCGTCTGAAGTGCCTCGAACTTCTCCACAAGAGCCTGTAACTTGCTCTCCGCCTCCTTATACTTGGCTTCATATGTGATGAGTTGGTAAGGGGTTTGGGTATAACTAAGTTTGAATTTTTCAGCTGTCTTAATTAATTTGTTTCATTCCTCTAGATAGGTCTATCTTGTGGATTCAATTTTAGCGCCCACTTTCTTGTTCTGAACCTTCGCGAAGTTGTCTATCATGGCACAATTTTCTTGAGTGTCTTGGTGCAGGGCCTTTTGGCTTTCTCTAAAGTTGCATTGGTACTCTTCAACTCCTGCAATACTTTCGCTTTCGGTGGCGTTTCGCTCAACCCGAACATTTTCCAGCTCCAAAGCCAATTTTGTTATTGTGTTTGCGCAACACTCGACAAGAAAGCATCTTGAAAAGACAAAGAGAAGATACTTAGCAAAAAATTATCAAACCATCAACAATTGGAAAGAAAGTGCTATAGAACCACAACACTTACCCCGATGACCTTGAAATTTCATATTTTGATATTCCCAGTTTTATAATTTAATTAAATGCGGAACAATGAAAATGATACTGATACAATTTTTTTGTAGCTACAGAAAACAACTCTGTAACTCCAGAAGAAATCAGAAAAATAAACAGTGCAGAAAAGTAAAAACACACAAGATTTTTATACGTGGTTTCAATAATCCTTTCAGATTGTTACCAGTCCACGGGACCACGCCTAGAGATAAAATTCATTAGATAGATCTCAAAAATACAAAGTAATTGACTTATGCATAAATAGACTCTCTCTTATTGTATGCCGCAAGCTTGATGTATTCTATCTTCTAATCGAATCTTGCTAAAACTTCAAGTGCTCGAACTCCCTTCAATCTCCTTGAAGAGTGCTTGCTTCCTCCCGATGCAAGACTTGAAAAGCAATCTCCCGAAAGCTTTGAAAAACCTTCTCTCAAATGTAGCATTGTTGGTCTTCTTCTTTGTAGTCTTGAATACAGACTCAAGACAATACAAAATACAAATAAACAGAGTAAGAGTTGAACAAGCACTTCTCTACAAAACGAAGACTCTTTTCTAAAGATATGAGTGAAAATCAAAGATTCAAAAGAGGTACTAAACCTAGCTGCTATAAGGTGTATTTATAATCAATATACACCTTGCTGACAACTTACACACGGTGTAAACAAGACCCCACCCCACTAGAAAATTTCCTAAAATAAATCTTCAATCAGCCCAAGAATTTTAATTTCTGTACCTATAGAATTGTGGGCAGTAAGTGCAACTTTCCTTTTATAGAAAAAGAAAGTTTAGCTTCATTTTTCTCTTCAAGAAATTTGATCAAATAAAATAGGAAACTTACACAAGATCAGAATATACCAGCTGGTTAGATAATAATAAATTGTGTAATCAAACTTACTATTTTTACCTCAATTTCTATAAATAGGAAAGCTAGACAACTTTCCTTCCAAATTTAGATACACAAAATATGGACACCAAATTAAACTCTCCAGCCGAAAATATACAATAAATAATAAAATATTTTTGTCAATTAAATATGCCAAAAATAGATTAACAGACCTGATGACGGAGAGTTTGATTGAGGAACACAAAATCCTCACTAGCGGCCATGACCCACCTCTCCCGCCTCAATTGACTCATGGAGGTTGATACTTGATCAAGGACATCCACAGAAAATAGAGCCACATTGCTACCTATTTCTACCTAGCTAAGTCTAAAATCCGTCTTTTGTTGCGAACCTATCCACTATTTTCCTCTTGGAAGGAATGTTTGGATCCTTGGCAGCCAACTCGGTGTTCTGCCTCAGGGCGATCTAACCAGTAGCCGCATGGACATCCTCCTTCTCAGCATCATACCATCAGAGGACACTACAAAAAATGTCACTTTTGCCAGCACAAAAAAAGCAAAATAGAATTTACTTCTGATATGTTGGCAAAAAGGGTTGGCAAATTAGCGTTGGTATTAGAACTTTTGCCAGCACAAAATTAAAAACACTAGTAAAAATAACTTTTTCCAGCGCGTAAATGCGCTAGTAAAAGTTAGATTTTAGCCACTACAAATGTGCACTGGTAAAACTTTGATCTTTTTGCCAACGTAGTTTACGAAATGCGTTGGTAAAAGTTACTTTTACCAAGGCAGTAGCGTACTGTGCTGGTAAAAATAATATTTCTTGTAGTAGGAACAGTTGGCTTCTCTCCTCATTCAGAGCCATGCCCTCCATATCTAATTGAACTGACGGTTGGTATTCTGGTACTAAATCGTGTACGTAGCGAAATAAAAATTTATGATTCATTGTACCAAATTCTGAGAATCACCATATGTATATATATTATATATATTAAAAAAAAAAGGAAATTTGCGACAAAAATACTTAAAATATATGATTTGTTGCTAATAAATACCTAAATTCAAAAATTGGTGGCATAAATACGTAAATCTTCACAACAAACTATTTTGTTGGTACCCAATTCACACCTCCGTTAGTTTTTTATTTAGATGCCACGTGTCAATATTATATTAGTCAAAACAACAATGGTAAAACAAAATTAATTTTAAATGATTATTATTTTTATAAGAGATTTATTTTTCTTTTTTTATGGAACAAATAAAAATTGATTAAAACTATAAATTATATTAAAAAATATATAATTAATAAACGAATGAACTGTTCATCTTCTTCAACCTGGTCAAATGTTCATCTAACAGTACAAATTATGATTTGTTTATAAATTTTGATTAATAAGTTTATTGGAAACAAAAAGAATGAAGTATAGAATAAATAGTTTTAAACATCTATATTTATAAATAATTAGAAATAATATTATTAAGTTATCATTTAATATTTCAGGTGTTAGGATCTGTAGAAAAAGATGGGGAGTAGGAGCTGGATTCGTGGTTCATGTAGAAGAAGATAATAAATAAAAGAGAACTGATTTTCTTTTCCTTTAGTTTTAATAAATTTTTATTTTATAAATCACTCAAAATTAGTTTTGTTATAAAATTATTATTTTGACTAATAAAATATTGACACATGGCATTCAAATAAAAAAATTTAGCTGTGAAGTGGGTACCAACAAAGCAGTTTGTTTTGAAGATATAGGTATTTATGCCACTATTTTTTGAATTTGAGTATTGATTAGCAACACATCAAACAATTTTTAAGTATTTATGTAAATATATATTCGATCGACCTTATTAGTATTGAATACATATATATTATCTCATAATAATCTCTATTATTAGTAATCATATCTCATATCATTACTAATATAAAAGGGAAATAAGGAACAATATCTCATATCATTACTAATATATATAAGGGAAATAAGGAATAATGACTCACTCAGGTATAATAAAGGTCATGTGTAATCAAGTGTGGTGTGTGTTGTAAACTTTGTTCTCTATCTATTGAGTCATATTAGTGTGTGTACTAAAGTGAAGTGTGTGTAAACTTTGTTTTCATATATATGGAAGCTTTGTTGTGATTTATATAAGTATAATAATTTTCTTCTGTCCAATTTTTCTTTTATTATATATGCTAAGTTTGTTTATTTCTTTATTCCTGTGAAATAATTGCTACTTTGTATAAGTTGTGTTTATAGAATTATAGGTGAATCTTGGTGTTTAAATATGTGGTGAATTATAATACCTACCAAAAATCGAAAAACAACATGAACTGAAGTAATAAAACATGTCATCAAGTAATGAACAAAACCAGAAAATGTAATAGAATATTGAAGATTAAAGAAATTGACACGAGTATGGTTCACCACCCATTTTGTGGTGACTAATCACTACTTTTTGGCCAAGCTTTATTGATGTAAACAATGGTGGAATACAAGGTCACAGTAAAGAAAAATCACTCTTCACTAATAATGTCTTGCACCTTACAAAATAGCTCACTTGAGAGACTTGTAACCATAATCATTCACTTTTTGGTCTTGGGGTGGAAGTTCAAATCGGCAAGCTCAGGCCGTTGAAACCGAAACCCTCATGGAGTTCGTGGGTGAAAAGTTCATACCACTATAAGATCAATAAATTGTAAGTTAACTCAAGTAGACAATAAAGGGAAGCTCAAGCTTTCATAATTGCAAATTCTGAGCAATGAAAAGGGAAGCTCAAGCTTTCATAATTGCAAATTCTGAGCAATGAAAAGGGAATTCTTAAATATTAGTGAAAATTGAAGTCCAAAGGGTTTAGGCCATTAGAACCAGAACCTCAAGGAACCGAAAGTAAATTGCTTTCGTGAGAATTTCCATCCTAAAATTGATGGGTTAAATGAAGTATACATTGAAATCTAAAGGCTCAAGCCATTAGAATCGGAACCTCTAGGAGTCCCTAAATCGATAACATAATAAAAATGTTGAAAAAAGAACTAAGTATAAGATTGAAACCTAAGGGCTCAAGTTGTTGGAACCGGAGCCTCAGAGAATTCAGAGTAAATAACTTAATTAAAATTCTATAAAGTTATAATGTTATATGAATCAAAAACGTGAAATTGATCTCAGTAAGGCTTATGACACGGTCGACTGGAATTTTGTGGAAGATTTACTTAGGTTGCTCTGCTTTCCTTCTCGATTTATCAACTGGATTATGACCTGCTTGAAAGGTACTAGTTATCATCTGTTGCTTAATGGAAGAATCCAAGGCTCCTTTAAAGGGAAGAAAGGCCTCCGTCAAGGTGACTCGATGTCCCCGTTACTCTTTGTCCTAGTTATGGAATACCTCACTAGGTTGCTGAGCTACTACTCTAGTAAAAAGGGCTTCGGGTTTCACCCCTTATGCAAGCATCTTCGTTTGACCAACTTGTGTTTTGCGGATGATCTTGTTATCTTCTGCAAAGGAAATATCAACTCGATGAGGTTAATCTTTGAAGCTTTCACTAAGTTTTGTAATGATACAGGTCTGTCTGCTAACACCTCAAAGTCCTAAATTTACTTTGGAGGGGTTCGGGAAGAGATAAAAGCCGTGATTCTTGATATAGTGCAGATAGAGGAAGGAAGGTTTCCGCTGAAGTACCTCGGAGTCCAGCTTAGACCAACTAAATGGAAGGCTTCTGATTGTGGGATCATTCTTGACAAACTGAACAGAAATCTGAATTGTTGGGCGAGTAGAAATACGTCCTTTCTTGGAAGGGCGCAGTTGATTCACTCGGTGTTGCTTGGTATTAGAAATTATTGGATGAGCATATTCATCATTCCTTCCAAAATAACAGCAGCCATTGATAAAAGTTGTCGTGACTTTCTTTGGGAAAAATCAGGGAATAAGAGAAAACTCCACCGAGCTTCTTGGGAAAAGGTGTGCCTCCCTAAAAAACTTGGGGGAGTTGGTTTTCGGGAAGGAAAAAAGTGGAACAAGGCTTTGTTGGCTAAGTACCTGTGGGCGCTTTCTAAGAAGGAGGATTGCTTATGGGTCAAGTGGATTAATTCAATCTATTTGAAAGATCAAAGCATATGGGGTTATGCAAAGAAGGACGATGCAAGTTGGTACTTCAGGAAGATTTTGAGCATAAGAGAGTACTTGGATGAGGCTAAACTCCAACAAGCTGCTAGGGGAGATAAATTCAGCACCAAAAATTGCTATAATTATCTTGTGGAAGAGATTCCGATTGCCTATGCAAGTGCAATTCGGGATACTCTTGTGATCCCAAAACATAGATTCATATTCTGGCAGATTGCAAACTCTCAATTGCTTACTCGGGATTATCTTCATCGCATAATGGTCACTCCATCTTTGTCCCGTTTGTGAAACTGATGTGGAAACACATGATCATATTTTTTTCAACTGCTGTTACACTTCTCAGGTCTTTGTAGCAGTCAATAGGTGGCTGGGGGACTTCCATTGGCCTCGTTCGACTGCTGAATTGCTTCAGTACTGCTGCAACGCAACCAGAGATCTGACAAAGCGCATTTTAAATGCGGTCATGGCTGTTGTGTTGTATCTTTTGTGGAAGAACAGAAACAGGTGTGTGTTTGATCTAAGTTGTATGGTTCCTAGTAAATTGAGTTTGGAAGTGAGAAAGATTGTGCAGATGAGAATTGTTTGTAAGGGCCCTTTTAAGGAGTGTAAGAGAAACAATTATTTAATTAAGGTTGTAAACAGTTCGTAAGGTGTTTTGGGGCTGCTGCTGGTTTCCTGTTGCAGCAGCTGTGGTGTGTTCGGGCTGGCTTTGAGCCTTGTTTGTATTTGGCAATTTTTTGAATAAAAAGTTCCTTTAGTTCAAAGAAAAAACGTGAAATTATATTCAAAGTAATAAAAGCTATCTTAGTTCCAAGGAACTTGTCAAAAGATAGATAAAATATTACAAGTATAAAAGGCACGTGGTTAGGGAAAAACTATTGACTCCACAAATACTAAAAGGGAAACCCAAGTCCTCTAAATAAAAAATAAAAGGAAAAAGTTAATTAAACTTGAGGCTGGACGATCGCCTCCGAATCCTTCGGGCCAGTGGGGTTCAAAGCTTGAAGATCAAAAGCATTGTATTTTTCTTGGGATGGAAGGTTGGCATCACGCTCTTATGCCCGATGGATAACAGGGAGTTCCTATGATGTGGAGTCGGCACATGTTTCTTGAGACGGAAGAGCGACAATTTGTTCTTGTGATTCTCAAGTGCTTCCTTCCAAAGTATCTCCTTCTCTCAAGCAATAAACCTGGCTCTCGTCTCCTTTTCCTTTAGGCTAAATACATTGAGAGATGTCTCAGTCTGTTTGCCATATCGTAAAGGCTGCCACCTCAATGACTTCTTTTAGCTCTCGCACCCTATCTGCATTCATGTCAGAAATTTCATTTTTTCCATCATCCAATTAAAGCTTTTGATCATCTTTTTCAAGCTTCAGGTCTTCTTTTGTAGACAAGGCATTGTCCCGTTTCTTGGAAAGGGCTTGGATATTTGTCCCTCCAAGAGTCAGACTTACTCAATCTTTAAGTTGAGGTCCATTTGAAGTGCCTCAAAATTCTCCACAATGGCCTGTAACTTGCTCTCTGCCTCATTATACTTGGCTTCATATGCGATGAGTTGTCATGGGGCTTGGGTATAACTGAGCTATTTGAAGTCTTCAGCTGCCTTAATCGATTTGGTTTTTTCCTCCAAATAGGTCTATCTTGTGGATTCAATTTTGGCGCCCACTTTCTTCTTCCGAACCTTCGTAAGGTTGTCTTTCATGGCACAGTTTTCTTGATTGTCTTGGTACATGGCCTTCTTGGCTTTCTCTAGAGTTGCCTTGGTACTCTCCAAGTCCTTTTTAACAGTGTCCAACTCTGTCTTATTCTTCTCCAGGTCCACTAGGGCCACAATCCTTTTCATCTCGGTGGCATCTCACTCAACCCCGAACATTTTCCAGCTCCAGAGCCAATTTTGTTGTTGTGTTTTCACAACGCTCAACATCCTAAAAAGATGAAGGGAAGATACTTAGCAAAAAAAAATATCAAACCATCAACAATTTGAAAGCAAGTGCTACAGAACTAGAACACACTTACCCCAATGACATGATGACAGAGAGTTTGATTGAGGAACATAACATCCTCGCTCGCGGCCATGACCCACCTCTCTGGCCTCAATTGACTCATGGAGGCTGAAATTCGTCTGTTGCTGCAAACCTATCCACTATTATCCCCTTGAAAGGAATGTTCAGATCCCTTGCAGCCAACTCGATGTTCTACCTCAGGATGATCTGACCAGTAGGTGTATGGACATCATCCTTCCCAACATCATACCTTCAGAGGATCAACTGGCTTCTCTCCTCATTCATAGACATACCCTCCTTATCTAATTGAACTGACTTTTAGTTTTGTGGTACTAAATCAGGTACGCTCCAGAATAAAAGTATCTTATTATCACTGTACTACATCATCAGGATCATCATATGTATATATTATATTAATATAAAAAAGAATAAATGAAAAATATAATTTACCTCTCGAAGCCTTTGAGTATCCTCAAGTCTTTCTGTATGTTGTATCCTTAGTTGATCTCAAAGTACTCACATCGTAGTCTTTCGAATATTCCACCACACACAAAGACTAGTGTGGGCTAGTAGAATAAAGTGTATACAAAGTTCTGGTTGAATTCTCAACACATGAGCAATAACTATTCTATAGAGATGGATAGAAAAGATAAATTGAATTAATTATTTTTAGGCTTACCAAAAATAATGTGTATAATTTTTTGTTTATACGGTATATTTAAATTAAACAAATAAAGGTTTTATTTAAATTCAATTTATTTATTTAACTCATATTTAATTATTTTAATAAATAATATAACTGGATTCTGTTATAGATATTTATTTCTTATAACTGATTGAGAGAATCTCTCAATTACCTTGAGAGAATATCTCAACAAAGAGTAATATATTTAACTACTTTTCAAATTCAAATTTAAATGAATATTTATCTTTTGAATTAATTATCTAATTAATTAACCCAAAAACAAATCTAGTGGGGACAACCCTATTAGTGTGGGTGCCTATCACTGTGCCAGAACACAATGATAGTGGTGCTACCTATGTCTTAACGAGACATTGGAGGGTTTTTTGTTTAGACAACTTTTATCTTTTTCCTAATTTAATTAATTAATTTGAAAAATAAATTATTTATTATAAAATAAATAATTACTATTTTGACAAATCAAAATAAATTTTTCAGAACTTCTATATATATACAACTTTTATCCTTAATAATAATAATAATGTCTAGCTTTTTCTCTCTCGATTTCTTACCCATTTTACCCTGAGTTCTGTTCCTATTTATAGATATCTAGGGTAACAGTTATTCCCTTGAGATTTATTCATTCATAACGACTCATGAAAACGTTAATATTTCCCATGTTTAATTATTATGCATATGGGATAACATTAAGTAACCGTTCAACTGCTCTTTTGTCTTTATATATAGACAATTATGCTGACTCTTTACTGTCTTTGTAGGAAAACTGCTAAGTATAGAGATAAAACACTTCTCGTAGTTCTCTTTTGTCATTTTGGAAGGTATTAGCGAGGCGGTTACTTCAACGCATAAAGAGTGAGATGAATGAAGTTGCTATCACTCTTTGAACATACTCATGAGTATGTGGGTCAATTAGTTGCAAGCTCTTAACTCACAAGTATGTGGGTCAATGAGCTGCAAGTTCTTTGTTAATTCGTCTTGAACAACTTCCATTATGTATTCTATTCATCCCGAGATGGACTTGATGTCTCATCAATCTTACTAGTTAATAATTTTTATTCTTATCTCACTTCTGCCTATGTGGTCACGATTTCGAATATTTCTATCAACCATAATAGCAGAAGTGAGTTATTTAATGTGCATTTAATAATGCAATTCTTTAGCTGATTCATATTCCTTCCCTGATACACATGTTAGCTTCTCATTGCTCATGCAATCATATCCTCATGAAGAACCTCTGGCTCATAAAGCTTCGGCTTTTGAAAAGTTTTTGGGAGAGTTTTCTTTTTTAGAGAGAAATTTTGAAGAAGAGAAGATGAAGAGAGTGAAAAGGAAAATAAGAGAAGAAGTCCCTTATTTATAGTTTTCTGAATTTGGTTCTTCCCTCAAAAGTATTAATGGGGAGTTAAGTCCACATAAATAGGCATGCATGGGAGAGAAAAAGCCAAGAGTTCAAAAATGGGATAGTGTGCAGCCGTCAACACGATTTCTCACAATAACTGACATAAAAGAGTAGCCAATCAAAGAGATCAAAGTGTGACCATGCATATCTATGTGGCAAAGGGTGTCATAGTACCAAGCAGAGTGTAAAGTCCCTATCCAGTTAGACGTTTGGACAGGTTAAGGACAAATGTTATCTCAATTTTGGCCAACCTGATGTGGCACCTGCACGTGGCCAAAAGGAGAAGACACATGGGAGATAGGTCAACACTAATTGGCCAGGCTAGTGTCGTACAGCCCCCTAACCCTCAAGATCTCAGGGTTGCAACAAGAGTAGGGTGAAGACTTACAAGATCCACTTCTTCAAGCTTCTAAAACAAGTTCATCCTGATATCAGAATCTCCAACAAAGCTATGGGGATCATGAACGGTTTCACCAACAAAGACAGGGATACACAAGACGTTGGTCGGACCTCTAGTTGGCCGGCCAAGGGTGACAGCCCATATGTTGGGCAGTCCCTAAATGTGGCTGGCTCCTATGCACATATTACACCTTAACAATTTTATTTTTCCCATGAGCCTTCTAGAAGATTCAAAATTGTCCACAACACTCCTACAACTTCGGAACTACTTGAACAACCCACAATTTTAAGGATTCAACACCAATTTGTAACAACCCTATTTTCTAGGGATATTCTCCATCTGTTATGTATTGAATAACAACTTGTAAAATCCTAACACTATATAAAGGGCCTTGACCCTACATTAAAGGGACCTTCTTTTGGACCTCTTCACATGCATTCACGATACACTAAGATCCTAAGTGTTCAGAGTTCTTGCATTCTCTCATAGTCTTAAATCTTTCTTATTATTGTAATACTGAAGAGAGTTATAGCTAGAAATTATAAGGTTTCAGCTTGTAATCTGCATGGTATTATCTCAAGAGTGAATACAACAAAATAGGGGTAGGTCATTACCTGATCAAAGGGATCGAACCACTTTAAATTCTTGTGTCTTTTACATTTATTATCATTCTACATGTGACAGTCATAACGAAATTTGATCATAGTCAGACTCTGCTTCAGTTGGCTAAATTTACAATCAACACACTACAAAAAGTGTGCTGGCAAAAGTTTGGTATTATGCTAGTAATATGGAATTTACTTCGAATATATTGGCAAAAGGGGTTGGCAAATTAATGTTGGTATTAGAATTTTTTCTCAGTACAAAATGAAAAGCGCTGGCAAAAATGACTTTTTCCAGGGCGTAAGTGCGCTAGTAAAAGTTAGATTTTAGCCACTATAAATGTGCGCTGGTAAAACTTTGACCTTTTTGACAGCGCAGTTTGCGAAATGCGCTGGTAAAAGTTACTTTTACCAGGGCAGTAGCGAACTGTGCTGGTAAAAATGATATTTCTTGTAGTGACACCCTTTACTTGGTTTCTAAGTAACTTTTATAACTAGGGGTAAAATAGTCATAAGTAATTATCCTCGTGTAATCCCAACATTCTAACTATCTATAAATCTTGCCTCGCTAATTCTAAGATACTAAATCGTATCTAAGTGACTCTAATGCATGTCCAAATCATCAAATTCAACTATTATGAGGCATAAAACATAAAAATATCATAATTCATAAATAACATACATGGCACACCTAGAATTCAATAAAATTTCTAAAATCGAGAAATCAAATTACTAATGCCCATTTCTGATAATACGACTTATTTTTACATAATCATACATATTAATTAATTTACTAACAAATGTTACTTGTCTGCTAATTCCTGTCTAAAAATGCGATCACTAAAATTATTCCTCCGTTAAAAGAATTTTGTCCCCAAAATCTAACCTGAACAACTACGAATATTGAGCCCTCATGTCAAACTCTAACTCCCAGGTGGCTTCCTCCACCTCGTTATTCCTCCAGAGTACTTTGAGAAAAGATATCGTCTTGTTTTGAAAGACTTTATCCTTCCTATTGAGGATATCTAAACTAGTTGTTCCTCATAGGACAAGTGTAGCTATAGCTCTAAAGCTTCATAACTCAAGGCATGAGTTGGATCTGACACATATTTCCTCAGCATTGATACATGAAAATTATTATGCACTGTTAACAATGCTGGAGGTAAGGCTAGACGGTATGCTACTTGTCCAACTTTTTTGAGAATCCCAAAAGGTCCTATAAACCTATGGCACAACTTGGCTTTCTTTTCGCAGCACTTACTCATTTCATTGGTAAAATTCGTAGGAAATTATGATCTCTTACCTGAAACTCTATGTCTCTGTGCTTTTGGTCTGAATAACTTTTCTGTTAGTTTTGGGAAGCAAGTATCTGAGTATTAATTTTTTCTATAGCACCACTGATCCTCTAAACTTATTCTCGACCAAAATACTTTCTTTCGAAAAACGACACTTCTTACCATACAACAACTCATAAGGAGCCCCATAAAAATGAATAATCTCTTTCACATCAACGGTCTGTATGATTGATCGTATTGATCAATCAACATAGTGATTACATACCTCATTATACCATAAAATAACTAATACTACATTATTAATATAACTATAAATTATTAACAAGTTTTTTATTTTATTTTTGGTTACGACATACAAAAGATGTTATCAAAACAAGAAAATAAAAATTACAAAATGAAATTATACACTACACAAGGTAATATTAAATCACAAAAAGAAATTGTTATAAAAAAAATCACAAAAATAAATTATATTACAAAATATTAGACAGCTTCACATTTCAATTTTATGGGCAGATCTATACACGTTTTATAAATAATGAGGGGACTACTCTTCTCTATTTAATTTATGATTAATATAGCACCTCAAGTTGGTGTTAGGTACCACTTTTAGTTGGTGTTAGGTACCACCTTTATGTGGTGTTAAAAAATAATAACTCATTTGATAGGTCGTATAAGCATATTGTATTAAATAATATTAATAAATAACATAATATTTAGATAATATAATGTATTGTAGATGAAATTTTTTAAAACAATATAAAATGTATTATTTAATATATAATAAATAATCCGTATTAACTTGTATTATAATATTTACAAAAATGATCCGAAGTCAACCTTAGTCTTTGACCTAGATCTAGAGACCCGAACTGGAACCCCAAACGCCAAACTCGGACGCTGGACCTGACCCGAACCTAATCCATATTTGGTGTTGAAGTCGAGTTTATTGAAAATATATTACAGCTTTATGCAACCTATTAATACAAATCAATATACCAAACATAGTATTCTATTAAATAATACTAATATAATACAATACGATACAACATAATATAAATACAATACAATACGACTTACCAAACGAGCCCTAAGAGCATTATTAGGCACCTTAGCAATACTTAGAAGTGGTGCCTTGTAATTAGTTGATGATATTTTTTAAAAGTTATTACATTAATTTATATGGAACTCAATATTTAATTACACTGATAGTAATATACAAACTAGATTGGTGTTAGACTGTTGAACACTACAACACATGAAAAACATAATTATTTTATTATTGTAAAAGCAATTACACCAAGACTTGAACACTTTTTACTAGACCACAATACACCAAACACTTGCACTCTTATTTTAATTCTAGACACCTTTACAACACTCAGGGGCGAGCCAGAATTAAATTCTTGGGGGTTATTATTAAAAATAAGTATCGACAAAAAAATAACATTTGTTTAGCAATAAAAGTTGGTACTTTAGATAAAAGATCTATTCATAAATCAGAGAGAATTTTGAAAGCAGGATAATCAACACATGATTAAAATTTTAAAGGACACTTAATTAATTAAAAATAATAGGATAAGTCTATAATACGTACACCTCTTAAAAGGCGTGTTTTGACACACTTCTTACTAATTGTTTTGATATTTAGGAGTTTTTAATTTATTTTTTTTTTTATGATTGTGTATGTTATAATTATTTAGGACCACTTATAAATTTTTAAAAGATTTCAAATAATTTGTAGTGCCAAAAAATAAGATTTAAACAATTAATTATTCTGCGCTAGAAAAGAAAAAATAGTTACTTGTGCAATAAATATTTGAATCTTATTTTTGGTAATGTGAACTATTTTAAAAAATTTACAAGTTATTCTAAATAACTATAATATACATGATTATAAAAAAAATATATCAAAAAACTATTCTGAATGTGAAAAGATATAAAAGGTATACTTAAAAAACCTTTTGAATAATATACTATAATTTTTTTAAAAATAACATGCATATTTGTAGTAAAATTTAAAAATAATACACTAAATTTTATTTTTCACTCTAATTATTATTTTCTATATAATAATAAGCTATTATTAATTTATAAATAATATATTATTATATAAATTATTATAAAAATAAAAAATAAAATAATTTAACAATTAAGTATACCACTTTCTACTTTTTTTTCTTTGACTTTCCTTTGTAATGACTCATGAGGAACTATAAATTAATGTATATGATTTTTGTTCATTAAGTATACATACATTTATTTTTAGAAATTTTGAGAGAGCCAAGGCCACCCCAACGTACTATACACCTACACCCGCCCCTGATAACACTCTTGTATATAACTTATACTTTTAGGACACTCTTTAGAATACTTAGATTACACTTACTTGTGCACTAGAATTATCACTCAACTCACCATGCACCACCAAAGAACCAACTTCCCTATTTATACTACTCAAAGGATGGTGCATTATTATGCTAGAATGTTCTCTTAGAATTGTCAATTTATTATAGCCTAAAATATTCTTGAAACTTCTTATGACTATTAATTCTCTATGATTCTAGAAAATTCTATAATATTACTAAAATGATAGAAAATTCTAGACACTTATAGAGTAGGTGTTGATCTTTTAACACTTCCCCTCAACACTGACTCTTCATATTGAGTTGGTCTCTCAGTTTCTGAAATCTCGTTCTGTTGAGTCCTTTAGTGAATAATTCTGCTACTTGATCTTCGCTCTTCACTAGGTGCAACTCTAATTCTTCCTGAAGTACTTTCTCTCTGAGAAAATGGTAATGCACCTCCACATTCTTTGTTTAAGCATAAAACACTGGTTTCTCTACTAGACGGATAGTAGTCTGATTATCACAATAAAGTGGCACTACAAAATCTGTGGATTGGAGTAAATCCTTCATTAGTTGCATCAACCTCGCACTTTCTTGAGTCGTCATTGCTGCTGCTCTATACTCTGCTTCTGTGGTTGACAAAGATATTGTTGGTTGCCTTTCGCTATACTACGACACTACTCCAAATCCAAGTTTACCCAGTAGTTAATCGTCGGGTATCATGATCTCTGACATAATCAGCATCGCAGTAGCTAACGATCTTAACCTTATCACCTTTCTTATAGAAGAGACCATAGTTAATGGTATCTTTTACATACTTCAGTATTCGTAGTACTAATTCTAAATGTGGCTTCATTAATTGCTGCATATATCAACTTACTACTCCAACTATAGAAGAAATGTCAGGTCGAGTCAATGTAAAGAGGATTAGACTTCCCACCAGTTGTCGATACATTGCTCCATCTTGCGAATCACTTTCAGCATGAGCAGCTTAGCATTAGCTTCCATAGGTGTTGAGATGGACTTGCACTCGAGCATTTCAAATCTTTGCAGCAAATTTTTAGCATACTTTTGCTGACAGAGAAATGAGCCTTCCTTAGTTCGGTCAACTTCTAATCTGAGGAAGTGTTTCAGTTCTCCAAGCTCCTTCATTTGAAAGTGTACTAATTGGTTCTCCTTCATTTGAAAAATTTATGCATCATCATCTCCAGTGATAATGAGATCATCGACATATACCAGAACAATCACGATTTTTGCTTCCCTTACTTTAATGAATAAGCTTGAATCTGCATGCACCGTGAAATATATCCACTTTCTACTAAGAACTCAGCAATCTTGGCATACTATGCCCGTGGAGCTTACTTTAATCCATAAAGTGCCTTTTTCAATTTGCAAACATAGTCAGGATGTGCTCTATCCTCAAATCCTCTTGGTTACACCATGTATATCTCTCGATCTAGTTCTGCATGTAAAAAGGCATTCTTCACATCCATCTGCCATAGTCTTTACTAGCTGCAAGTGCTAACAAAACTCGCATTGTTGTAATCTTAGTAACTGGGGTAAATGTCTCGTCATAATCTAACCCATACTGTTGAGAGAATCCTTGAGCTGCTAACTGAGCCCTGTAACTTTCAATTGAGCCGTCAGGATAAGTTTTTACCTTGTAGACCCATTTGCACAAAATAAATTTTACTTCCTTCGGCTTTGGCACCAACTCCCAAGTCTGATTCTTCGTTAGCGCACTTATTTATTTTTTCATAGCTCCTAGCCACTTGGAGTTTTGGTATGCCTCTTTATATGACTCTTTTTTTTTTAACTTTTCTTCTTCAGCTATATCAACATTAGCACATTTCAGATTTGATGACTTTCACACTCTTGTTGATCTTTGAAGTTTTGGTTGGCTATCATCATGTCCTGCTCTTTGATGCACCCCTGTTTGCCATGGATTTTGTTGTGCCTCGTCCTTGGTGTTTTCAATCTATTTCAAAAAAACTACAAGTACAATAAACCACCGGTATGTGTGTGAAACTATTACATAATAGCTGGTATTTTAATAACCAACAATAATTCCCTAAACAATTTAATAATTACATGCTGAGATGTAATTTATTCTAAGAAATATGGAGTAAATGTTGGTTGTTGTATTGAATTTTAAGATACTATGTGATTGCCATATATTTATTTTAGAAACATATCAAAATTGTTACAAAATAAGCTAAGTGTATAAACTTATTACTTAATAACTTATAAAATTGGCTGATATATTAAATTTCGTTTAAGTTGAGAGTTTGATTATTTTTGTTAACTAGATACATAGAAAAAAAAAACTTAAAAATTACTCTTTCGGGTCATTTGTTTCTGTAGCGGCAAAAAAATATATGCTTCCCATATATTAAAATGATCATCATAAAAAATAGATTACAATGGTATAATTTTTGAGTCAAATTAATAAATAGTTTAGTTTAAAAAACTTTTTAAAATTTTGAAAAAGAAAAAAATACACATATATAATGTGTTGTCACCTCTATTCACACACAAAAAAAAATAAAAAAAATGATTTTAGCTACTAGCTAGGAAGAAAAAAAAAAGAGTAAAAGGAAAAGCATAAAATGAGGCAATAAAAATATTTTTAATTTCAATATACATTTCAAAACTAATACAAAAATATGTTGGTATTTGAGGCAATAAAATGAGTAGAGACAAAAATGTGCTGGCAAAAGTGACATTTTTTGTAGTGCCCCTTTCTACTAATTGTGAGCTCCCTCCTTCAATATGCATCTCTCTTTCTTGTTTCTCTCGGCTAAACGTGGTTGAGCCACCTTCGGCGATGGTGGACCGAGGTGATGTAACCATTATTACATTCCTCTCTATTTATATATATAAATTTTATTTCTAACTTCATGTTTACGTGTCATATGTTTATATTGGCCGCTTGAAATATGGGCATAACAACGCCCACCCTAAATTTAAATCTTGGATCCGCTATCAATCCAATCTAATTCAATTCAATCTTAATAATCTAATCCGATTCAATTCAACCCTCAAACTCTATAATTAATAGATTTTTATTTATTTATTTATTTATTTGGTGTGTTTTGGCTTTTCCAATTTATATCCATTGATGATGATGATAAATGCAATGGACCTCTATAACTAGGACAGCATTGCCAGCTACTATATACATGAGAAACACATGCATGTGCATGATCTGTTGAGTTAAAGTTAACCAAGTTTGGAAGGTTAGTAAATTATGTTAACTAAGATGTTTGGTTAATTAGGTGGAGAATTTTGATTGGTTGAAACTACTATAAATAGGAGTTGTAGCTCCATAGGTGTTTATCATAATTATCTCTCTTCCAAATTATATATCCAAGACTTGGCAAGGCTTCGATTCTACACATCCACAAGGTATATAGTATATTTATAATAAATATAGAAGACTAATTGATTTTCAATTAAGTAAATCTTTTGTTTTGTTTCTTTTTCATGCTATCATATTTATATGTTATTATTATTATTATTATTATTCATTACCTATAGTACTATTATTAGCTGTCTTTGGCTAATTAGCTTATTTAAGTCATTTTTGAGATTCTAATCATTTGATGGAACTCATTTTTAACAGCATTTTTTTTATATATGTATTTTTACTTTTGAACTAAGTTTAGCTCATGAGATGTGAACGCTCTAAAAGTAAAAAAACTCTACCTAAACAAAATTTATTTGTTTATGAACTAATTACTCTACATTGACAACATGAACATAAATATATTTATGATATAGAAGACTAATTGATTTTCAATTAAGTAAACCTTTTGTTTTGTTTCTTATCTTTACTATCAATTTTAAGCTAGAAGTGAGAAGCTATGATTTATAACTTCTCTAAATTGACTTTTAAAAAATTATTTTTTAAATTGAAATAATTTGTCTACTTCTTAATGTATTTACAATTTTATTTTATTAATGATATCCAAACACTTTCAGAAGAATGTTTATAATAATAAAATATCTTTATCGAAACAATTAAAATAAATCAAAATTCTTACTAAGTTTATGAACTACTAAAATAGGTATGGAAAATGAGAAGAGTAGCATCGCTTTCTTCACAACTTATAGACCCCCGGTACCATTGGACATATACTCACAATATATATCGAACAAAAATCCTCATGAGGTTCACATGACTGATGGTGTGTCCTATAACTACAATGGCCGACCTATTCCATCTAATGCTCTTCAAACAATTCATAAACGCCTTTCTGGAGATAGCGAAAACGATGTTGATATCTCCTCGGGCTTGGTTTACGTATCTGAAAGAAAAGGCAACCTCGAAACACTATACATAGCTCTTCACTATAATAATAGTGATTATCCTGAAGTCGAAACCATTGATTTTGCTCATGAATTTGGGACCTTTGATGGTATTCGAATGGAGGATAGTGGTTGTATTGCTGGTGATTATCTTGTTTATGTCACAACTAAGGATAATCCTCACAAACGTCGTTTCCCATGGACATCAGTCTATAAAACAAATCTTAAGACTTCAGAAACTCAACGACTCACCCCACAGGTATGATTAATATTATGTTCTCACATGTTATTGATGGATGTAAAATTTTCTAAATTTATATAAATTTACATCAAAACTACTCATCATAATTTGTAAAGTAGTAACTAAATATTTAATTATTGTTTTATACATAGACATACGCTTGGATTTTAAATTTTAATTAGAATTCCCTGTTTTATAACACCTTCAATTTTATATTGATAACTTTTTAGTAGCAATAAATAATTTTCTTTGACTAAATAGTACATAATTATCCCTTCAAAATATAAATTGTTACTATTTTTGTTCTAGACACAATAACTTCTTGTAATACCTTTAGCTAGTGATAATACATACTAATAATAACATAATTTTTTTTTTTTATATTTTTTTTCAGTCATTATAAATTTCGTTGTCACTAAGAATAAACCTTTATGTAGTAAACATATATATTAAAAGTTGTTACATATTTATAATAAAAAATTTTGCTGTCACTAGAAATAAATTTTTTTAAAACATAATGAATATTGTCCCATTCATCACACATACTTTAGCTACTATCATCATATACACTGCACACCCATTATTCTCATTAAATTCTCATGAATATTGTCCCATAAATGCATTACGAACATAACAAAATTAACCTATTCTTTTCTTTCATACAATATTGTGTATTTTTAGGGAAAAGCTGATTTAAGTCCATCAGTATCACCATCTGGAAAAAAGATTGCAGTGGCATCATTTAAAGAACAAGGTTGGGAAGGGGAAATTGAAGATCTAAAAACAGATATTTATGTGTTTAATGTAGATGGACCTGATTTAGATCGTAAGATGGTTATAAAGAATGGTGGATGGCCAACATGGGGAAGTGAAAACATTTTATTTTTCCATCGAAAGGTTGGAAACTATTGGGGTGTGTTTAGAGCTGACATTAGCAATGGTTTTACATCGGACACTCCTCGTGTTACTCCCGAAGGCTTTCATGCAATGACTCCAGCTGCCATCGACGAAACCACTGTGGCCGTCGCAACTATTCGCAAAGAATCAAAATTTGATGATACTGCTCGTTCGTTTGAACAATATCGACACATTGAGGTTTTTCATTATCCAGCTACTTTGAATCGAGATCCCATAAAAATAACTCAAAGAACTAGACCAAAGGCCGACCACTTTAACCCTTTTGTGATCGTGGATGAGGGGGGAGATCACAATAAAATTGCTATTGGTTACCATCGTTGCAAGAGCGACAATCTTAATGTACGTACATAACTCAAAACTTTTCTTGACTTTTAATTATTGTTGCCTTAGTTTGCTTATTAATTACACACACAAAAAACAAAGAACGAGAAATGCTAAAGGGCACTTAGATGCTTTGCATCTTTTGAGGTGTAATATCGTTACTGGTGTAGCTTAATATCGGGGTCTTATTTATTTTATCTTAATAAAAATTATAAAAAATCATTAACAAATTATAGGGCAACACCTCATAGTGGTGCTAGTAAGGTCAGCCCTAGACATAAGCAGGCTAGGCCCGGAACTAGGGCCCACCCATATTAAGGGCCCAGATAAAAATTATACTTTTTTAAAAGTATACATATTTTTTTAATAATTTTTAAAAATACCATTCATAATCTTTATAGTAAGGGCCAATTTTTTTTTTCTATGACCTATTTTAACTCAGGACCGGCCCTAGGTGCCAGGCATCTTAGGAGCATTGCTATTGGGCATCAGTGGTGTCCAGCAGCTTCTATAGGTAGCACCGCACGATTAGTTAGCAATATTTTTTAAAAATTATTTTGTTAAGTTATATGAGATCTGATACTTAATTACAACAATAGTGGTATAACACTGAAGAGAATGCTAGGCACCAGTCGTATTTTTTTAGCAATTCTCGATGTCTTTTGTCCCATAGCAATTAATGCCCATAAGTTAACTTAAAGATATCCAACACAATAAATATAGATTATATATGTTATTAATAGTGTAATTTAATATTGAGTCTTACTATTTGTTACAGGTTCCTGAATATAATAGTATGGAAAGAAAAATCATCCAGCTTGACTGTCCACCTCCAAACGTAGACTTGTTTAGGGTTCAAGGAGTATTTCCTTCATTTTCGAGAGATGGCTCGAGGCTTGCATTTGTTGACAATGAGTTCATGAGAGTTTGGGTAGCTGACAAAGATGGATTGTATATGGTTTACCAGGTACATATCATAAACATAATCATACATACATATATATGATATAATAAATAAGATTTATCCTCCTGAACTATAACCCTTGTAGACCGAAGGCCCAAATAATTTGTTTGGACCAGTTTGGAACCAAATCGATGGAAGAGATGAGTTGTTTGTATGCAAGGGACCAGCATTCAATGTAAACCATGAATTGGATATTTGTCGATTGCCCAATATTAGGCATCATCATCATTTCCAATCTAAAGACATTATCCAACTCACAAATGGAAACAACAATGCATTTCCATCACCTAGTCCAGATGGTATAAATTTGACTAACATTTATATTAATCGTTATTGATGCATTTTAATATTAGGTCTTATGCACGTATTTTGCTAATAGCAATGTTGTTGTTTTGAGTTAGGAAAAAGATTTGTTTTTCGATCTACAAGAGATGGTGGAGAAAGTGGATACAAAAATCTATACATAATGGAGAATTCCCAGGTTGGGGAGTCCAATAATGGCAAAGTAACAAGACTAACGAACGGGGCTTGGACTGACACACATTGTCAGTGGTCTCCGAGTGGAGATTGGATCGTTTTCTCCTCAACACGCGACAAGCCAAGTAATGCACCCGCGAGTGATAATGGTCTTGACCCAGGATATTTTGCAGTGTACTTAGTGAACGCGAATACTCGTGTTGTGATAAAAGTGTTAGGAAGTGGTGATGATTTCGCGGGTCATGTAAACCATCCCTTTTTCAGTCCTGATGGAAAAAGAATTGTTGTAACGGCAGATCTTGCTGCGGTATCTATTGATCCCATCTCATTGCCTCTTTTTACGCATTCTGTTAGACCTTATGGAGACATATTCATCGTCGAGATTGATGATATCCTAAACAACAATGATGAGAAGAATAGAGATGATGTGATCTTTGTTCGTGTGACGCATAGTAGGTTTGAGAATGGCGCCGCTAGTTGGACGAAGTTCTCAATAGGTGATCCCAATGAGTCATGGAAGAAATATGTAGAGCAATACGGGGAACACTCAAAGGGTAAACAACCCTCATTATGTCCTATAATACGTCCCCTAATTGCAAAACCATTGGGTGTTGATGTTAAAGGTGAAAGTTGGCATTTGACTGGCCATCTTTGCATTCGAGATAGACGTTGTTGATGAATTAATATTGCATGCATGCATGCATGCCTTGTAGTACGTGTTTCTATATGTACACGATCATATAATATTTGGTCGACCTTTTCATTATTGAATATATATATATATAAATCTCATAATAATCTCTATCATATTAGTAATGCTATGTCATATCATTACTAATATATAAGGGAAATAAGGAATAATGGCTCACTTGAGTGTATGTGTACTCAAGTGTAGTGTGTGTACGCAAACTTTGTTCTCTATCTATTGAGTCATATTAGTGTGTGTAAACTTTGTTTTCATATACATGGAAGCTTTGTTGTGATTTATATAAGTATAATAATTGAAAAACCGTGTTTTTGCAAATGTCAGTTGTATATACGAAAATATAAAAACTGTAAGCGTTTGCAGCAGCAGAAAGTAATTCTGCTACAAAGAAACTAACAAAAGTGAATATAAAATATTTTGCAGAAAAATAAATAACTTGACACAAGAGATTTATACGTGGTATCAGTGTTCTCACGAACACTCCTAGTCCACGGGGCCACGCCCAGAGAATGAAATCAATTAATAAAGTATCAAAATTACAAAGACAATTGACTTAAACAAGTTTAGACTCCCTCTAAAGTATTGCCGCAATCCTTTGTAATCCACTTTACGAATCTGACTTCTTGAAACACCTTCAAGCCCGAACTCCCTTCGTCTTTGAAGTGTGAGTGCTTACTTCCTCCCGAAGTAAGGCTTTAGCAAGTCTTCTCCCGAAGACCAATTGCTTACTTCCTCCCGAAGTAAGGCTTAATCAAGTCTTCTCCCGAAGACCAATCTCTTGTTCAGTCAAGTAGTTCTTCACAACCTCTAGGATAGAGTAAGAACAGAAATAGAACAACTAGAACCTAGGTGAACAACTAGGCTCTCACAAAACAAAGAAAGACTCTCTTCTCTCAAAAGATAAATGTAGAAAATGAATAATGGAAGAGGTAATTCGAATGGTTGCTCTCTAGGCTCTATTTATAGATCATAGAAACCAAAGAGGCAACCACAAGATCGAATTAGCAGCTGTACAAAGACTTTCCAAAAACAAACACGATCCGCTACATCGGATTCGGTTGCCGACGAAGCGGATACGCAGAAACGGGAAACTTACTAAAATCGGTTCCGATCTTCTTTCAAAGCTTGATTCCCGCCAAAAAGCAGTTAGATATTCTGATTGTATCAAGATACAATCGAAATTAATAAGGAAAAGGCAATAATCAAAGTTTCCCTTAAAAGGACAACTTTCCAAAAGAGAATTCCTTCTCTTTTGAGAAGTTTTCAACAAAGGAAAGTTCAGCTGAAAGTGCAACTTTCCAAACAAGGAAAATGGCAACTTATAACCGAATAAAAGAGGTAAGATTTCGAAAATGAATGCAAGGCAATCTTACCATAAAAAGGAAAAATTATTTTGTCACCTAACTTGCCAAAAAAGGACTTTACAATCTCCCCCTTTGGCACTTTAGATGAACAAAATAATTTTTTCATAAAGTACCTGCAATGCAAAGTTAGCAAGAGCAACCGATACTACTCCCCCTGAGTAACACAATCGAATATCACAACAAAACCAAAAAACATGCTAACTTTAAAAATTAAGAAACATTAAGTTCACAGGTACTAACACACCACAACTCCCCCTGAAAAAGAGGGTCCAGAGTTGGGCAACAACCCAAAAAATATAATATCTCTCCCCCTTTTTGTTTATCGGAGTGCCAAAGTAAACAAAGAACAAAAATAAACCAAAGTTTAAGTAAAAAGAAACAAACTATAACACTTTAATGTTTGTAGAGTTGAATTAAGGTGGACAGTTGCCTGGACATGTCATGCTGGACATCAGCCATTGCTTCAAGACGAGTGTACACATTCTGAAGTTCAGACTTGACTTCCAGGAGCTCTGCAGCAGCAGAGCCTGAACTTGCACCAGCAGAAGCAGCAGCAGCACCAGCCTTTGGTCGTTTTTGGAACACACCATCAAAATACTCAGAAGGTTGGAATGTAGGGCCAGTTATGGGAGGCTCAAGTGTTTCATGTGCTTGGGCCACATTCTTCTGAGAGGATAAAACCTTATAGATTAAATTTGGAAACACAAGTTTGAAGGATGGCTTTTTACCTCTTCGAAAGGAGACAATCTGGTTGAGAATATGAGAGGCTAGATCAATGGAAGTTCCAGAGGTGATGCGGTAAAGGAGTGTAGCCACTTCTTGAGACACCACGGTCTTGTTCGAATTTGGAACCCAATTGCTTAGTGCAAACCGCATCAGGGAAGCATGAGCAAAAGTGAGGTGAGTAATTCGAAGACTCTCCCCTGGTTTCAATTCTGAACGTGCACCAGTGAGTTCAGAGTGCATCAAGTCACGATCCATGGACATCATAGCATTGGAAACATTCTCAGGCAATTGCAGGGCCTGAGCAATGTCCTTTTCAGAAAATGAGAACCAATGACCCCTAACATACACTCTTCTATACAGTCTAGAATTCTCATCAAGAAAATCATCAGTAAGATTAGCATAAAACTCTTTAATAATGTTAGCAATGAATCCAATAAAACCAGTAAGAGTGTGTTCCCATTGATGAAATTGGATGAACTTTACAATACCATAAACACGATGGGCATGCAAATCATAATTCCTCTCACTTTCAAACTTACGAGTTGCAAAAAGATTCCAGTCACGCTCATTGTCTCGATAGTAAAAAGTTGGACAGCCAGAGATAGAGGAAGGGATATTACCAGATGGAGGATCTTCCATGGGCTGCTTGCCTTTGGCAGCAGCAGAGGCCTTTCCGCGAAGCGGTTTTGAACGAGGAGGCTCTGGCTCGAGTTCTGTGTCCTCACTGTCCTTCTCAGTATGCAGAGAAACTGATTTGTCTGAAGAGACTTCCATTGGATCCTCTTCTTCTGAACTGGAACTCGAGGAAGTCGAGGGAGGATTGGTCTTGAGTTTCTTCTTGGCTGGAGGAGCAGACTTCTCTCGAGATTGAGAGGCTTGAAGTTCTTTCTCAGCCGAGGCTTGCTGGGCTCGAGTTCGAGTGGAAGGGCCTGTTGGAGTGGTGCCAGCCATTGATGCAGCAGGAGGAGGAACAGCCAATGGAGGAGGAGATTCCTTCGAGGATTCAGAAGAGGAAGTCCAGGTGCGATAGGGCCTTACAGATTTGCGAGCAACTTGCTTGGGTGGACGTTTTGACTTCACGGCTTGAGATTCACGCTGAGGAAGCGATGAATCTCCAGGCTTTGCAACAGCAGGAGGAGGAACTGAGGCAGCAGGGGGTGCACTAGAAGGAGTTGGAACGGTTTCTTCTAATTTTTTTGAGTGCCCTAGATTCTTGGTTCTCACCATTTTGAAACTGAAAGAGAAGATGAATAGTGTTTGACAGAGAAACAAGAAAGGGGGTTCGGGTAGGTGGTGAAATAAGTGACAAAATTTGGTTTATATAACCTTGGAATCAAAACAAGAAAAAGGAAACCAATTTTGAAAATTCAAAATGAAACCGCCAGCCCATGAACCAAAAGAGGAAACCGCCCACTTCTCAACTCCTTTCCCCTTTCCTTTTTTTTTTTTTTTTAAAAAAAAATAAAAGGTAACTAGAAATGCCAACAAATTTTTCCAAAAATAAAGCAATCTTTCAAGAATAAAGACACATTACCATATAAAGATTAATCTTTACTTGGAAAAATATCATAATAAATCAAAGAAAGAATGAATGTTGATACTTACCATTTATGCACAAGATTTTCCTTGACCCATGAAGCAAGTCACACGCCTCCCCTTTTTTTTTATTTTTTGTTTTTTTTTTTTATTAAAACAAAACCGAAACTAAAAAATAATGTGTACAGTGAGTATATGTGATTCGAATCAAGCAGAGAAATCAAATATCATTGACAATTGACAAAGTAGATTACATGTTATGCTTTCAAGGAAAATAACTAATTAGAATCTCATGAGATGATCATACTTAATTGATGTTGAGGAAAAAGATATGCATGTTACTGAGAATTGTGAACCAGGATTATTAATTTAATTTTAATAGAGGAGACTTACAGAGTTGAACACACTTGTCAGGCATAAGTGTGTGCAGTGAAAATAGGATCATTGTCCTTGGCATGATTTTTCATTTTCGCCTTTTTCAAATTGATCCCGCAACTGGATGCTTTCACACCATACTGAAGGTAGCCCTTTTCTATGGTAGTGCATCCTCATCATAGTTGCTAATTACAATGTTCCAGCTTACTCATCAGATGGCTTTCACACTTCAGTATGGGTAGCTCTATTCCAGCAAGGGGCCTGACAAGCATGAAACAAAAATTGCTCAACTCTGTATAAGAACATTATTTAATCCCAGACACAAATAAAGAGTAACATGAATCTTTTAATACAACATCACAAAGTATGATCGTACGAGAGATCCTAACTAATTATATTCCAAAAGCATAAACATGATTTGTCAAAAACAATGATAGAAGATTTAGAGCTAGAGAAGAATCACACAACACTATTGTACACGAATGATGAACAGATAAAATTAAACAATGCAAACTCCCAAAGACTTTCTGAGGGAGTCAAAGCGACTTGCATCTAGGGCCTTTGTGAAAATATCAGCTAATTGTTTTTTAGTATCAACATATTCTAATTGCAATGATTTATTTTCAACAAGTTCCCTAATAAAGTGGTGTCTTATATCAATGTGCTTTGTTCTAAAATGTTGAACAGGATTTTTGGAAATATTTATGGCACTAGTATTGTCACAAAAAATAGTCAAAACACCCAAATCAAACCCATAATCAATCAACATTTGTTTCAACCACAATAGTTGAGTGCAACAACCGCCGGACGGCTATGTACTCGGCTTCGGCAGTGGATAAGGAGATGGAATTCTGTTTCTTGCTATGCCACGATACTAGGTTATTCCCAAGAAAGAAGCACCCTCCACTTGTGCTCTTTCGATCATCAGCATTTCCTGCCCAATCTGCATCACTAAAACAAGCAAGATTTGAATTGGTATCTTTCGAGTACCAAATTCCACAATCAGGAGTGCTATTAACATATCTAATAATCCTTTTTACAGCTGATACATGAGATTCCATAGGATTACTTTGATATCTAGCACACACTCCCACACTGTAACATATATCAGGACGACTAGCAGTTAAATACAAGAGACTTCCAATCATGCTACGATAGAGTGTAGTGTCTACCTTTACTCCATTCTCATCTTTTGTTAATTTCGAGTGGTGCTCATAGGAGTACTTACCTGCTTAGCCGATTCAAGGCCAAATTTCTTGACCAGGTTCTTAGCATACTTGCTTTGAGATACAAATGTACCTCCTTCCATTTGTCTCACTTGAAGACCCAGAAAGAAATTAAGCTCACCAACCATGCTCATTTCAAATTCACTTTTCATTTGATCAACAAATACCTGCACTTCATGGTTAGATGTAGAAACAAAAACTATATCATCAACATAAATTTGAGCAATGATAAAATCAGATTTTATATGTTTGATGAAAAGAGTTTTATCCACACTACCTCTGTGATAGCCATGAGAAAGTAAAAATTGAGTCAACCTTTCATACCAAGCTCGAGGAGCTTGTTTCAGACCATACAAAGCTTTTTCAAGTTTGTATACATGGTCTGGAAATTGAGGATCTTCGAATCCTTTTGGTTGCTCAACATAAACTTCCTCATTCAAAATACCAGTTAGGAAGGCAGATTTCACATCCATTTGAAACAGTTTAATATTGAGAATACAAGCAATACATAAAAGTAAACGTATTGATTCTAATCTTGCAACAGGAGCAAAAGTTTCATCAAAATCAATACCTTCTACCTGAGTGTACCCTTGTGCCACCAAACGAGCCTTGTTTCTCACAATTGTACCGAACTCATCACTTTTATTTTTAAACAACCACTTTGTTCCAATAACATTTATACATTTTGGTCTTCGGACCAAAATCCATACCTTGTTGCGAACAAATTGGTTGAGTTCCTCTTGCATTGCATTGAGCCATTCCTCAAAAGTCATGGCTTCCTTCACATTTTTCGGTTCATATTGAGAAACAAAGCAAAGAAAGCTGATTAAATTAATATACCTTCTGCGAGTTACCATGCTTTCTTCAGGATTTCCAAGAATGAGATCTTTTGGATGATTCAGTTTGACTCTGGTGCTTGGTTCTTTCTGAATAGAGTCAGTGATGATGTTTGGATGAGTCAAGATAGACGGTTCTGGTTCTCCAGTTTCAGCAGCAGATTCGTCATTTGCAGCATCAGCAATGGGTTCTGCTGCATCAGGATCTGTTGTTACAACTTTTGGAGGAGTATCCATGAGACTATCTATCTTGGCTTCTGTGGAAAACTCTGAAAAATCTCTAAAATCATCAACAACCACGTTAGCTGATTCCAAAACAGTTTGAGTTCTCATGTTATAAACACGATAAGCTCTACTGTTTAAGGAATATCCAATAAATACACCAACATCACTTTTAGCATCAAATTTACCAATATGCTCACGATCTCTATAGACATAACACACACATCCAAAAACATGAAAATGACTTACATTGGGGCGCTTACCTTTCCAGATTTCATAAGATGTTTTTGAGGTACCTGGACGAATAAATACTCTGTTTATTATGTAGCAAGCAGTGTTAATAGCTTCAGCCCATAAGCGCTTTGTCAATTTCTTGCTATTTAACATCACTCTTGCCATTTCCTGCAAAGTTCGATTCTTCCTCTCAACAACTCCATTTTGTTGAGGAGTTTTAGGAGCTGAAAATTCATGAGTTATACCTGTAGACTTGCAAAAATCATCATACACAGAATTTTCAAACTCCTTACCATGATCACTTCGAATTCGAACAATTTTCCCAATATTACAACCTTTCTCAACTCTTAATCTCAGACACGCAGTTTTAAAGGCATCAAAAGTGTCAGATTTTTCTCTTAAGAAATCTACCCAAGTAAAACGAGAGAAATCATCAACACACACAAAGATATATCGTTTACCATTCAAACTTTCAACTTGGATTGGACCCATAAGATCCATGTGAAGCAATTCCAATACCTTTGAGGTATTGATATCAGACACAGGCTTGTGATTGATTTTTAATTGCTTCCCAAGTTGACACGGTTCACACTTACCTTCACTTTCCTTACCAAGCTTGGGAAGACCTCGAACAATACCTGCATTTGACAGTTTTTTCAGGTTTTTAAAATTAATATGCCCAAGCTTGGCATGCCACAGATCTGTGGTGTTGTTGATAGCTGAGTGACAAGTAAACACAGGGGTTAGAGTGTAACAGTTATCATTGGATCGAAATCCTTGCAAGATACATTCATTGTCATCATTCATAACATAACAATGATCACTATCAAAAGACACAGTAAACCCTTGATCACAGATTTGACTGATGCTAAGTAAATTAGCCCTCAGTCCTTCAACTAACATCACATTTTTCAGTCTAGGTAACCCTTCAAAATTTAGAGTTCCCATACCAACAACTTTTCCTGATAAGCCATTACCAAAAGTGACTTCTCCACATTGCATAGACCGCATGTTAGTCAAGAAATCCTTGTCACCTGTCATATGTCTAGAGCAACCACTGTCAAAATACCACATTTGAGATGCAGCAGTTTTATCAGAAAAACCAGCTAGACACTTCTTTTTCACCCATATTTGTTTCAAACCTTTATGTTTCTTTTGAGATTTTTTCAAATTATCAAAATAATTTGTTTTAAACAGGTTGTTCAATGTGAAACATTTAGGTACGATATGTCCTTTTCTACCACAAAAATGACAAATGGGAACAAATCTTTTTACACGAGATCTTACCCTTTTCGAAAATCCCGGAGATTTTGCTTTGCATCGAAAGGTTGTTCTTGCCGCCACGGGATGTGAAACTCGTTACGGCGAGTTTGTAGCCTCATGGTGATTCGTTGGAACACTAGATTTTACAAACTTCGTGACTCCGAACTTTCCATTCCATTAGAACCAAGGCTGCAAAACCTCTCGACTGCATTACGAGCTTTTTCAAAAATAGAAGATCCAGGATTAAGCATTTGAACATTTTTCTTAAAGTTTTCAAGTTCCTTCTTCAATAGAGAGATTTTTTCATCTTTATCACAAACACTTGTCTCATATTCTTTTATTTTCAACTCACACATTTCAATCTGATGAGACAATTGTTTATTCAATTTATTCAACTCTCTATTTTCAGAAGCAACCTGAATCCATTTTTCATACATGACTTTGTATGATTCAGCAAGGGATTCTTCACAGATTTCAGACTCATCTGAATCTGATTCCTCTTGTTTGGTGGTATTATTCAGACATACCAATCTATCTTTCACTGTGAATCACACAACACATTAGTCATAACGAGAGGTTAGGGCAACATTTTCGATAATATCTTCATCACTTTCGGTTTCATCATCACTCCAAGTGACATTGAAACTTTTCTTATTCTTTTTCAAAGTGTTTGCACACTCAGATTGAATATGCCCAAAACCTTCACATTCCCTGCACTGAATTCCCTTTTTGTTAGAGACAGAAGGTTTAATGAAAGCATTACCTTTTGAACCTTTTGAAATATTCTTTTTATTTCCCATCTTTTTCATATATTTCTGAAAATTCTTAGTTAATAAAGCAATCTCATCATCACATTCACTATCAGAATTTTCATTATTAGCAACTTTCAAAGCAATACTTTTACCTTTATCAGCAATGGATTTGGGTTTGTCCTTTTGTTTAATCTGTTGATTTAATTCAAAAGTACGTAAGGAACCCATCAATTCTTCCACTTTCATAGTGCTAAAATCTTTAGCTTCCTCCATTGCCAAAAGTTTCGTATCAAACCTTTACGGAAGAACTCTAACAATTTTTCTCACAAGAACGAGTCATCAAGCTTTTCTCCAAGAGCAAAATATTCATTAGCAATGTCGAGATAATTTTTCATAGAATTCAGTTAAAGTTTCATTATCAGACATTCTAAGCTCATCAAATTTAGTTTGAAGCATGATAAATCTAGATCTTTTCACATCAGAAGTTCCTTCAAACTGAGTTTGAAGAATCTCCCAAGCTTCCTTAGCAGAAACACAAGATGATATAAGTTTAATGTAACCCTCACCTACACCATTAAAGATAGCATGCAAGGCTTTGCTATTGTAGGCAGATAGTTTATCATCTTCAATAGACCATTCCAGTTCAGATTTTATAATAGTATTACCTGAATAATCTGTCTCAACTGGAGGAGACCAATCTGATAGAACCATTCTCCACGCCTTCTCATCTTGAGATTTGATGAAGGCTCTCATTCTAACTTTCCAGTAAGGATAGTTAGAGTCATTAAGCAATGGTGGTCTAGAAATAGAACTTCCTTCTGCAAAAAATGACATTCTAACAAAAACGTTATAGGACCACACTAAGAGTTTAGTGTCCTGCTCTGATACCAATTGAAAAACCGTGTTTTTGCAAATGTCAGTTGTATATACGAAAATATAAAAACTGTAAGCGTTTGCAGCAGCAGAAAGTAATTCTGCTACAGCAAAACGGAACAGGCAGAATATAAAATATTTTGCAGAAAAATAAATAACTTGACACAAGAGATTTATACGTGGTATCAGTGTTCTCACGAACACTCCTAGTCCACGGGGCCACGCCCAGAGAATGAAATCAATTAATAAAGTATCAAAATTACAAAGACAATTGACTTAAACAAGTTTAGACTCCCTCTAAAGTATTGCCGCAATCCTTTGTAATCCACTTTACGAATCTGACTTCTTGAAACACCTTCAAGCCCGAACTCCCTTCGTCTTTGAAGTGTGAGTGCTTACTTCCTCCCGAAGTAAGGCTTTAGCAAGTCTTCTCCCGAAGACCAATTGCTTACTTCCTCCCGAAGTAAGGCTTAATCAAGTCTTCTCCCGAAGACCAATCTCTTGTTCAGTCAAGTAGTTCTTCACAACCTCTAGGATAGAGTAAGAACAGAAATAGAACAACTAGAACCTAGGTGAACAACTAGGCTCTCACAAAACAAAGAAAGACTCTCTTCTCTCAAAAGATAAATGTAGAAAATGAATAATGGAAGAGGTAATTCGAATGGTTGCTCTCTAGGCTCTATTTATAGATCATAGAAACCAAAGAGGCAACCACAAGATCGAATTAGCAGCTGTACAAAGACTTTCCAAAAACAAACACGATCTGCTACATCAAATTCGGTTGCTGACGAAGCAGATCTGCCCAGAAACGGGAAACTTACTAAAATCGGGTCCGATCTTCTTTCAAAGCTTGATTCCTGCCAAAAACAGATTAGATATTCTGATTGTATCAAGATACAATCGAAATTAATAAGGAAAAGGCAATAATCAAAGTTTCCCTTAAAAGGACAACTTTCCAAAAGAGAATTCCTTCTCTTTTGAGAAGTTTTCAACAAAGGAAAGTTCAGCTGAAAGTGCAACTTTCCAAACAAGGAAAATGGCAACTTATAACCGAATAAAAGAGGTAAGATTTCGAAAATGAATGCAAGGCAATCTTACCATAAAAAGGAAAAATTATTTTGTCACCTAACTTGCCAAAAAAGGACTTTACAATAATTTTCTTCTGTCCAATTTTTCTTTTATTATATATGCTAAGTTTTTTATTACTTTATTCCTCTGTTAATAGAATTATAGGTGAATCTTGGTGTGTTTAAATATGTGGCGAATTAACATTTACCAAAATTCCAAAAATAACACGAACTGAAGTAATAAAATATGTCATCAAGTAATGGACAAAACCAGAAAATGCAATAGAATGAAGATTAAAGAAATTGACACGAGCGTGGTTCACCACCCATTTTGTAGTGACTAATCAATAATGCTTTTTGACCAAACTTTATTGATGTTAACAATGGTGGAATACAAGGTCACAATAAAGAAAACTAACTTTTCACTAATAATGTCTTGCACCTTACAAAATAGCTTTCTTGAGAGAGTTGTAAGCATAAGAGGATAGTCAAGATTAGTTTAACTAAGTCTGTTAGAGTTAGTTGCAGGTTGTTATAATTTCAGTTATTTCTGTTATTAGTTTTGTACTCTCTCTACTCTGTTATTGGACTATATATAGTGTACTGGTATTCATTCAATTCAAGTAATGAAACACAAGATTCTTTTCACTCTCTCTCGTTCTCTCTATCTTTCCTACTACTGCTATAATATTCAACTTGGTATCAAGAGTCGAAGGTTCATCCATGGCGGCACCACCAGGAGGTTCGAACAACAACAACTTTGCTGTACCAACAACCATGTTTTTGCCACCTCTGCGTCTAGATCGAAACAACTACTTTTTCTGGAGATCCCAAGTTCTACCAGCAATAAGGGCTCATGATCTTGAATCGATCTTGCTCAATCAAAACACTCCACAGCAACGCATTCGACAACCACCATAATCAACAATTCAGGTAATCAACCCTGAATTCACTCGTTGGATGCGTTTAGACCAATTTTTACTGTCATGGCTAATGTCCTCTATCTCTGAAAATATGCTCGGACATGTTGTCAATTGCAACTCTGTGCATGAACTTTGGAGAACTCTCGAACAATTCTTCGGCACCACTTCTAAAGCTCGCCTCATACACCTGATGAACCAATTACAGAACACCAAGAAAAGAACGATGCAAATTGATGAATATCTTTTAAAAATGAAGAATCTTGCAGATGGATTAAGAGCAGTAGGCAATCAAATCACCGATGATCAATTAATTCTGTATATACTTGCTGGTTTGGGCCCTAAATATGCAGCTGCTGCCCTTTCACTTGATCTTAATGGAGCTTCTGCGAATATGGCACAGTTCAAGAAGCCTCCATTTCCCAACAGCAATCAACAAAATCGCAACCTCAATACAGGAAATAGTGGTCGTGGCAACAACACACAGACCAGAGGCAGAGGCACTCAAGGAGGCAGAATTCCCAATCAAGGAAATAGACCAATCTGTCAATTGTGTAACAGAGTTGGTCACACAGTTCAAAGATGTTACAAACGGTTTGATCTCAGCTACAATGGTCCTGAAGATAACCTACATCCTGCCTCATCCAACAATCAACCACAGGCATATGTGGCCTCACCTTCCACAACCGAAGACACCAACTGGTACTTGGATAGTGGTGCTTCTAACCATGTCACATCAGACAACTCACAGCTTCAACACCAAACCTCCTACAAGGGCAAAGAAAAACTGGTAGTAGGTAATGGCTCTTCTCTTTAAATTAAAAATATTGGATCTTGTTCTTTAGCAGCTAGAAAACCCCTACACCTTAAAAACATATTACATGTCCCCTCCATTACCAAGAATCTAATTAGTATCTCCAAATTCACCAAAGATAATGATGTTTCAGTTGAATTTAACTCTTCTTGTTGTTATGTTAAGGACAACCAAACCAAGACCCCTCTTCTTCAGGGAACAATTAAAGAAGGCTTGTACCAAGCTGCCTCCCACTCAAGCCAAGCCTTCCCAAAGTCAAGCACCTCACTCAAATCAATCTCACCATCTCCCTATTCCAAGACAGCATTTACAATCTTTTTCATGTAATAAGAGTAGCAATAATAGCAAAAATGTTTCTCTTGTAAATCTATGGCACCAAAGATTGGGCCATCCTTCCATAGTTGTTTTGAATAAAGTTCTACATTCTTTAAAAATTCCTACAGCCAGTCCAAGTTTTTGCAATGCCTGTCAATATGGAAAATTACATCAATGTACCTTTCCATCTTCACAACATCACACAACCAAACCCTTTGACATTATCCATACCAATTTGTGGGGACCTTCCCCTTATCCCACTCATGAGGCTAGGGATTCAAATATTACATAATCTTCATAGATGATTTCACCAATTACCTGGATATTCCCACTCAAACTTAAATCTGACACCCAAACTATTTTTCAATTCTTCAACAACTATGTTGAAAGACAATTTGGGGTCAAAATCAAAAGCCTCCAAGCCGATTGGGGAGGGGAATATAGACCATTGAAACCTATCCTAGCTCAATTGGGTGTGGTCTTTAGACACCCGTATCCTCATACACACCAACAACAAGGTAGAGCGGAGCGAAAACATAGACATGTCACTGAAGTTGGGCTCACTATGCTTGCTCAAGCAAAAATGCCTTTAAAGTATTGGTGGGATTCTTTTGTCTCAGCCACCTATTTAATTAATAGGCTGCCTGTTCAAAGAAATTCTTACATCTCCCCCTTTGAAACATTGTTTCACCAACAACCCGATTATAGTTTTTTAAAAATGTTTGGTTGTGCTTGCTTCTTATTCCTAAGACCATACAATAAACACAAGTTTGAGTTCAAGACCTCTATGTGTGTGTTTCTTGGTTATAGTCCTTATCATAAAGGATATCGATGTTTGCACTCTACTGGCCGTGTGTACATAGTGAGAAGTGTCAAATTTGATGAGGAAACTTTTCCTTATTCTCAATTATTTCCCACTATTACACATACTCCCTCATCAAATTACCAACCAATTACCTTACCTTTCTCTCCAATAATTATCCCTAGACAGGAACCACATCACCAACTGATATAACCCCCATTCAGCCACAGGCACCACTCTCAGACCCCTCCCGAGACATAATATCAACACCACCTGCTATAGCACAAACTCAACCACTACAAACATCATTCCCTGATCACACCTGACCATATCACCCCATGCAAACCAGATCCAAGTCTGGTATACACAAGCCCAAACTCCTAGCTGCTACAATAACTAGATTCAATAATAATTTTCTTGAGCCAAGATCTGTCAAGAAAGCTCTAGCTGACCCTAAATGGAACTCAACTATGACAACTGAATATTATGCTCTTATTAGAAACAAGACATGGATTCTTGTTCCCTATATTGATGGTATGCAGGTAATACAAAATAAGTGGCTATTTCGAACCAAACTCAACAGTGATGGCTCGGTGGAAAGGCTAAAAGCCAGACTTGTGGCTAAAGGGTTTCAACAACAAGAGGGAATAGACTACTTTGACACATTTAGTCCGGTTGTGAAACCATCTACCTTAAGACTTATGTTCACTCTTGCTGTAACAAACAATTGGGACATACAACAACTGGATGTAAACAATGCTTTTCTAAATGGGGAACTCAAAGAAACCATTTACATGTAACAACCAAAAGGCTTCGAAGACAGTAATCATCCTACTCATGTTTGCAAGCTTCAAAAAGCCATATATGGCCTCAAACAAGCCCCACGAGCCTGGTATGAAAAATTGAAAACAGCCCTTGTCTCATGCGGTTTTACCAACTCCATTTTCAGATAATTCCCTCTTCTTCTCGAATCACAAGGGTCATCTACTCCTCATTTTGGTGTATGTTGATGACATCTTAATCACAGGTCATGACAAAGCTACTATTCAACAAATTATCTCTGCTCTTGACAATACATTCAGCCTCAAAACTCTGGGTTCTGTACATTACTTTCTGGGGTTTCAAGCATACAGAACTGCCTCCAAAATTCATCTCACTCAAACTAAGTATGCTCAAGACATCCTAAGGAAGGCCAATATGGAAGACTCCAAGCCATGTAGCACCCCTATGTGCCCTGGTAACAAGTTGTACACAGATAACAAGGAACCATTCCATGATCCCAAACTTTATAGAAGCATCATTGGCTCCTTACAATACCTCACTTTAACAAGACCCGATCTTTCCTTTGCTGTAAATAGACTAAGTCAATACATGCAAAATCCTACAATCACACATTGGAATGCCTGCAAAAGAGTTCTTAGATATATCCAAGGCACAACAACTCTGGGTAATATTGTAGTAACTGTAGTCATTAATTTTTTCTTTAAAGATTTTTTGTCCCTAAACTATTACTTTTGTATTATTGTTTTTTTGAATTTTTCAATCTACTAATTAAAATGATTCCCAAACTATTTACAATGCAGTGGTATTTCTATCAAGTTTTGTCACATGTGTTAAACAGAATATAATTATTAATATTATTATTTTGTTTGTGAAAAAACTTAACAAATATGTTAATTATGACATTATGAATTATTTGGAAATTTTTTTAACGAGCTGAAAAATACAAAGAGTATAATTTAAACATAAATATATAAATTTTCATCTAATATTTTAAATGGAATATTCATACAATTAACAATATGATATTTAGTTTAATTAAAGTGGCCGGTTTAGTATTATTCTTAGTGGTAGCTAGCTAGACGAAAAATACTAGACAAGTCGATCTTTCTTCCTTCTCAATAATGTTTATAATAATTTTCTTTAATTTTGAATCACTTTTACACCAACAAATTAAAAATAAAAATAAAAAAAATTGGTACCATACAATTTTTTATTTATTAATTACTAATTGCTAAGTGCTAACCTCATCCATGTGATGATATGCTAAACAATCCTTCATGATAGATTAAATTTTATATTTTCAATTTTATTACTTTGATATTATATATACATTATGACTAAGTTTTGTATATATGAATTTTAAATATTATTGTACCTAATTACATTAAAATAAAATTCAATATATAATAAAAACAATAAATATTGTTGTATATATATATAAAATTAAAATTTAAAATTTAGAGGATCGGCTAAATTAGTGGTCAAACAAAAATTTAAAAAATGTGTAATCTTAATATTTTTTTGGTAAGGTAATCTTAATTATTATTACACTAGAATTAATAATTAACCATGTTGGAATCATGCTGAGTCACATGCTCTCTGGCTGCTTATCTTATAAACTCACAAAAAGCTTATCTTAAAAGAATATATATATATAGGTAATTATTAATTATTTATACCTAGCCATTATTGGATTACATTAAATATATATTGGATAAGATAAATGAAAAGTTAGTCTATATAGTACATATACATTATTAATTTTTTTTAGAAATGGAGAAATTCTCATTGAAGGCATTTGTCAAAAATTCGAATACAAATTAGTAAATTCGGTCACCAAACTATAATCAGAGTCGGCTCAAACATTAAGTAGCCTGAATTATTGCACAAGACTTATTTTTTAAGACCCAATTTTTGTATTTTTTTTTTAAGAAATGGAGAAATTAACATTGAAGGCATCTACCAAAAACCCGAACACAATGATTCAAACACAATCATGTAAACTCCGCCACCAAAACCATAACCAGGGTCGCGGCCCAAATATTAGATAGTTTGGGCCATTGTATAAAGGTTCACATTTTTTAAGGCTCAATTTTTTTCATTTTTTTTAACCAATTTTCTTTTCTTTCTATTATACATACATAAATAAAAAATTTATAATTGTATCTTAAAAATAAAAGCTAGTAATAAAATTATGGTGTAATGTACATATATAATTTTTTTTTAATAAATGATCTAATTTTAAACTTTTACACAACGCTCTCAAAATATTTGGATCGACTCTAACCGTAATATATATAGTCTAAAAAAAGAAGAGTTTTTACAAAAATACTGAATTTTAAATAAAAAAAATTACAACTTAATTTACTGCGGCACAGAATTTTTTACAAAAATACTATCTTTTTAAAAATACATGTAAAACAATAAAATAGAACAATTAAAAATAACAGTTGAACAACTAAAAAATAACCGTAAAACAACAGTGAAAACTTAACAAAGTATACAGTATAAAACTTACACAAAATACAGTATTTTTGAAAAAATTCCGTCCCACGTTAAAAAAAAAATTAAAAATTTCAAAAACCCAACCATCTAAACAAGAAAATATGCCATGGTGCTCTCAGTTCGTTTACAATACAAGAGATTAACATCTTTTAACATTGAAACAAATAGAAAGAAATTACATAACCAAACTCACACTACAAAAATTTTTACATTTAGTCACAAAAAATTTATGTTGTGACTACAAAATTGTCACTAAAAGTACAATTTTTTGTAGTGTCAGTCAATTTTTCTTTTTCTTTTTTTTTTTCTTTTCTTTTTTCAACAAAGTGAGGATGACTCTTTGACAACCTGATTCCACATCAATTTCAGTGTATCCCAACCGAGAGTAAACAAAGAGCCCATAAAGGATGACCATAAAATATTGTTTTAATTATAAATTATATGTCCTTCAAAAAAAATTATAAATTATATGTAAAAAAAATAATAAAAGAGTCAAAAGTGAAAGGGCCTTAATTAAATTTTTCTCTTCAACTATGTTGGTCTATATATTATAAAAAAAAAAAAAAAAAAAAAAAAAAAAAAACAGCTTGGTTGATCAATTAAAATAAGAAGAAATTAGTATATTATTGTTGATCAACTTGTTAATTATTATATAATCATATAAATTAACTTTGAAATCTTGAACAAAATGTACACTTAGCTATATATATATGATGATAAAGAGATATTGTGTTTTTCAACTCTTATAAAATGGAATATTTCATAGATGTATATATGCTATATGGTTCCTTCTAAATTTGTTATTTTTTTCAGAACTATTTTCGATATTAAATAATTTTGTGAATTTAAATTTTAATTAACTAAATCTTATATACATTCAACTAGTTAAAATTATAGTTAAATATGTATTCATAACTTTATTCAATCACACAAATGCAACTATATAAGTACTCAATTTAATTATAAAGTACGATCAATACAATACAAAAGTAGTTGACTAATTGATGATATTGATATATGTAGATTTTTTTTTTAGTCGTATTTAATTTGTATATATTCTATATATAGCAAATTCTTCAGTCCTTCCCTTATATATGTACTTTTGTCGGTAATACAAAAAATATTTAAATACTCACCTAAATAAAAGAAAAATATTAGGAGACTTTAAGCATTGTAAAATATTTTTATTAATGCATTTTAATATTGAATAATTTTATTTACACATTTTAATTTAATAAAATAATATAAATAGCTAATATTGATATAGTATTAGGCACCCCAAATAATAACAATGCCCTGAATAAAATATTATAGTTTCTTTGACTTGAAAGTAAATAGGTAACCTGAAATAATTGCCACAATATTACTCAATTTTTTTAAAAGAAAATAATTAAACACGTTACTATATTTATATATATTTATATATCTGTCTTATTTTTGAAGTCAACCTATATATATATACACAATACATACATATATACATATTTATATAAGTTGATACGATCTGTCTCTGATCAGGAGCTATATAGATCGTGTATCGTATGTCTGAATACGATCCATGTACGAAGGAATATGCCATGAAGTTTTTCAACGCGTATATATATATACATATTTATATATATATTGTGTTGATTATATTTTAGTGAATATAATAAAGTGATGAGATAATTAATTTGTGTAGTGATTTGACATTGCAGTTTTCTTCGAAGATGCCAAGCATGATATAGCCAAAGATGACGCCGTCAACAATGGTGGTGGCTAGGGTTTATTATATATATATATATATATACACACATATATATTAATATATTATTATAGAAAGAAAGAAAGAAAGGACCGTACACGTACCCTATGAAGAAGAATATCTGCTTTCCTTTATATATACGAATATAATCTCACAAAGCAACATCTTGTTATAACACAAAGCAATAATATTATTAGCTAGCTCAACTTTTATACTAAACTATTTTCTTCAATCTCTAATTAGAAGAAGAAGCAGAAATGGAGAAAAAGACTATTGATTACATGTTAGTTCCATTAGGGCTTTTTGCTATGGTGACTTACCATGCTTGGCTTCTCTATCGAGTTATATACCACCCTACCAAGACGATTATCGGTGTCAACGCCATCCATCGCCATTCTTGGACTCGTGCTATGATGGAGGTAAGAAAGTAGGGCAAAAACGTACGACACTCTTTAATGACAGTTTTAAACTGTCGTTAAAGATTTCGTGTCTATATATGTTAGTCGTTAAAGTCTAATTATTAAACTGTTGTTTTGTTTGTAGAATTTACACAATAATGGAGTTGTGTCTGTTCAGTCGATGAGAAACAATATATTGTCGTCGACTCTTATGGCAACGGTGGCCATAACGCTCAGTTCTCTAATCGCTGTGTTGATGACTAATTACGATGGAAAAGCTAAAATTGAATTGTTTGTTTTTGGAAATAAAAGTGAAGCTAGTTTATCTGTCAAGTATTTTTGCATAATGGCTTCCTTCTTAGTTGCTTTCTTATTCAACTTGCAATCAACAAGGTATATTTTCCCTTTGAGATAATCTATATTTTGTTATTATGTAAATATTAGATTAAATCATCAATAATTAATAGTAATTAGAGTAATTACATTAATTAAGCTTATAAAATTACCAAAATGATCACCTCCAAAGTAATTATTTTTTTTCTTATGTAAGATAATTAATATATTCCAATTCATGTGGAGCATTTGCTATAATAAGGTCAAACAACTACTCTAAGACATGAAATATTATTAATGGTGTGGGTGCAATTTAGTACATTAAATTTAAAGTTATATAAACTCAAATATTTTAAATCAGGTATTTATTTACGTTAATAATAATATAAATATTTATTGTGTTGGACACCTTAAAGTATTTTTTTAACATTTTTGCGTGTTTTGTTTTGCAGTTATTATAGCAATGCGACCACTCTAATTAACATGCCGTACAAGAGATTATCGGAAGATGATGAACACGAACAACTACTAGTTGATTTCGTAGCGAACAACGTGATCATGGGAGGCTATTTCTTTTCATTAGGGTTACGAGCTTTCTACATCGCGTTCGCTCTATTCTTATGGATATTCGGTCCTCTTCCCATGTTTATTTACAGCTTTGTTTTGGTTTTCATGCTCTATTTCTTGGATATTAGCTTTCATTGTGAGGGGATTGTTGATGTTTCTGATGAAGACATTAGTGTTAGGAGACCAATAATCTAATTAAATAAATAAATAAATAATTATGTTTGTATTTTTGTTTAGGTTGGTCAACTACTTCTTGATGAGAAATTAATTATAAATAACATATATATGTGTAATTAATATATCTTGATGAATTGTTGTTGTGATCAATCATATTCAATCCAAGTAATTAAATTGCATATTTATTAATTAAATAATAATAAAAGTAGTACCAACTTATTCAATATGTTTTCACATATATGTATATATAGATACTGTATATTCCGTACCATTTATTCTAGAAAATGACAATTCACTAACACACAAAAAAGTACTATAAATGCTGTCGTTTTCGTTGATAGTTTTGTCGTTGGTGATTTCATGTTTCATATTTTAGTTTCAAGTTGGCAACTTGGTCAAAAAAAACTAATTAATAAAAAGTCAAATAATTATGCATGCATATACGTACCAAATGAATTTTACACCTCATCCATATATAAATATAAAAACATAAAGACAAAAATATGATGTACTTTTTTTCATAGTCTAAAAAAAAAAATTATGTTAAATTGTCAAATTCATATATATAATTGCGTATATATGATAAAAATAATTATATCACTTATGTATAAGCAACTCATGTATATATAATAGCTTGATATCATAGTATGTGTAAATATTATTTTCAATAATAGTTATTGATTTGAATTTTTTGTCTTGTCAAATAATAATTAAATTTTATATTTTTTAAAATTATTAAATATAAGCATTGAGCTTATATATATAATTTTTATTTTAAATTAAAACTTAATAATAATTAAATGGGAAATTTGATTTTCTATACTTAAAAAACTCTAAAATTATTTCCCTAAAACTTAAATGTTATACTATAGGCAATATATGACTACTTTTGCTTTATCCCCATAATACTCCTCACATTTGAACCGAAGAAATTCTCTCTCTCTCTCTCTCTCTCTCTCGCTCTCTCTCTCTCTCTCTCTCTCTCTCTCTCTCTCTCTCTCTCTCTCTCTCTCTCTCTCTCTCTCTCTCTCTCTCTCTCTCTCTCTCTCTCTCTCTCTCTCTCTCTCTCTCTCTCTCTCTCTCTCGGCCAAAACACCTCCACAGACCACACGGGTCACCTCCACCACCTCCAACGACGACAACGAGGACCACCCAGCCCCCTCTGTCGGACCCGAAGCCTCAACCCACCCAGCCCCCTCTCCTCTTCGTCTCTGTCAAACCGAAATAAAAAAAAAAATCACAGTGGTCCAATGGTCGGACCATGGGGTCCGACCAATCGGACCCATGGTCCGACCATCGGACCACTGTGATTTTTTTTTTCGGTTTGACAGAGACGAAGAGAGAGAGGCTGGGTCCGATGGTCGAACCATGGGGTCCGATGGGTCCGATTGGTAGGACCCCATCGGACCACTGTGATTTTTTTTTTGTTTCGGTTTGAGAGAGACGAAGAGAGAGAGGGGCTGGTGCACGGAGAGAGGCTATGGGGTCGCTGCGCCGTGCGCCGTCACCGTCGGTTGAGGTTTCGGGGTTGAGGCTTCGGGTTCTCGGGGTTGAGGCTTCGCGACCGAGAGAAAGGGCTGGGTCGGTTGAGGCTTCGGGTCCGAGAGAGACGAAGAGAGAGAGGGGGCTGGGCTGGGTGGTCCTCGTTGTCGTCGTTGGAGGTGGTGGAGGAGGTGGTGGAGGTGACCCGTGTGGTCTGTGGAGGTGTTTTGGCCGAGAGAGAGAGAGAGAGAGAGAGAGAGAGAGAGAGAGAGAGAGAGAGAGAGAGAGTTGGTTTGGTTCAAATGTCAGGGGTATTTTGGGGATAAAGCAAAAGTAGTCATATATTGCCTATGGTATAACATTTAGGTTTAGGGAAATAATTTTAGGGTTTTTTAAGTATAGAAAATCAAATTTCCCAATTCAATTTGGAAGTGTTATGACCAAATTAATTATATTTTTTTTATTTATTCGTGATTGATACTGGTTTCAAATTGATTATATTAAATGAAAAAATTGATAAAAATTAAGTTCATAATCTATTAATTTTGTATTATTTTAAAAAACACAGGGTCTATAAATTATTATTTATCAAAATAGATATAATTCAATTAGTAATTTTTACAAAAAAAAAAAAATGTCAAAATAGCATATTACCCTAATAGTAATTTGACGAAAAAGCAAGGGAAAGTGTTTTAAATTAATTACTAAATAAAATTATATATAAAAGCCCTCACTAAAAATTTAACTGATAAATAAACCCTCACAATAGAGGAAGTAAGGAAGAAATATGAATAGAGGAACTATCTCTTTTTTCCTTTGTTGTTATGAGAACTTATATATTCCCATCTTTGTTTCTTAATTCACTACAAGAAATGTCACTTTTGCCAGCACATTTTTGTACTAGAAAAAGTTGGTATTGCGCTGGTAAAATAGAATTTACTTGTGATGTGTTGGTAAAAGAGGGTTGGTAAATCAATGTTGGTATTAGAACTTTTGCCAAACATAAAATGAAAAGCGCTGGCAAAAATAATTTTTCCCAACGCGTAAATGCGATGGTAAAAGTTAAATTTTAGCCACTGCAAATGTACGTTGGTAAAACTTTAATCTCTTTGCCAATGCAGTTTGCGAAATGCGCTGGTAAAAATTACTTTTACCAATGCAATAGCATGTACTGGTAAAAGTGACATTTCTTATAGTGATTAGTTTTCTAGATTTTGGTTCAACCAACCTAACTTATATAATTCTTGAATTTGCCATCCTACTAATAATTTTTCTTCATGCTTTTGATGAAAAAGTAGTGTAAGGAAAAAATCAATTTTTTTCTTGTAGTGTTTAGTATGCTATTTATCATATATTTGGTTAGGTTGTGTTACATGAGCAGGTTGACACTAATTTTCAAATGCTTACATTTATTTGATTTTCAAGTTGAAAATTGTAGGATAATCGAGCTTGTTACTTTTTCTCTTTTAATTAAATAGTCCGATTAATAGTAAAGCACTTAATTGTCAACCCTAATGTACGTAAATTGTAAGAACTCGTAAAAATGTAATTAATAAAGAGAAATGTAAAAAAAAAATATCAAAACTAAAATTGTGACGCATATGATATTTGGCTTTGGCACCATGTATATAAGCTATCGATGTCATACTATATATAAAAATGTTTTGTGATTAGACATAAATTATTATTTTTATGTTATTACTAAAAAGTTCACGGCAACAAATATTAGTCATTAAATGTATTTTTAGTTACAACACTAATTACTGTAATTAAAATTAAATTAATAAGTGTATCTGAATACTACCAAAATCCTATTTAGAACAAAGAGATAAATGAAAAATGATGGTGGATCGAAGATTGATTTTTCTCCATAACTTTTTTAATTATTAATTTACCTTATTCAAAATTAAATTTTACAAATTTATTAAAGTTTATTTTTTTAACAATTTTAAATCATTCAATTAATAGACAATTAAGTTTTTTTTTACAAATCTACAAATTTTATTTAATCTTTGAGTTTTAGAGATTTTCTATATGGAATAGTAAATTATATATATATATATATAAATAATAATTTGGAAGTATGTTTGCACACTAAAGCAAGATGGAGGATAGACTTCTAAAATATTCAAGATTGAAATATTTAGAAATAAAAAATTTTAAGTTACGATTAAAAAATTATCATTAAAATCCGATTTTTTGTAGAGTCATATTATCATGTCTTTTTTTTTTTTTTGAGTGTAGCGTAATGGTATTTTTACAATGAATTAATAGCTTGTAGCTTAAAAATCTTGAGTCATATATTATCATGTCACATAATTCTAAAACTTGCTATATCCCTACGTACTAATTTTTCTACCCCCTTTTGATGAAAAAGTAGTGCTAGAAAAAATCAATTTTATTCATGTAGAGTTTAGTTTATTATTTATTATATTTGTTTAGGTTGTGTTACATAATTTTCAAACTGTATACTACTGTGTTGGACATTAATTTTCAAATACTAGTATTTATCGGATTTTCAAGTTAAACTATACGAACTCGTTAAACTTATAGAGAAACTTCAAAAGAAAAATATCGAAATCAAAATTGTGATGCATGTGATGATGTCTGACATTTACTACAATTTTTTTTTACTTTTAGTCACAATAAAATTTGTGACTAAAGATAAAAAAATTGTGGCTAATTATAAATTGTCATTATTGTGTTGTGACCAAAAGATCCGTAGTTAAAAGTATTAGTCACAAAAATTATAATTTGTTGTGACTAAATGTGTTTTTAGTCACAATATATTTATTGTGACTAAAACTAAAATTAGTGATGACAACTTGTAACTGAATATTACGTTTTAGTCACAAGTAACTTTTTGTTGTAACTAAAATTAGTCTCATTTAATCATAAAAAAATTATGTTGTAACTAAAAGGTTGTCACTAAATGTAACAGTTTTTTGTAGTTATTAACACCATGTATATAAGCTACCGTTCTATTTTTAACTTTTAGTTGCAAGAAAATAAATTTACGATTAAAGGTGAAAAGAATTGTAACTAAGCATAAATCATTTCTATATATGTAATTATTAAAAAATGTTGAATAAAAATATTAGTCAAAAAAGTTATAATTTGTTGTCACTAAATATATTTTTAGTGACTAAAACTAAATTACTAGGTTGTGTTACATGTTGATACTAATTTTCAAACCGCATATATATAGTATATGGAATTGTTGGTTTTTGAAAAGAAAAAAATTCTACGTACACATATGTTCATATACTAATATTTATCGAATTTTTTGATTTGAAAATAGTAGGATAATCTAGGTTATTTTCTTTCTTTGAATTAATAATAAATAGCCCAATTAATATTTAAACACTTAATTGTGTCCAACCCTAATGTAAACGGTGAAAACTCGTAAAACTGCAATAAACTTATAGAGAAACTTAACTTCAAAGGAAAAATATTTCAGAGTAATAATAAAAAATGTATTTTTCTCTTGGATTATTGGTAATTGATACATTGATTTTCCAACTACTTTACAAAGAGGGTGACGTTTTATTTATAAGTAAGCTCTATTAGATCCGAGGCTTTGCTGGAGATACTAATAGAGCCAAAAAGGTAGTGGTAGTCGGGTTTCAAGCATGCATGCTATTAGAAGCGTCGAGATGCTACAACTTTCGTATACCTTCTTGCACTGATGTCACTCCTCATTTGAAGCCTTGTTATGTGGTGTGGTCGTAGATTTGATTTGTCTTGTTCGTTCATGTCCTTTAATGTTGGTGTACCTCTGGCGTTTTACCTTCTCAATACATCTCGGATTTTAAGTTATTTATTATTTTATTGCTAATTGTTGGGAAACTTAACATTTTGGACCTTCCAAGCCTAAATAAAGTCTCGTGAGATGGTGATCTTGCAGCCTGGCGAGATGGTGACCTAGTGGCCTTGTGTAGAGGGTGGCCATTTGTGTTTATATTCATGTTATGTCGAGATTCATATATATTAATATATAGATATATGCTCAACACAAATTAACACGACTTATTATATAATAATTGTATCAAAAAATGATAACCAAACACGACTAATTTATAAACGAATTGACACGATAAGATACAATTTATGTAAACCTTTCATAAATGGATTTTTTCTATAATTGGATCAAACACATCGACCCCTTAACCTATTAACAACTTATTTAACATCTTTATGATCTTTTTTATGACTTGTTAAAATCTTAAATTAATTAAACAATTCATTAACAAGTTTTATATTAGTCGTATCAACCAAAATACAATCTATTTATTAAACGGGATAGACAAGTAAATTTGAAAATGATCAAAAATATTTACAAGTTTACGTTCAAAGAATGTTTTTTTTTTTTTACATTTTTACGGTTTTCCAAAAAATAACAGGAAAACAACATAAAATCAACAAGAAAACTACATAAAAGTAACATCAAAATAACAATAAAAAATAACATACAGGATAACAAAAAAATCAACAAATTAACAAGATTACAACATAAAAAGACCGTATTTTCTGTAAATAAAATAAAAAAAATCGTAAAAATATTTAAAATTCCGTGAAACTATATTTTTGTAATTTTTTTGTTATTTTTATATTTTTGTAAAATAATCCCTAAAATAAATCCAAACATTTTTATTATTATATCATATCAAATATATGAAACCTATTTTCCGTACGACTTTCCAAAGAACTAGGCAGGTTCTAATTTGCTTTTACGACTCAACTAACAACAATTAATTAATTAATTTTCATAATACATTTGTTAATGAATTGATGACCTAGCTTGAGATAGAACTTGTAATTAAAATAATAAAGCACATTATATATTATATATATGAAACTCATTATTCAAGTACCGTACACCCCATGTGATGTAAGGAACTCAACCACTATATAGAGAAAATTGCAGTCAAACTTATATGCTTGACACTCCTTTTCATGATCATACAGCTCACCTAGCCATTAATATAAGATTTTATAATTTTAATAATATCTTACTCTTCATTAAAATAATATCAAATAAAATTGGAATGATATTCCAAGCACATTCACTTATATACTTTTCTTCTTTTGTTTGTTTTTGAAATTTATAAACACTTATACTTATTGATACGAAATCTCTCTGATCAAAGGGCATCGTGTACCGTACGTTGTGAAACTTTTCAAAGGAGAGAGATTAGAGAGAGAGAGAGAGCAATTAATATAATTAGTGCTCACACACACATAAATATTTATATTTGCTACACTAAAATTCTAGAGCATTGTTATAAGACATCAGTGGTACCTAACACCTTCTCGACATGTCACGTTACGATTGGCTAGCGATACTCCCTAAAAACTATTATATTAAATTATATGGGACCCGATACTTAGTTAGACCAATAGCGATATTGACACATAAGAAGGTACTAAGCACCACTGGTACCCTTTAACATTTCTCAAAATTCTATGCTCTCTCACCAAAAAAATTCATGTACATTTATTTCTAAATGTATAAATTATAGTAATTAGGTATTTTATATATATAATATAATTTATTTACAATGTATAGTAATAAGAGAATTTTTACAAATTTAAGAAGTTAAATATTCAAACAACTTGTTACACACACGTAAAAAAATATATCAAAAATAAATATGAATGCATGCAACTATCTAAAAAATTCATAAAATTAAAGGTTCCTTATAATTATATTACACATGTACCATCATCACATGAAAACAAAAATAAAGATGTAACTTATTCATAGATATATTCACCACCTAACAATTAATTTTTCATTATAAATATTTATATATATGTGTACATGTTTTCTTTATTTAATAAATCATGGTTTGACATTGAAGAAGATGCCAGCCTTAATTGATAAAACCCAAAGATGACGCCGTCAACAACGGTGGTGCCTTGCTAGGGTTTTAATAATAATAATAATAATAATAATATTTATATAGATAATAACAAAAGAAATTAAGGCCGTACACGTACGTATATATGTGATGATTAAGAAGAATATCTAAGCCACTTTTCTTTATATATACGCGTAAATATATTGTCTCTCTTCCAAAGCAAAATCCCATATAGCTTAATTAGCTTTTCTTTCTCTTATCTTGTTATATAAGTTTTAACTCAATTCTATACATACATATTTATAGAACTTTTTCTTCATTACTTTTGTTAAGAGAAGATAAAATTAAGAAAAATGGAGAAAAGGGTTATTGATTATTTGTTAATACCATTGGGACTCTTGGCTATGGTTCTTTACCATTGTTGGCTTCTCCACCGAGTTAGACACCATCCAACCAAGACCGTCATCGGTGTCAATGCTATGTACCGCCGTTTTTGGGTCCGAAATATGATGGAGGTGAGTCCCGCCATGTTTTTTTAATATGAATTTCGATATTCTGGATATCTGAAAAGAAGTGTAGTATCACTAAGCTATATGTTTATTTTAATCTTCGTTGTTTCTGTTTGTTTGTTTGTTTGTTTTTGTAGAATGTAACGAAATATGGAATGGTTTCGGTTGAGACATTGAGAAACAACATGATGGCGTCGACACTTTTGGCGACGGTTGCCATCATGTTGTGTTCGGTCATCGCGATTTTGATGACTACCGGTACTGGTGAAAGTACACATGAGTTGTTTGTTATGGGAAATAAAAGTGAGGCCAGCTTATCTGTTAAGTACTTTTGTATAATGACTTCCTTCTTACTTGCCTTCTTATTCAACATCCAATCTATAAGGTATGATCAATTATAATTGTTACATATTTATACATAATTTATATGCATCAAAATATTATATGTTATGTTTTATTTTTAAAATATGAAGAAAGCCAATTCCATATGTAATCTACACCTAAGGTCACTTTGTGAATATTGAAGCCAAAATAATTTATGATATTTTTGTAATGTTTTATATAAAATGGTATTTTTGAAAAAATTTGAAGCCTTTTTATATATATATATAACATAATATTTTGAAAAAAATGAGACTTGTTAGCAAGAGTTGTAGGTACAAATATAGTCCGCTTATATTTAAGATCAGGCACTAATAGGGATGAGCATCAGTCGGTTTGGTCGATTTTTTTCTATATAAAAATTCAGAATTCGATTTTCGGTCTAGATTGGTGCAATTGAAAACCGACCGACCAATCCAGAACCTATCTTAAAATTGACCGTTTTGAACGGTAATTGGTCGGTTTAAACCGCCCAAACCGAACTTTTTTTTCTTTAAAATATGATCCAATTTATTCTATAAACATATTATTCTACATTTTACAACTACAAACATATACATTAATTATTTAAAAACTAATTATCTTATTCTTTTAATTTTAATATTAATAAAATAATAATATATTATTATATTATTAGTAACTACAATACATTAAGCAAAAAAAAAACTTAATAAATTAATATATATGTATAACGGTCGGTTTATTACTCAAAAAAAATTGATCGTTCATTGACGGTTTTAACCGTGAGCAGTTTTTTCGATTTTTCGTTTCGATTTAACAGTGTTCGATAGATCGATTTGAACAATTTTTTCAATTTTCTGAATGTTATGCTCCGCCCTAAGCACTAATAAATAAAGTGTTTACGTGGTAAAGAGCATTAGACACGTTAATGTATCCAACTACCCAGCATTGTTACCATGAAGTGCCCATAACACAATACATAGTATAGATATTGGGAAGATTGAGGATATAGATAGGAGTTTGGTTTGAAAGTACTTGAATAGGGGATTAAAATTAGTTGTAATTTGTTATTGTAGTTGAACAACATACTTGACTGATTTACTAAAAAAAATATCCAACATCATATATATCGATGTGACAAATAATAGGGCTTAATAATCTTTTATAGCGATTGAAATTAATCTTAAGATGTCTCTTAACATTTCTCTGTAAATTATAAAGCGAGAATATTTTCGAAAAACAAACTCAAAACCTAGTTAGCGAAGATTTAAAAAGTTTGAATATCAACAATCATGATCATTAATTTTATTTATTTTTTGTTAATGTTGGTTAATTAATTTGTTGTATTATTATTATATATAGGTACTTAAACCAAGCAAGCATTCTAATAAATGTGCCATACAAAAAGAAATCAAGAGATGATCAACACCAACAAGTGACAGTTGATTTTGTAGATAAGAATGTTCACTATGGAAGCTTTTTTTGGATTCTAGGGCTTCGTACTTTCTACTTCTCTTTCACTCTCTTCTTATGGATATTTGGTCCTCTTCCCATGTTTGTTTCTTGCTTGGTTTTGATTTTCATGCTCTATTTCTTGGATGTTTCCTTTGAGAACAAAGTTATTGATGTTTCTAACAAGGAAATTACTATATAAAAAAATATTGAGATTTAATAAAAAATATAATATTTCTTTTAATTTGGTTGTTATATTATGTATAGGGTTAGTCAACTTCTTGATTATTTTATTTAGAAAATAAAGTACATATGGTGTAATCTCTAATAAGATTATTATTATATTATGTAATGTATAATTTAATAATCCAAGTGGAGTTACAAATTTTTATTTATTTATTTAAATATTAATGCTTACCTAGTGTAAATTTAAACTATATTATAATTTTATTCAAACAAAATTATTTATATGCAGTGGCAGATATAAGATTTAAACTGAGGATGACATAATTTTTTTTTTTTTTTGTAAAAGGAGGGACTGTACTTTTTTCCTACATAATATAACATGTTAAAAATAAATACAAACATATATTTTATAGTATTAAATATAATTTAAAATAAAAAATAACAATAATTAATATAGTAGTGCTAAATACAAATTTTATTGATAGAAATAGAAAAAGTAACTTTTTAAAAATCAAAAGTATTTGAACCCTTAACCTCTATTATATGAATAAACTAGCTTAACCATTATACCAAAAGAATAATGACCGCATACTTATAATATAAATAATTAGTAGAGTAATTAGTATTAATTATTTACATTTTATGATTATATGTGATTATATATATTGTGGGGCCCTATTTTCAAGAAATAAGTATTAGGGTTATAATTTTTTAATTCTAGAGATTTTATTAAACTCTTGGTGTATTATATATATGCTATATGTGAAATTTATTGTTTTTATGATTTTTGCTCGGTAACGATAAAAATGTGACAAATGGCCGTTAGAGTCAAATGGGATTGTTTAGAATATTTTATCTAGCGAGACAATCATAAGTGATATTTGACATATCGGGTTTAAATGGAGTTGTAGTGTTTGACCATTTTCCCTTTTAAGTCTTGATATAACTCAAATGAGAAGTAAGGGACAATTTTAGAAATGACCCAAGTGGTTAACTTTGTCTTTAGTAGAATCCTAGGCTTTTTTAAGTGTTTTAAGTCGAATAATGTCTTACTAGAATTAATCAATTATTGATTATTGTTTCATTTTCGCAAATTATTTAAAAAAAAAAAAAAAAAAAAAAAAACCATTAACACCTCTTCTCTTAGTCTCTTTCTCCTTTGGCCAAAAGAACCAGCAGAAAATAAAGTTTTTCTTTATTAATTTCTTGTGATTTCTAGTAGAAAATAAGGGTGTAGATCAAAGGTAAGCCTTAGAAACTCTTTCTTCCTTAATTTTGAAAGTTCAACTTTAGTTCAAGCATGCAAAGTTTGAGGTTTGATTATATTTGAACCCTAGGTGATGGGTTTGCTGGGTTATTTTTGAGTTAGTTGAAGTTTATTTGAACTGGTTTTGGTGCCTAGTTTAATGGTTGAGCAATTTTGAGTTCAAAAACTAAAACTTGCGTCAACAATGACATTTTTCGATTATGTGTGTTCGAGCTACTGCTATTGCTTAGGTTATGTTTATTGTGATGTAATTAGGTGATCTGAGGCATAGTTTGAAGTTTGGGGTTGTATTGAGCTCGAATTCAGATTTTGTGTTCTTTGTAGCAGAAAATGGTACCATTTAACTGGCAAAATCCCAAAAAAAATAGTCTTTCATTTTTTATAGAAATGGCCTGCCATTTTTCAGGCTGTTTTTTCACAATCTTGTTTTTTCGTGTTTCCTCGATATTTAGGGTATTGTCATACTTTTTATCGATAGAAAACTTCTATTTTTGAGTTTCGGTCCCCAAAAATGCTTCTAATTTCTTGTTCACTGAATCCCATAATGTGTACCCAAACTCTTCATGAACATACCCTAAGAAATATATGGTTTTGCCTTGTCATCATGCTTGGATCTCTCATCTTTAGGAATATGAACAAATATTTTACACCCAAAGACTCTCAAATGATCATATGAGACAGCTTTCCCTCTCTATACTCTCTTAGGCACATCACCATTCAGAGCAACTAAAGAAGAAAGATTAATAAAATCAATTGGAGTTCTCACAGCCTCCCCACCCTAAAAGTACTTAGGTAGCTTAGCATGGGAAAACATACACCTAATCCTTTCTTCATTTGTTCTAGTCATTCTTTCTAGCACCATTATGTTGAGGAGTTTTTGGAACTGACTTATCAAGCTTGATTCTATGGAGTCTACAGTAGTACTCAAATGGACCCTTATACTCACCACCATTATTTGCACGAACACACTTCAACTTTCTTCTAGTTTCTCTTTCAATTTTAGCATGAATTTCTTTTAAAGCATCGAGCACTTGGTCTTTAGATTTCAAAGCAAAAATCAAAAAAATTCTAGAATGGTCATTAATAAAAGTAACAAAATAAAGTGCACCTCAAAGAGTTCTAGTTAGCATAGTACAGAAATCAGTGTTAATCAAGTCAATAACATTAGATCTTTTAGATGGTAGACGTGTATGAAAACAAACTCTATGTGCTTTTCCATCTAAGCAATGATCACAAGTTTTAAGAGGCATATTTTGCAAATCCAGTAGGAATTACTTTATAGTAAGAGTTTGAAGTCCTTTCTCGCTTATATGATCGAGCCTCTGGTGCCAAAGATCAATGTTTGTATCTTTCTGAACTAAGTTAATCTCTCCTTTGTGTATCTTAGCTTCCAAGACATAGAGAGTATTCGCTTTCTTTCCTCTTGCCACTACAAGAGAACCATTTGTGAGCTTCCATTTACTTTCACTAAACCAATTTATGAAACCCTCATCATCAAGTCTTCTAGTAGATATCAAGTTAAGGCAAATGTTTGGAACATGCCTAACATCGTTGAGAATCAATTTGCTACCAACATTACTTTTCAAGCAAATATCTCTAATACCCACAATCTTCGATGAACCACTGTGTCCCATTTTGATATTGCCAAAGTCACCAGTAGTGTAAGAAGTGAAGAAATCACTACGATAGTAACATGGAATGAAGCATCAGGATCAATAACCCAACTCCAATCTTGGGTTGCAAGACAAACACACCCATCATCACATACAATGAAAACATTACCTTCAGTGGCAATTGTATTAGTCTCTTTCTAGTTTTTCTTCCCTTGATTCTGCTCTCTTTTTAATTTTATACAATCCCTTATTAAGTGACTTGGTTGTTACAATGATAAGACTTAATATTTTTGTTAGACTTGGATCTTCTTCTAGAACCATACTAATTTCTAGTCTGACTTCGTCCATGCATGTCATGCTTTTCAGTAACAAGAGTCCCAGAAGAAGAAAAAGATTCACATTGTGCTTTCATTTTGGCTTCATTAAGCAAACTATCTTTGACCAAATCCATGGTCAAAGTCCCTTCTAGTGTGGAATTAGAAACGAGTTATCACAAAAGTTTCCCAACTGTCAGGTAAAGAACTGAGGAGTAATGATGTTTGCATCTCATCATCCATATTCATCTTCATGGCAACTAACTGGTTCGCAAGACTCTGAAATTGACTTATTTTCTCAACCATACTACCACGATCCTTGTACTTTAAATTTACAAATCTTCTAAGTAGAAAAATATTATTATCAGTCGTTCTTTTGGCAAAGAGATTTTTTAGCTTTTTCTAAACAGCATCAGCTCTGATTTCATTAGAGATGTGTTCATGAAGATTTATATCCATCCATCGTGTAATATAGGCAATGACTTTTTTATGTTGAACTTTTCATTCCTCATCATGTAACTTAGACAGTTTCTCACTACCTTTAATAGGTTTGTACAAATCTTCCATCAATTGCTTCCAAGAGGCATAATTTGACAAGCTCAATTCTATCATTCCATCCGACTCATCCATTTTTCAACACACAAGAATTCAACTCCAATTAACCTTAGCTCTAATACCACTTATTGGAAAAACTTATTGAAATTATTCATAATATTTTTCGCTTTGTATGCCAAAAATGAGATATTTATCAAACATGTTAGAAATATTAAAACCAAAACACCACAAGTAATAGAAAATATACAAATAAAGCATAAAAGTATAAGACACCAAGATTTTTACGTAGAAATTCAATGCGGGAAAAAATCATGGGACCGTAGTCCGCTCAAATCATCCATTATGTATCACCAAAGTTCAATAATGAGATTACAATATTCTTCTCTAGTAAAACTAGAGGCTCACAATTAGGGATGCACATAGCGCGGGAAATTGGCAGGGAGTGCTCCCCTATCCCCATCCCCGCTTATTTTCTATTGGGGATGGGGTGGGAACGGGGCAAGAAATCCCCTAATAAAAAATAAAATTTATAATAAAAATTTAAATATATAAAAATATTAAATTACGTAAAAATTAAAATATTATACATTAATTATTATTTAATAAACTAATTATTATACAAACCACAACTTATAATTCATAAAAATAATACTAATATACTAAAAAAATACAAACATAAATTATAAATTATAAAATATTACTAGAAATATAAAATAAAATACTAAATAGGTCCCCGTCGAGACGGGGAGTGTGATCCTCGTTCCCGCCCCATTTAACATTCGAGGATAAAAAGTAATCCCCGTCTCTGCCTCGTTCCCCATTTAGACGGGGAATCCCCGCCCCATTAGGGGCGGGTCCCCACGAAGCCCCATCTCCATGGAGAAAATGTGCATCCCTACTCACAACAACATCAAGATTAAACAATCTTGAATCACTAATACAATCATCATCATCTTAAAGATGGATACACAAATGAAAGAAAGTTTGGGTCTCACCAAGTGAGTATTGTGGAAGAGCACTTTAGAGAAAATAATCGTAAAATCGGCCTACAAGGATTCAACATCCAAACTTTGAGCTAAAATATGAATGAGAATCAACTACTTGATCTTCAATGCAAAATAGCAAATTCCACTTTCTCTCTTTAGCTTTCTTCTCTTCTTTCCCTCTCTTTTTCTTTCTTTTTCTTGGCTGCTAGCTTCTTGTTCTCTAGGACAACCATCAGCTATTTCTCTCTTCTTTTTTTTTTAATTGTTTCTTTAAATGGGCTAGTGCCCATTTGGTCCAAGGCCCATTAAAAGGGACGGACCCAATAATTCTCGCCTATAAATAGAATACCTCATTACTCAAAAATTTACGAATTCTTGAACACATCAAACTAATCAAAATTTTGCTGGAATACCAGTCCAAACTACTTTTAGTACGGAAGACGGAAGGCCTAAAAAGAGAATTGCCAATAATTAAGAGAAATTATGTAAACTAGCATAATTCATAAATTTGATTAGATCAATCCTAATATAAAGAATTCAAAATCATAACACAAATTTGTTATTGAATTAATTTTCAACATCAACAATAACAATATTTAAATTTACAATTTAAATTGAGGGATAATATTATCTAATTAGAATTATTTATTGTAACTTTCAAAAGTTTCAAACTAATGTGATGACATATTAGTTAGTTGAAATTCAAATAACTTAAAATTAATATTTTAATTAAAAAAAGTAACAATATTATATAATCAGCCACACATGATCAACATGATGTTGGAATATGTTTTGGTCATAATATTAGTGCTTCACTTTACTGCTAAACTAGGATTAATTATGTATATATATTTAATTGCGTATTTAATTAACTAATTAATTAGTTGATTACTTTCCAAAGTGGGCAGCACGAGAGCCTTAATTAGTTAATCTCTCTACTCAATTTTACCTTAATCTCATCTTAATTAGTAACATATCAATATTATTATTGGTCTAACTAAATATCAGGTCGTTTAATATAATAGCTTTTAAAGAGTATCGCTAGCTAATCACAAGACAACATGTCTACAGGTGCTAGACACCACTAGTGCCCTGTAACATGCTCTATTTTTACTTGCTTTTTTCTTTTAATAAATAAAAAAATATCAATTAATTTAATAAATAGGCAATTTTCTTTCATTTCTTTTTTTGGTTAATGGCAATTTAAAATTTATGTTTTACAAAATAGATTAAAATAATTTATTTCATAACTAATAAAAAAATACTAAAATGTTACATAAACACGAATTTATATTATAAATATTTTTATGGATAATAAGTTATTCTGCAAAAATATAGATCGTTATTTTCATAAAATATTTATACTATATAGTTTTTTGCGATGTTTTCATATTATTTTATGAGGCATAGAAAATGTAACTAAAATTTTTATAAAAAAATCCTAAAAATTAATCATACTCCATACAAAATGTTTAAAATCTTGTAAATAAAATGTATATATATATAAAAATTGTTTTCAACACTTAATGTAAAATACTCTAAATCAAATTACTAGATCTTAGTTTTCGTTTGAAATTATTATATATATATATATTAGTATATTGTTACGTGCGATGCATGTATGCAATATTTTATATTAAGTATTATATTATGAGTTCGGAAGGAAATAAATGAATAAAAAATAAATAATATTTAATTTAGAGAGATTTGAATAATAAATTTAAATTAAAGTTTTATGTCCAGTAAAAACATATTGGAAACAATAATAATAATAAGGTTATAATATATGTTGCATTTGTTCCAGTTCTTAAAATAATAGTAGCAAGAACATATTTGCATGACCTGGAAAAACAAATATTACAAAATTAAGAATAAGCAAAGCGTGTGTAAATTAGTCACAAATGTCTAACAATAACTAATTATAAATGATTATACATATATTATATACACATACGTATATTCAGTTTATACATATAAATGTCTAACAATAACTAATTATAAATGATTATTCTTATATTATCACAAAAAATCTGTGACTAAAGATATTAGTCACAAAAAGCACAATTAGTTGTGATTAAAATTAAATTAGTGACAATTTATATCTAAATACTATATTTTAATTACAAATAACTATTTATTCTGAATAAAAAGTTGTCAACTGTACGTAGGGATTGAGCTTAGGATGTGAATTGTGATTTAACAAAACACACAAAAACACATAATTGATATTTTCTATTTTTTTTAATAAAAAATTAAAAAAAAAAATTAATTTAAATAAAAATAAAAAGAGTGTGTTGAGTGTGAGTTTGCTTAATAAGGGGTACTCTTACATTACACGTATGAGGTCCAATTTGCCAGCCTTGTCACTCTCTCTACTTTCCCTATAAATATGCATATTTATAGTACTACTCTTCCTTCACTTCTTCACAAGCCAAATGTGAATTTGCTTCCCTTTTCTTCTTTGTGCGGTTTGAAACCCAATTTTATTAGTACCAAGCACAAACATAATAGTACTACACAATCTAAACAAATTGAATATTTCAAGAAGAAGAAGAAGAAAAATGGAGAAAAGGGTTATTGATTATATGTTAGTGCCATTAGGAATTTTGGGTATGGTGGTTTACCATGGTTGGCTTCTCTATCGAGTTATTTACCATCCAACTAAGACTGTCATCGGTGTCAATGCCATTCATCGCCGGTATTGGGTCCGCGCCATGATGGAGGTAATAAGCAATTATTATTTTTTTATATATATATATACGTTTCGGATGTAGTTCTGTTCTATTTCATTCTCGAGTAATATATAGTATTGTTAAAATTGTATTAATAATGCTTTATATTACTCGAGAATGAAATATATATAATGAGATCAATTTGGTGTGACATTTGTTAATTTTTTATTTGCATGGATTAATTGTGATAAACGACATGTTATATTTTGTGTTTAATTTTGCAGGATGTGTCAAAGAACGGAGTTCTTGCTGTTCAAACGTTGAGAAATAACATAATGGCGTCGACCCTCTTGGCATCGACGGCCATTATGTTGAGTTCTCTCATTGCTGTGTTAATGACCAATGGTGGTAGAAACAAAACTGATTTGTTTGTTTTTGGTGATAGAAGTGAGGCCAGCTTTTCTCTCAAGTACTTTTGCATTTTGGCTTGCTTCTTGGTTGCCTTCTTATTCAATGTCCAATCTATAAGGTATATGTTCTTTTACATATATAAATATATGTAAAACCATTAATATAAGAATCTAGTAGTTTTTATAATGTTTAGTGATGCACATTTTTCTTCTCTAGTAGGAAAGAGATTTTCTGTCTAAATAAAGAACGTGATAAGTACGAGGAGTATCTTTTACCTCTAATTGTTAAAAAGGGTGGGAGCCATAAGATCTCCTAATGGTTCAGGAATTTCCCATGTAAATGGATAACAGGGTGGGCACAAAGTTTATTTTTTGCGAAACACTCTCTATTGATTCCTTAATCCATATGTATTTTTTAAGTCTATATTTTAAATGCACATATCATTACTCGTATTTTTATGTATAATGTGTTAAATGTATGTTGTGTTATGTTTGTAGGTACTTCAGCCATGCAAGCATCCTAATAAATGTACCATACAAGAAAATATCAAGAGATCATCAACAACACCAACATTTGACAGTTGATTTTGTAGCAAAGAATGTGAATAGAGGAAGCTTTTTTTGGTCACTAGGGTTAAGAGCTTTCTACTTCTCTTTCCCTCTATTCTTATGGATATTTGGTCCTCTTCCCATGTTTATCTCATCTTTTGTTTTGATTTTCATGCTCTATTTCTTGGATGTTACCTTTGAATGTGGGTGGGTTGTTGATGTTTCCAACAATGACATTATTACTTATTACTCCAAAGATGAAGAACTTGGGAGACCAAATTAAATGTTTGGTCAACTTCTTGGAAAGTAAATTCATATTCAACCCAAGTTGAATTGAATTTAATAAAATAAAATAAAAAATTAGAAGTGGATTCTGTTCTGTTCTATTTTGTTCTTTTATTCTTTATTATGATAATTTTATGTTATATTATGACACGTTCTTGAACAATTACAAGGACTCCACTAACACATAAATGGGAAGGAAAAGAGGAAGTGATTTTTGTCATTTGGTGATAGTTTTCTTTTCTTATACGTTTATTTTAAGTTGGTAATAGAGGTTTAAAAAAATTAAATAAGTCAAAAAAGTATATATATATATATATATATATATATATATATATATATATATATACCAATTGTGTCACTCTCATGGCTTTGTCATATTTCAACATATAATATAATAATTAATTAATTAATATATAATGTACACACATTGAATTTAGAAAAGCTTTTCTCAAAAAAAAAGAAAATATTAGAAAAGCATAGAAAAAGGGAACTCTTCTTCAAAAGATTAGTGTGAAAAGGTTTAGAATAGGACTAACAAAATATATGTATATTCTCTCACCTTATAGAAACCTACATTTGGCTAAAAAGAAAAATAAGTCAAATAATAACATGGAAATATTATGTTATTAATTGAAAACCCTTTCATGTTTATACATGTTTAATCCAAGTTTTAAGATTTTTCATGTATTGTATTATTACATTTTCTTTCTAATCACTAAAGATTATTTAATAATGGATGTTTAATAATGATTATAACATTTTAAGTGCTTCTATAGTACATCCCAAAAATAGATGCATCAACGCACTCTTTTGTATTTTCGATAGCTAAATAATTATAATTTCAAGATGGTTTATATTGTAATTATATTATTTAATTTTTTTACAATTTTGAAAAATTCAAAATATTTACAATAAAGATAGTACTAGTAGGGTTCAAACTCTCTATTTCACAAGCGTTTGTAAAATAAATAATAAAAAAAAAAACACTTGTGCAACAGACTTTTTTGACTTTGTTTTTGGCGGTTAAATTATTCTGAATTTCTCAAAAATTTACAGAATGCCTTAAATAAATAATTATGATGTAGACTATCATATGAAAAAATATAAATGTCAAAAATACGAAAGAGATTCATTAGTACACCAATTTTTAAAAGATGCACCATAAAATTTCCCTAAACATGAAAACTTATGTTACTAATTGAAAATTTAAATTTTAGTTTCATGTGTTTCTTAATTCAAAATCCATGTTCAAGAATTTATATGTGCTATTATTATTATATATATTTTTATCATTAAGATTTTCTAAACAATGGTTACTATAAGACAATAATTAACACTAATCACACTATTTCATTTGCACAAATCAGTTCCTAATCATGTTTCAACATCAATCAATTTCAATTTCAACTTCAAATTACCAGCTTGAACTAAAAGCTCTTCCTTAAAAGAATCCACTTTTAGAACTGTCCCTTTCTTTCTCAAGGAAAGGATATGTACCATGTCACCAACCTTAGGAGGCTTAGATTTTCCTGAAAGGTGAAACAAGTTATGAAGATTATGACATTGCAACTATACGATTCGACACCGAAATAGCCATTAAAATTCTTCTATCAAACAATTTTTGTTAATCTTAAGTTGACAATGACAGATGATACCTATTGGTGGTGATTGCTTAACATCTACAGCAGCAGAAGACGATTTCATATTCGCTGCAGAAGAAGTGTTTCCCGAGTTAATAGCCTTCTTATGGTTGCTTTCTTTATCTGTTGTACTTTTCTGTATGTTTAAGGGGGCTCGAGTTGCAGATGCACGCTGCTGGCGAACATTCTTGTGAATGATAGAGCGTGCCTTGGAGGCAGCCTCGGATATTACACGCATTTTTCTGAACCTTTGCTCTGCGCTGTGTTTCATGATCTTCCTTCTCGCTACCAAAAGCTTTTCGTAAAGATCCCTTGATAGCCTATTGTTACAACATTAACTCAACATGAGAAATTTAAGCTTTAACCAATGTGATTCATCATATCATTTCAAGGATTAGTCGATTGAATTATTTTCTTTCGTAATTTTTGTAAGAATTCAGAAAAGAAAACAACATTCTTACATCAGATGATGCTGTGTTTCATCTAAAAGCTCTTGATATTCTTGCTTTAACTTTTCCATATCGAGTATAATCTGCATTATGGGATATGAAGTTAGAGACTAAATAGCTCTCATCAAAGAATCGAAATATTCTTCTCAAAAGCTTATTTTTATAGAACAATAAGTTGTGTGATACCTCATCAATCTCTGCACTCGCGGCACCATACAGTTCACGGGCCTTTTCTACTACAATACTTGATAGTCCTAACCTTTCAGCTATATTGATTGCATTTGAACGCCCTGCAAGATAAAAATTCGGTTTCTAAGATGTCATTGTAAGTGCTGAGATCACTGTAATTTTAGAACAAATTACATAGCTTCGAGTAAGAACCTGGTACTCCCCAAAGAATCTTGTAAGTTGGCTTGAGGTTCACTTCATCGAACTCCATACATGCGTTTTCAAAGGCATCATTACTATACAACAAAAATCTCAAAAGGGTGAAACGACTGAAACGAAATGTGACATTATAATTGCAAACATTTCATCTTTTGACTTGGCAACTGACCTGTATTTCAAGGTTTTAAGTTCCCCGTGATGAGTCGTAGCTATGGTTAATAGAACACCGGTTTCAGCAAAAGATTCTAGCAGTGACATTCCTAAAGCTGCTCCTTCTAGGGGATTTGTTCCGGCACCAACCTAACACATATACAAGATTACATGGTATGCATTGTATCGGTACATTCCCATCTAGACATAAGACTATGTTTCTCGTGTTCGTGATTAAAATGGTTTAGATTTAAGCATACCTCATCTAATAGCACTAATGAATGACTAGTAGCCTGTGATTGAATCTCCTGTAAGATGTTAACATGAAAAGTATTCATCAGGAAAGAAACACAGTACAATTCTGGAAGAAAAATTAGCTTTGACTCGGGTAGTGTGAGAGGAATTAAGATGTGTCTTACACTTATTTGTTTCAAATGGCCTGAGAAGGTGGATAATGATTGAGTCAAGGACTGTTCGTCACCAATGTCAGCAAAAACAGAATCGAACCAAGGGATTCGTACAGATTCAGAAGATAAAACATGAAGTCCTGCAAAGTTTAGCAAATTATCAGAAGTTGTCTAGATGTCTAGATACCAAATCCATGTTTGATTAAAATCAGTAATTCCAACGAGAACCGTTGTACAGAAAGGAAATGTAAGAACCTGATTTTGCCATCAGAACAGCCAATCCAATTGTCTTTAAGCAAATAGTTTTACCCCCAGTATTAGGACCAGTTATAACCAAAACTCGAGTTTTCTGTGCTATAAAAAAATCGACTGGAACTGGCCGAGCTTGCTCAAGTGCAGCAATCTTTCCTTACAACAAAAAATGGAACATTCATCACGCATAATAAAAAATGGAGTGATTGTATTGTTTTCTCCTCTCGTTGCAGTATTATCTTCGGGTTTGAGAAGACAATATTCACTGATGATCCTAAATGAATTTCTTTTCGCATGCTTAAGAGGCTAAAAACTAACTCATGACATAGAGCAAGCGATTTAGGAATGAAACAAAGTAAAAGTAGATTCTATTTTTTATTATCATACCTCAGAAGCTTTCTTGGACTCTCTCCTCGCCTTCCATAGATTTTGCTTGTGTTTATGGAGTAGTAATGGATGGTAAGCTTTCGGCATATACAAGATCCAGTCCCTCTTATAAGTCGATAAATTGTTTGAATCTTTGCTTTCTGAACCACCATCTCTTGGTGGAGACAGATCGGGGCAAGAACCACCATATGACATACCATAGGTTGCCCGAGCATTGACCTAAAGCACAGCATTAGCATATCACAACACTTGCTTGATGAGCTAGGCTAAAATTTCTTTGTCGTCCTCATTTCAACAAGACAAGTTTTGAAGAGTGTCTCTTTTAACAATGACAGAAAGAAACTAAAAGAATAAGCGAGGGTAGAGAGCAGGGATCGTCACCTACCACATCTAGTTTAATGATGCTATTCAAGAGCAACTCGATATCATCTAGATCGTTTTGCATCTGATACCGAAGCAATAAAACAAAAACTTATAAGTGAAAGGATTCTAATCACAGGCAAAAATGAAAGTGTAAGTTAGGCTGCAAGTGACCTTTGTTGCGAGCATTGAAAGTGCATCTGCCTCGGCTTTGGCCACTGACGCCCTCGCTTGTTGCAACTCATCATTTAAAGACACAGCAGGGAGTGGCTCTACAATACTTCCAACGCCTGAATTACTATAACAATATATTAACTCTCAGGACAAAAATATTGAAGAACTGAGCTCCTAACAAATGAAGAAATCTTAGAACAAAAGTAGTTGTTGAAACTTGAAAGTGAGAAAGCAAATTTTACAGACCTCGTCAACAATAGACCCTTGAAACTTGTCATACGGTCAGAGCTTGATTTTATGCACCACCTTCCTTCAATGTTACACACTTCCTGAAAAAATAACGGTTAAGCGTGTTGGGTTGGGGAAATGATCTTGAAGGTGCCAAGTGAAAGGTATCTGACTTAGGTTTCTTACCATTAAAGACGAATCATTCCTTTCATTTCTGATTAGGCTGTCCACTAACTGATATACCTGAATACAGATTAAGTGAGCGAGATGAGCCAAGTTTTCCAAATTGAGAAGTTAAACTGGCAAGCAAACTATAAGCATGTAAATGTTTAAAAACTAAAAAATATGAAATTGAATGAATAGCTATTACCCTTCTTTCTAGTGTCCGAACTTGATCTCGTGATCGCTTTAGGTTGGGGCTCTGAATATAGGAGGAAAACCGAACATTAAAAGAATAGACCAAATGGGAAAAACATTTGAACAATCAATCAAGACAATGACTTGGTTGTAGCAGCGGAAAATAATGTCAAACATAGCGAATTGTATTACACTTGAAAAAGGCAGTCAGTAACAAACCGCAGAGTCTTTCACAGAGCCATCTTCATCTATAATTTGCTGTATCAACTTAACTAATGACCGATTTATGACAAATTCCATTATCTGCACACATTTAAGTTAAGAAAAAATAAGGCGTTGGAAACTTTGAATCATATGGTGCTCAGCTAAAATCTAAAGAGTCTATGGATATGGTAGTAATACTCACTACTTCTGTCAAAGGCATGAAACGCCTATACCAATCTGCATCTTCCTTCAGAGCTAGTTTCAAGTTATGTTGTAGAGCATCGGCATATTGTAAGAGAGAGACGACAGCCATTGCTTCATTGCCTTCCACTAGTGAGCTCCTTCGAGCACGTTGGATAGCAGATTGAACCTTCACATACAAAACTTATAACACTTAGAAGAAGCTAATCCATTTACGAAATAGAAGGGGAAAACATTTTAGTTATTAATTAACTCTGTTCTACGATTATTTTCAAGACTGCAGCTTGGTGGCTTTAGCTACATTCAGATTCAGTTATAGGTTTCTCTTGTATTTGTTCAGCTTCAATGAATAGCCTTAGGTATGATCACCCTAAGGTGTGAGAACGCTTGCTAATTGTACAAGTGTGTGGAAACTAGAAAGAGCTTTACAAAATCAGTATTTTGGTGCGCATAGCTTAAGTGTTCTTTTAATACTTGAATGTTATTCGAGAGGGTGTAAGTATTCATCCGGTTCTATAGTGGATTTCATTAAGGCCATTGCTGCCTTACTCTTGGATGTAGGATCAATCACATTGATTGAATCCAAACCAAGTAACTTGGTGCTTTTAATGAGAACCTCAAAGGTCGGGTGTGAAACTTAGGAAGCCAAAAGGTAATCTAGAATAATTAATCTTTTAACACCCTGGTAGCACCAAGACATTGAAGGCATACCCCTCATCCTTCAGTAACTAACTTTAGAATTATGACAAAGAAAATCAATACAAGCATTGTAGCAAAATCAATTTTTCCAATCGAAAGGATGGATGGCTGCTTTTTAAATTCACCATTTGAATCAAAATTTGCTTGGGGCTCTAAAGACACGCAACAAGATGATTTATGCGCAGCTTGCCCAGAACCCCCTGCCTGGTCCAGTTGGTTAATTTTGATTGTCTGCGGCTCAACTCTCGAGAGTCGAGACTAAGATCTCTTACAATGGCAGAGAGTAAAAGCCCTCCATGATGCATAGAATAGACTAAATTCCTGCATACCCCACTAACCCCTTACTCACCATACTAATCCTCGGGCCTAACATTCTGTTTTCTCATACTGGATTTACTAGTACTGCTTGTTGTTTTGTCTCAGCCATTTCTCTTGGTATGCTTTGTTTGTCATTTGTGTGTTTTGTAGGTATAAACTCTCAACATTTTCCTTATGTGAGGTTACTTTTATTTCTGACATTATTTCAATACGAAACTATTTTTAATACACAACAAAATTCACAGTTAAATATTTGTACCTACAAAGCTCGACTATGTCCACAAAATCCAACACTACATATGAGTACAAACTTGCCTAAAGGTCTCAAATTAAGATCAAGAGTGAAGAAATGCCTAAGCTTAACTTGGTTGAATTTTAGCAAATGATTAGAATTACATATTAAAACGAATCATATTCTTTCCCATACAAAATTCTTGTGTTTCCATTCTTGTTTCAACTTAATTCTTTATACTATATCTAAATGACCCACTAGAGTTTTAGTAACCAAAACCATGAATTTCCCACCAAACCAATAAAACACATCAAAAATCAAAATGGGTTTTGAAAAAAACTAACCAGAAGAACATCAACGCCGGTGAAATCCAAAGAACAACCACCATGCTTAAGCATTTCAACGGCTGCATTTGTTTCATCCAAAAGCCTCAAACTTTCATGGTAATTTTGATTCAAAGACCAAAGCTTTGCCTTGGTGGCTTCACGACCCAAGGAAGTACGAGCAAAAGAGGCAACACAATCGCAAAGCTTGTCCCATTCCAAAACTCTGAGACTATCATAGTAAACCCCAGAATTGTTTTCTTCTTGGGTAAGAACAGATTGGTTTGTGGATGAAGATAAGGAGTGAGTGAGTTGTAAAGCTTCGTGCTTTAATCTTACTCCAATTGTTACAGGGTTAGGAATTGTGGGAGCAAAGGATATGGATATGGATATGGAGATAGGATGGGCAAATGGGGCTGAAGAGAGCATTTCTTCTTCTTCTCCTTCTACTCTATCATTTCCCAATGATTAAACTTGGCCAATGAGAAAAACCCAGCAAGAAATGAAAGGTGTGGAGAGTTGTTTTGAGTAAGCAAAATGGATTATGAAGGCCAATGAGTGAGTGGCATAGGACTATAGGAGTGGTTTGTTTGTGCAATTGGCTCTCATATTATTTTATACACATATTTAATCTAAATATATATTATGTTATAGTGTAAATAAGGGTAAATACAATTTTGACCCTCTGTTTTACAAAAGTTATCAATGGACCCTTGTGTTTTGTTAAATGACAAAATGGATCCTGTATTTTCTAAAATAGTACAAATAGGACCCCGAATTGATTTTTGTCAAAATAAAGTTTAATTATAATCCGATCTAAAAGTATTATGACAAAATTGTTTACATTTTTTTGTATCTGTTCGTATTAAGCATTGTCTTCAAGTTGGTTGTATTAAAAAAAAAGTTGTTAAAAATTAAGCTTAGGGTCCTATTTTTACTATTTTAGAAAATACAGGGTCTATTTTGTCATTTAACAAAATACAGGATCCAATCTGTAACTTTTGCAGAACACAGGGTCCAAAATGGTATTTACCCTCTAATTAAAGATTTTTTCCCTCTTAATTGTTACATGTACCAAATCATACTTTCTGAACTTTTAATGTCGTTAAAAATACCCCTGAACTATTGAGATTATTGAATTTAAGGACTTTTGTCCAATTTTAGTAAAAAAATTCTAACATAGATGAAAGTTCAGAGGGCATGATTTAGTACATGTCAAAGTTCGAGGGACATGATTTGGTAGATATCAAAGTTTGGAGAGTATGATTTAGTACATGAACAATCACTGAAATAGTAAAATTGAATGAAAATAGACAAAAGTCCTTAAATCAAACAATCTCAATAGTTTAGGGAGAATTTTTAACGGCCAAAAAAAATTCAGGAAGCATGATTTGGTACATGTTAAAGTTTAGGAGTTAAAAATCCTAATTAGCCTATTTTATACTACATATTTGCGGTAAAACTCATTTAACATTTATAATTGCTACGCATATAACCCTAATGAAAAAAAATAATGGTAAAAGTACTTTATTTTACGATTTTATAACAATCATATCCCTTTTTAGCCATTAAGTGTCAACTCTAATCATATGGCGATATATTATTAGACTATGTATTAAATAAACTAAAAAAATATGTCACATGTGTTTATGAGTTGGTGCTTAATGGGCTTAATTGGTACTTAATCTTTAATATAAGTGTTATACCTACTTTATTAGTATAAGACCTTTTGTGAAGGTGTCTAAAAATAAAACTATTCATTATTATTGTAAGGCTAATTAGGATTTTTGCTCCCTGAACTTTGACATGTACCAAATCATGCCCCCTGAACTTTTAAGGTCATTGAAAATGCCCCTTGAACTATTGAGATTGTTGGATTTAAGGAATTTTTTCTAATTTTAGTAAAAAAGTCCAACATGGATGAAAGTTCAGTGGACATAATTTAGTACATGTCAAAGTTTGAAGGACATGATTTGATAGATATCAAAGTCTGAGGAACATGGTTTAGTACATAGACAATCATTGAAATAGTACAATTGAATAAAATTAGACAAAAGTCCTTAAATCCAACAATCTCAATAGTTCAGAGGGCATTTTCAATGGTCTTAAAAGTTCAGGGGACATGATTTGGTACATGTCAAAATTTAGGGGGCAAAAATACTAATTAGCCTTATTGTAATTTGTGAGTTTGTTTTTCATGAGAATGTTAATTTTGTAATTTTATTAATATATTAATGTATGAAAAAAGTTACAATATTTGATTGACTTATTATTATTATTATTGTTGTTATTGTGAGTTTTTATTTTCATGAGTATTAATTTTGAAAGTTTAAATAGTGAATAATATTTTATTTCTAATATTTTTAAATGTACATATTCAGTGGTAAGTTCATCTTTTTCTATTATTATTCTTTATTTTTTTTTCTAAATAAAGATAAAAATAAAAATGTTAATGCACTATATTGTTGTTGTTTTCATCTTTTAATTTTCCAAATAAAAATGTATCTCTCATTTTTTTTATTGCACTTTGTAACTTTACTTAATGTTTACATGCTTATATATTAAGCAATAAACACAATGAATTATACTTTCAAATGTGAATACTCAAAAATTAAAGGCTATAAGAAGTATTAAATCATAATATAAATGAAAAAAATTGAACCTGTAAATTTTCACATTTTCAATAATTCAAGTGGAAAAACTAGAGAGAACAATTGCAACACACCCCTCTTACACATTATGGCTCTACCAACCAAATTTTTCTTTCTTTCACTCATTAAAAGTATGAAATATCATTACAAAGTCACAATAGGTGCATTAGCTTTGTCCTCTGAGGATGGAGCCGCCACCGCAACATTATTCTTCTCAATATTGTCCGCCTCAACTTTCTCGTCCTTTGGCGCCTCCTCCTTGGGCTCCTCAACAGCCTCAACCTTAACATCGTTGTCCTTAGGTGTCTCAACAGCATTAGTGGCGTCGACTTTATCATTTGTAGCCTCAACTTTCACATCAACTTCGGCATTGGACACATCACCTTCTACCTTATTGGCACCCTTAGTTTCGGTTGAGTTCTCACTCTCCTCGTCCTTCTTCTCTTCCTTCTCCTCATCCTTTTTAGGAGTTTCGCTCTTATTTTCACCTTCATCAACAGTCTTCTCCTAAGATTACAATGTAGAAAAACAAACACAAATCATTACAACATAACATGAAATTCAAATTCAAGAATACTTTTAGTTAAGATAATTGTATACTTGAGCAACAGTCTCAGCCTCAGTCTCAACCTCAACCTCAGTTTGAGCCTGTTCTAGCTTAGCTGGAGACTCGCTTGGGAGAGACTCGCGCTGGGCGATGTCAGACTCCTTTTGCACGCTCGCACATCCTCCCATTATTGACGAAATAAAAAATGTGGGACAAATGAGCGAGTCTTCGGAGGTGAAGAGGAAGGGGGAGAAAGGAGGTTGTTGTTTCTTCCCTTTTTTTATTCTCTTGTTGCAAATATGTGAATTGAGGCAAAGAAAAATAGTGATGGTGAAGGGAGTAATATAGGGTAAGATAGTTGTAATAATTAGGAGATTTTGTTGGTGTTCAACCTGGCATTTGTGGTGTGATTTATTTTGGGTCAATCTTTGTATGGACAAGAAGAATTTTTGGAGGGAATAAGGGTAAAAATTAGTTATGACAGTTAGCTTATTATGGGAATCAAATTTGTCGTTTAAAACAATGATATGTTGTCTTCTTGGCCATTTGATCATCTTCGAAGTACCAAAAACTAGACACCAATGACATTGACAATGTATATACATATATTATTTATGGTACTAATAATTATAGTTAAAATAATATAAAATTACTATATCAAAGCATATGAACCTAACTTTATATATTTATTTATTTTTTATGGTTTTCTTTTAGATTATTTTTTCATACTCTTTTTGTTTTTAAGAAATTAACACTTGTAAGTCATTACCACATTTCCATCAAAAGATGAAAAACGAATTATTACCACACTAATTTTTAAAAGACTCTTGAGAATTTTTGTTTCTGGATATGTATTATTGTGTTTTTGAATTTGTCAACCCGTTAAAATTAAAAATAGTTCCCGAACTATTCACATTGTGTTAAAATGGTCATTCTATCATGTTTTATCACATGTGGTAAAAAGTATGATGATGTGGCAATTTAAACCATTTTTATACCAGTGCCATGTGTATAATTAATTTAAAAAAATAAATTAATTTTTTAATTTAATTTTACTTAAAAAAGATTAGTCATTAATTGATTTTAGCTTAATAATTTTTGAATATATATTATTTTAAATTATACACGTGACGTCGATGTGACAATGATATAAACATGCACATCATCAATTTGTTTGTCACATGTGACAAAATTTGACAGAATGACCACTTTATAATATTGTGAATAGTTTATAAACTATTTTTAACAGGTTAAAAAATTTGAGGGCACAATAATACATTAGTCATAATTGGTGGGACAAAAATATTAAATGAACTTTTCAAAATAATGTGGCAGCCATTTAATATCATAATATTAATAAAATAAAAAAATTAATTGTAGTTTTTATTTTTAAAATTGCTTGATAAAGGCATTTAGACTGAACGGTTAATTGCTTGGACCACTATGAGAGAATCTGTTTTAAGAACCACATCAGCCCACCCTTTACGCTTTATCCAACTTAAAGCCTATTTGATCCCAATTACTTCAACAACATCAAATCGAACCAACCCCACCTTCCTAATTGAAACAGGCTCAATTAGATTTCTCTCTTGGTCACGAGCCACACACCCGACACCAAAACACATTTCATGCTTAAAAATTGCTCCATCGACATTTATCTTAACCTTATGTATCACAATTTTTCTCCAATGCTCATCACCACTACCAAAAACTACATTCAGTAGAGGACCTAATTTCTATGCTTGATCATTTAGTCATTGGTCAAGAGCCAACCTTGCCGATCTCACTACTTCTAAGGCAGTACTAAGCTTATTGTTTCTAAAAGACATCATTTCTAGCCTTCCAAATCCTCCAAGTCACCATAGTCGCTTCAGCCACAACCTCACCATTTCCCACACTAAGTAGACTAGAAAATCATTCTGCAAAAATCAAATCAGCTGCAATTTTAACAACACTCGAAATGCTCCAACAGGAACGAGCATAGCCACACCCAACCAAATGAAAAATGGTCTCAACTTCAATGTTATAAAGAGGGAAAATTAAGTCCACAAAGGTTCTCCAATTCCTTTTATTAAAGAAATATATATATATAAAAAAATTCTACGATTCATCACCCACCCTTCTCGGTGGTGGAGGTTTACCGTCGACAAGTATCATCCTTTCATCTCCACTTTCTTTCTCGTCTCATCCCATGATCACATGCAAAAAAAATCCAGAAAAGCAAAAAAAAAAAAATGAAAAAAAAAAGATGAAGAAGGAAAAAAAAGAAAATAAAAAAAAATGAAGAAGAAGAAAAAAAGTTGATGAGGAGAAGAAAAAAATGATAAAAAAAAAAGGAGAAAAAAATGAAGAAGAAAAGAAAAATAGCTCTCCTAAAAAAAAAGAGAAAAATATATATTTTTATATATATAAATATATAAGGGATCTAATAAATAATGTGGTATGGCTACTCTCTCAAATATCAATTGGTTTTGACATTATTAGTTTGTCTGCGGCGCGCGGTTTGAGGTTGGAGAGGGTCAGATAATCAAGTCGTATGGAGAATAGATGTGAGTGAGACCTATACGTAGAAATCACATGATCGGAGCTAAATGGCTTAAGCAGTTTACTGCTGCTTTGGACGATGTTTCTGTAGCAAAAACCGCAGCTCGGGGTGAGGTCTCTCGGTCGACGATGGTAATGGTTTTGGAGAATCGTGGTGTGCTGGGGTTGAGTCCGATGATAGTGGAGGAAACTTTGGTTCAACGTGAGGAACATCAAAGGTTGTTAATGGGGACCCTATAATTATGGAAGATATTTTACCAGCTGCTATGCATAAGGGATTATCTGAGGATATCAATGAGAAGGCTTATCTTATGGTTCTTGACACGAAGAGGATAAGAACGACTTTGGAAGATACTGATGGGGTCCATGTGAGGGTTGATGTGGCAACGAGCGAAGTGGTAAATGGTTCAAATAACTTGAGTTTGGTGGGTACTGGTGTCCAGACCCACCAATCATTATGAATATTTTATCTTGGAATTGCCATGGGCTTGGGAACCCATGGACTTTACAATTCCTTAAGGATCTTGTGATCCAAAAGAAGCCCAGTATTGTGTTTTTTTTGTAAGACTCTATCCAATCGTTCTCAGATAGAGAGAGTGCGTGTACTTACTGGTGTGGTTTTGGAGTCGGACTCGCTGCTGCTGGTGCAAGCCGTGCAGCAAAAGAAGCGTTTGTTGTCTCCGGTGGGGCTTTTAATTTCGGATTATGTTACTCTTATGCAATCCTCTCTTTTGTTTCCTATTTCAATTAATTTTATTAAACGGTCCAAGAACCAGGCGGCTAACTTTTTAGCTCGTTCTTCTGGTTCTATTCCTGGCAGTGTTTCACGCGGGGGTGTTGTCCCTGATGGTTTGGAAGCTATCTTGGTAACTGATTTAATTTAATAAAGATTAAATTTTTGGTTCAAAAAAAATATAATGAATTGAAAATTCAAAATTACACTTAAAATAATCTTTTTTTTTTTTTAATAAATAAATAAATAGAGTTGTAGAATAAAATTATTCTTTTCCCAAATAATATAATGAAAACCACAAGAATATTTGTTAAAGAAGACAATAGATGATTGGACCCTACTCTACACCTAAAACCAACCAAACGTTCCAATACCATTTTCAATTAACACTTTTTCTTTTTCAATTTTCAAAATATAAAATAAAAAAAGCTTTCTTCTTCAATTTTCCCCCAAATTCCACAAAACCCTAGAAATTTCTCAAAATCCCCAATTTCATGCACCACCGAGCTTTCTGTCAAAGAAAGCTCGCATCTTTCCCAATCATGAAACGATTCAATCCGATTCCTCTCGTCCTCCTCATCTCCACCTTCCTCTTCTGCCTCGCCTCCATCCCCACCGTCCGATCCGACCCCCAATTCTCCTCCGCCATCCGATTACCTTCCGAGGCCACCCATCAAGATCCATGCGGCCAATCACTGGAGAAACCCTCATCCTGCCCCGTCACCTGCTTTCGAACCGACCCCGTTTGTGGGGTCGACGGTGTTACGTATTGGTGTGGATGCGCCGAAGCACGATGTAACGGTGTGAAAGTTGCCAAATTAGGGTTTTGTGAGGTCGGTAATGGAGGTTCTGCTCCTCTCTCAGCTCAGGCTCTGCTTTTGGTACACATAGTTTGGCTCATTGTTCTTGGATTCTCAGTCTTGTTCGGTCTTTTCTAATCCATTTTTTTTTATATATATATTATTACTGAATATAATTGATTGATTCTTCTTCTTATTTCTTATTCTTCTCTAAGATCAGATATTAGGGTTCTTCATTTCTTTTGAAAATTCTTTGCTCTTTGATCATTGTGTATTGAAAGAGCCGGAGATATTTGTGTATTGATGTATATGTAAAAGAGGGATTTTTTTCTTATGTACTTAATTTTATCACATATATTCACATTAATTTCGATTTTTTGCATTGTTTTATATATATATATATGTTTATATATTAGCAATTTACAAGTTGTTGAATGTTCTAATGAGAATGAACTTAATTTTGAAACCAACATGTTTCTCAGCTAAGAGGTTGGGTTGGATTGGATTGTTGATAATTGCCCTTTTCAGCTAGATAAAATTGAATTGAATTGTTTAAAAAATTAGTGACATTTTTGTGAATTCTATTGCAAATTGGGTGAATTTGAGTGGTTGGGTTGGGGGTGGGAGTTTCAAGTTGTGTAAAATTGTAAATGGATTATGAAAAAATAAAAAAATAATAATAGACACAATTTGATGGTGGTGGAGACCATCATGTTTCTCAGTTAAGAGGTTGGGTTGGATTGGATTGTTCATTTCATAATTGCCCTTTTCAGCTAGATAAAATTGAATTGAATTGTTTATTTCTTGCAAATTGGGTGAATTTGAGTGGTTGGGGGGTGGGAGTTTGAAGTTATGTAAATGTGTTTATGAGATAATAATAAAATAATAATAATAATAGACACAATTCGATGGTGGTGGAATTACACTTCATACCATTGTGAAGAAGAACAATGTAATTAGTATTTTAAATCCAGGTTGGTTTTGTTGGCTTCCTGATGAAATATGTGAACTGGCACTAGAGAGAAATGACAAAGGAAAGCTATAGCAATTATTGACATTTAAGTCCAACTTTTTTTAAATACAAAAAAGCTTAAAAGATTAAATAACTAAATCCTTAGGGAGCTCTAGACACCAAGCACGGGACTGAGCAGTAATATTCATATACTATGAAAAGGCAAGTCCTTTGTAAAAAATGAATATGGTCTTTTGTAAAAAATTTCTGATTCCATAACATGACATTAACATCTGTTTAATCTCATTATTGAATAAGGCCCCTAATTGCTCATATAACATGGACAAGTTTTACTTTTTGCCGGAAAATGAAGTAGTATGTATGACTAAGAGCATCCTAAAGATACTACTAAAAAGAGAAACCATAATGGAATCATACACATCAAATACAAAATGTCAAAAGCTCATCAATCAAATTATATTTTGGCACAATTGTTTGGTTGAACCAAAACTCTATTCTGAATTCTTGGGACTTTGGAGTGAAAACCCAGGCTTTTCTTCTTCGCGTGGAGCAATTTTCGGTGTTCTTGAAGTATAGGCGCTCTCGTATGGAGCATCGTCACCCTCATCCTCTACCTTGGCTATTGTCTCGCCAGGTGTTTTATGAACCCCATTACTGGAAGTATTATTGCCAACTAGGCTTTTGTACATGGTGAGAGCTTGAGCCATCATGTTGGCAGGATTCGAAGCTGAGCTCGGTAGCAACATGGTTGTGCCCTGGTAACAAAATGTTAAATTTATGGGGAAAATAAATAATTGAAGCAAAGACATAAGTCCACAGAATGTTAAGAAAATATATGTTTTTCACCTCCTTAGCAATATTACTGAAGGCTTGAATATATTGTTCAGCAATTCTCAAACTTGCTGCCTGCAAATGACATCATAAGGTTAGCAACTCAATATACTTTCAGTAGTTACGGACCTACAGTAACTCATCCGGCCGAACATATTATAAAGTTTGAAGTTCAAGCCCGTCTCGAACACTTAAAATAGTATTTGTTATATTTTCATTTCGTTCGCCCTAAAGATCGGGTGCCTAAAATGAGAGACGAAAACAATAAATATAAAGCAAAAGCTTGTCCCCCAAACAGTAAGATTTCTCTTTTGGTAAATGATGACAATCTAATAATGGAACCAATGGTTTCCTCCATGTAAATGCCCATATTATATATATATATATAAATAAAACATGTGGACTCGTATCCATCTCATGGAAAATCTTGGTGCAGAATAGAGGTCAACCAGTCATCAAGAATGGACACAATTTAACAAAATATAACACAAAATAAAATTGTCTGCTGCAATCCGAACATGAGCTCAGCAAAGATACGACAAACAAGTAAAAAATTTGAGCATTTTATTACGAGCAGACCATCAACATCCAATCTAAGGGATTGAAAAACCATACCTCAACTCCCCCATTTTCCTTGAGGGTCTTTGACACAACGGCAAGACCTTCAGCAGTTGCTTTTGCTTTGGCAAGAATGGCTTCCGCTTCTCCTGTAGAAGTAATCATATGTTAAGAAAGAGAAGAGAGCATCAACATCAGAATAAACCATAATAATACAGATGAAATATGATTAATGAATAGGTCAAGGAGAATCAATACCCCTAACTCTACCCCCTTGGTAAGAGCTTGGGTAATTTATTTGTCCCACATGTATCCTCTAAACCCAATTTCGCTAAAGATTCAAGCAAGCAACAACCCATTAAGAGCATCATACATTACTTGTACATTAAGAACTTGGTACAGCAGAGTAGAGCATGCTAAATGATACACAAGTAAAGACTAGTAAGACTTCATTTAGAGATCCTAAGTAAGAAAATATATTTTGTGACTCACAAAGTACCAACTTTGCATTACTTGCATTTTCAGAATTAAACAAAATTAGGATAAATAGAGTACAACTGAACACTTAAATAAATTTAGGATAACTAGAATATAACTTGCCCTGTGCTCTGTTGACTTGATTTATCCTTGCAGCTTCTGATTCTAAGATCACAGAACTCTTTTTACCGTCTGCGATATTGATATGGGCCTGCCTTTCTCCTGTAAAGATTAAACAGATTTTTTTTTAACAAATCAATAGTCATAAAATCCTAAATATCATTATTATGAATACAAGGTTTCAGATTAAGAGGTACTTCTCTGCCATGGCCACATCACAGAATTTCCTTATAGATATAGCTGATATAAACTAATTTCTATTACCTTCTGACTCGAGAACTTGGGCTCGCTTTTTACGTTCAGCTTCTGCTTGCATCTCCATAGCAGCCCTTACTCCACGAGGAGGAGATATATCCCCTAAAACAAGGATAGATAGTAGAAAGTTCATAAAAGAAATCTTGGGAACATAAACAAAGAAAGTCCATCATAGAACATTAAAGGTGACTTACTTATCTCATAACGGAGGCACTCAAGGCCCCATTCTTTTGCAGCCTTGTTAATGGACTCCTGCACAAGATGCCATGCAACAGTCATTCAGTGGTCCTCGATTATCAAGGGTATGAGAAATTTTAGTAAACACCTTTAACTTAAACTACTTACAAGATTGAATTCATACAAAACCAAGTATAACATGATTCACAAATTACCAACATAAACGAAAATGGCTCTCTCAATCAACTTATACTACGTTCTTTAAGTCGATCATCAAATGTTCTCAGCAGCAAAAAGTCACAAAAATGAAACAAACAATCTGTGATCCGCATGATTTTATATCATTACCATTCACATGAATGAGAATGAAAAGGACTGATGAAAAATGTGAAGGAAAAAAGAAATGGAACGACAAAACAAGTGAAACACCTGTTAACAATTAGTTCTTTTCTTCATGATAACTAATTTCAATTTTAATTATTAAATTCTGTCTTAGTAAACAACAAAGCTTCAACAGATACCTTGCAATACTGCCAGCATTTTGTTTATATTCAAATCTATGCTACTCAGTACTAACAGATGATATATTCAGATTCTCAGATAAAGAAAACTTACTACTATCTTTTCATTAAGAGTATCTCTTTCCTCAAATGTCTTGTCTAGAGTGATTTTCCCAAGCTCACTACGCATTGTAGTTTGTGCAAGCTGAATAACCGCATATATGGGATTCTCAACTCCATAAGAAGCCAATTTAGGATCCACAATCTGTATCAATCAAAACCCACATGAAAAAAATGAGAACTTTCAAAACCCCAATAACCAACTAAACCAAAAAATTAACCAACTAAACCAAAAAATTGAATATTTCATAACCCCCAATAACCAATTAAACAAAAGAAACCCCATTTCTTAAAAAGAAGAAATCCCAATAACCAACTAAACCAAAAAATTGAATATTTCTTAACCCAATAAGTAATTAAGAGAAGAAATCCCAATAACAAACCTTGACATAAAGAACCCCATCAATCAAAATGCTGACATTGTCCTTAGTAATTGCAGACTGGTCAGGAATGGGAATGGCCTCTTCTTTCAAGGAATGAACATAAGCAATCCGATCAACAAAGGGAATCAAGAAATGGATTCCAGAAGGAAGAGTCTTGACATACTTTCCAAACCGCTCAACCACAAAGGCCTTCTTTTCAGGCACAATCCGAACACCCCAATTAACAGGAGGCGTAATCTCATAGATTCTAAACATTAAAAAACACAAATTGGAATCACTCACTCACTCACACATTTCATCAAACACATAACAAACCAAAACCCAAGAAAAACAAAAACTTACTAATTGTTACCTGGATCCATCGCGACCGGTACGGAGATATCGAACGGTGAGCGAATAAGGCGAAGAAGAAGATCTGTTGGAAAGAAGAGGAAGTGGGTGTTTGAAAATGGAGGGTGAAGAAGTGGAGAGAGCTCGAATGGAGGTCTTGGTATTGGTATCAATGGCGTATTTGAGAGTTCTTCTAAAGGAGTTGGTCTTCCATAGACTACTCATCTTGATTGGTTGTTGTTCAGTTCTGGGTTTTTGGTAGTTTTGAATTTGATTCAAATCGAAGGGTTTTTGGGTTTTGGGTTTTGGTTTTTCACAAAAATGGTGTCTTTCTTCCTAATTTCCAATTAATTGACTTTGTTTTTCTTTCTCTCCAAGCATAAACAATTTTGGTAATCTTTTAAAAATACCCAAAAACTATTTTTTTTTTAAGTTTTCTGAAAGATTTAATGCAAGTAAAACATCATTTGAGTGTGTTTAACCGCTAAAAATTCTTTTTTTTTTTAATGTTTTAGTAATTATATATCAAAAAAATTACATGTTGACCGAGGTTTTCAGCAACCAATATAATAATAATAATTTAGAGAGCTATAAAGAATTAAGAGAGAGATTTTACGTGGTTGGGGCGTTAATGAGCCTTAGTCCACGAGTCTGTGTATTTATGATAGTATTTATTACAGAGAATGTTCTTGGTGGATTTTTCCTCTTTTAGTTCTTATGAAATCCAGAATTCTCGACCCCTCTTTAATGAGCTTTGGGGGTATTTATAGTGTTTTTGTGGGGTGATCCCTAGAATTAAGGTACATGCATTTATGTAACTATCAGTAAAGTCACACATTCCCAATGAATATATCATAGGTAATGCGTGGTCTAATCCCTAGGTTCTGTAGGAATTTTATGAGTGCAGTCCTTCGTCTTTTTTTGACTGATGTGATTCCTCACAGAGCAGTCGTCACTAGACTTTATTGATCATAGCCTAGTAGGTGCAGGATGATGTTGTAACTATAACAAGCACCACCATAAAAAAATTGAAAAAAAAAAATTCCAACATGTATATTTAGGTGCAAGACTGACTAATAGATTGTAACATAAGGTTGACAGTAGCACTCCTCTACATGAAAAATTAAATTTTGTTATTTTTGTTGACAAGTAATTTTTTTTTTAGAAAGTTGACTAGTAAATTTTGCTCCAATATTTTTCATCTCATTTTATTTTAATTTTTTTGTGAAATGATCTGAAAATTAAGATTTTAATTGTAATCCAAATGTTTCCAATAAAAAATTAAAACTATTATTTTAGCTCATTATTATCAATAAAATTTCATAATTTATTTAAAAAAATAATAATAAACAAAGTCACTAAGGCTAGACCTAAGATACAATCTATTAAATTGATTGTAAAAATACTTACGCTGACTGAAATTGTAGCCATCGGATTATCAAGGTGGGGCGAAAAGACGATTATACCCCTCAAACTGTTGTGTTGTATGTGAATGTTTCACCTAACAAAAAAATTGATATGGAGAAATTTCTCTGAGAAACACAAAATTCAATGGCTGCAACTTCTGTTGCTGCTGTCACATTTTCATGGCTTTCTCCAATACCCAACTTCAACCCCGCATCATCTCACTCTCAAAAGGTACCCTTTTTCTCTTTTGTGTATATACAAATGAATTATGCTGTGATGAACACAACTTTTGGATCTTAAAGACTCCTTCTTTGGGTACATGAGTGTAATATATTTGTAATTTTGTAGTGGTGGTTGTTGTTTTACTGAAATCAAATCTGAATATGTTAGTAAAGAGTGCATTCAAGATTTGGTCTCTTCCCACCACCAACTGTTTGATAAAATGTCTCAAAGCCAACCAATACCCAATTTCCACAACAAACACTTGTGAAAAAAAATGGATACTTTACCAATTTTTCAGGAAACAAATAATTAATGTTTCAATTTAGATGATAACCATGAATGTTGTGTTTGATTTAGCTTTCTCTGTTTATGTAATGTTAAAGTACATGCTCATTTCTTTTAAGTATGATTTATCCAATCTGTATCAAAGGACTATATATGGTTTTCCACTATTTCTTATTTAGTTGAACTAAAGAGCAACTAGTAAGGCAACTTAGTGTGACATATTTAGGTTAGTATCTTGGAATTTGAATATAATTGTATGGTTGTGATAATTGATACCATGTCTACCTAGATACAAAGAACATAGATTGTAAGGATATGCATATTGGCTTGAGGTTCTTAAAATCCATTTTATTGAATTCAGCACAACCAATCATGTATATTGATTTTGTTATATTTTCATATTGGCAACTAATCACTATTGTAGTTGAGAATGCAAGTTCAAAGACTGTCACTTCCCATGGCCCTTCTCTCTACACCACTTTCCTCAAACTATCCCCTTCTTCCTATAACCCAACTTTTCTTATCCAATTCGAATTTTCCTTCTGGTCCTCTCATATCCAAAACAATCTCTATATCACCAACCACTTTGCCTAAGTTAATGAGTGGGGTATCTGCTAAACAAGGATACAGTGATGGCGATGGTGATTTTGATTATGATGATGGGTTTTACATGAGGAAGTGTGTGGAGATTGCAAGAAAGGCTATCGGGTGTACCAGTCCCAATCCCTTGGTGGGTTGTGTTATTGTCAAGGATGGAAAAATTGTTGGTCAAGGGTTTCATCCTAAAGCTGGCCAGCCTCATGCTGAGGTAAATTTCACTTATAATAAAACTCTGTGAATTAGTTATATTAAAGTCATATTAGTGTTGTATTGTTACAAAAGTAGTAAAATGGTATCAGGAGATTTGACTAGATTTAATTGACTCTAAGGGGTTTGTTAAATTCTTTGATTTCTAGGTGTTTTTAATACTGAAAAGCCTTATTTCTGTTGGTAAAGCTATGGCTTTCTGGGCATATATTTACTAAGTTGGCATGAAAAACTGAAGCTTTTGATGCTGTGAAAATCCCAAGTAGCCCATTTGATCTTCAATTATTAAAGCTAAAGCTTATGCTTATAGAACTAGTGGCTTTTCGGTCAAGTAGCTTTTCTAATGCTGAGTTAGGGGGCATGCATGTTCTATAGGTATTTGCTCTTAGAGATGCTAAAGATTCGACTGAGAATGCAACAGCGTATGTAAGCTTAGAACCGTGTAACCACTTCGGAAGAACTCCACCGTGTACTGAGGCTCTCATTAAAGCCAAAGTGAAAAGGGTTGTGATTGGAATGGTAGATCCAAATCCACTTGTAGCATCGAAAGGGGTTGAGAGACTCAGAAATGCTGGGATTGAAGTTACTGTAGGGATCGAAGAAGAGCTATGCAAGAGCTTGAATGAGCCTTTTATCCACCTAATGCTCACTGGGAAGCCTTTCGTCACGCTTAGGTAAATAAATTAATTGCTACTTTTGATACTTTCAGTTAACTGATCTACAAATTTATAAACTATGAATTAATTGTGTGACATTCAAAATATGTTTATTTAAGGGTCTCTTCCTGACCAGCAGATACTCACTCTCAGTCAATGGCCAAATTGTAGACCAGCTCGGAGAAGGATCTACAGAGTCCGGTGGTTACTACTCGCAGTTGCTGCAAGAATATGATGCTGTTATAGTTTCATCTGCCTCGATAACTGACAAGCTATCAATTCCTCAATCTCAAGAACCCGGAGCCAATCAACCACTGTGGATCATTACAACAAGTAATAATAATAACAATACATCTTTGGATAAAATATTTGATTTGCCCATAAAAGAAGCATCTACTAAGGTGGTAGTTTTCAGTAACCAAGAGATAGTAGTAAACCCGAAAATCGTTAAGAGAGAAATAGAAACAGTAGTTTCGAATCAAATCAGCTTGAACACCATTCTCGAATACAGTAAGCGCCAAGGGTTTTGCAGTGTTTTGTTGGATTTGAGAGGAAATGTAGATGATATTAATGAGCTAGTGAAAGAGGGTATTGAGCAAAATTTGTTGCAAAAGGTTGTGATTCATGTGTTGCCTCAGTGGGTTGAAAAGGATGGTGAGAACTCTTGTGTTGCAGCTCTGAGCAATCTGGATAAGAGTTTGGACATTAAGAAATTGAAGCCTAAAATTTCTGGTAAGACTGTTTTACTTGAGGGATATTTTTGAGTGAAAAATTGAGAAATTATGTTTAATAGTAACATTAGTTTTTGGAATTTATATTTATTAGCCATTAAGAACATTTAGAGTTAGTTGTTTTTATTGTTGAATTTAACTTTGTAATGCTCTTTGGTGTTGAATTTAATATCAATATTCTTTTTAAATTTAAAATAATTTTTTATTTTTCTAAAAAAATGATTTATGCCTAGTTACATCTTTAATATGTTTAATTAAATGAGAATCGAGCATTAAGGAAATTTAGTAATCAAATGCTGCATGAATATGTTATGTTTTCAGTTTCTTATACTTTTATATGGATTAAATATTTAAAGTTACATTTTTTGTTACTTCTGTTAAATTATTTTCAAACATTGAGGTATTTGCAGTAGGGGTGTTCATTTAATTTAATCCGTACTATTTTGCTTTAGGTTGTTCAAAAAAAATTACAAACTATCCAACCCGAATAAACCGCCCAAATCAAACCAAATAAACCGATAAAAAATATAACTCGAATAACTTTACGAAAATTCAAACCGCCTAATGAATGTATTGGGTGGGTTGAATATTATTCTAACCCGCCTAAATAACCTGAACAAACCGAATAAACCGATTTATATATTTTTTACTAAAATTATCTATGATATAATATATAAATTAAGTTTAATAGTTAAACTATTTTACATTTAATTTTTTTTTTATAGTATTTAATTTACAATCTAGAATTTATAGTTGATAATTTTAATTGTATTTTAAAATTGAAGTTGAAATTTAAAATTTAGATATGAGTATATTTTTTTACTCTATTTATTGAAAAATATTATTTAATACTTTAATGTTTATTCAATTTATATTTATTTTTTAACATTAATTTAAACTATAAATATTTTAATCTTGAAAGGCCTATACTATACATTTATTTTTTCAAATCAATTATTTGAACACCAAAAACTAACAATAATGAAAAAAAATAAAAAAATAAAGATCGGTTTAAACGAGTTAATCCAACCAAACCGACGAAAATCATTGGACGGGTTACACTTTTTTATTTTTCATTGGACGGGTTACAAATAGATATTTACAACCCAAAATTTATATTGGGTTGGTAAAAATGCACTATAACCCGACCAAACCAACCGATGTACACCCCTTGCTCATAATACATTCGATCCACACTAAGTGTGAATTTTATTTTTTAGATAGCTCAAATCCAATCCAATTTGGAATCGGTTATTTTGGATTGATTACTTTTTAATATTAAATTATTTAATATGAAGAAAAAAATATTTTTTTTACATAGCAATAAAACAAAATAAATTATAGTTATTTTATGTCTCCAACAACACATTAAAATAAATAAAATAACAAATAACAAATTCAAAGGAAGAAAAAAAATTACATGCATAAAGAAATATTTAATTTTATTTTAAATTGTATGTAGAAAAAAAATTATATATAAGAATAGAATATACATTTGATCTATTAAGTTTTGAAATATAATTGTATTATATGTATTAGACTTTTAAACAACTATTTTTTAAAATTAAAATGTTATTCGTATATATAATTTTTTAAATTTTTTTATAAATATGCGTGGATTAGATTAGATCAGTTACTTTTACATGTCAATCAACATCCAATCCGCAGAAGTACGGATTTTGAATTTTTCAATTCAATCCAATCTGCACAAGTGCGGATATCTATACTTTGCAGATTGGATTGGATCGTGCGGATTGGATCAAAGTCATGGCGCAACAATGGATGCGAGGAGGCAAGTGAAGAAAACAACCTTTAAAATAATAAACACCATTAAACCAACAATTTTATATATAAAGATTCTAGTTGTTATTTCATAAATGCCTAAAAATGATGAAAAAATTATATTTTTACAGATCTATAATTTTTTTTTTTTTATATTTTTACGGCTTCTTATTTTTATTTTTATTTTTTACAAAAATACAAAGAGTTATTTTTTCGACATTGATTTTTTCAAATATTAGGACCAGCCCTCTCATAATTTAAGAAAAGAGAAGCCACATCTAAAAGCCATCAAAAGCTCACAAAACTAATTGAATTGTGATCATAAAAATGAATTTTGATTCTTTTATATTGAAATATGTGTGATAGCCTGAATATAATAACTAAGCCTTATAGTGATCTTGCATTCATATTAAGCTATAATATCAAATATGTTAGCTTAGTTTAATTTTGGTTTTGCAAATTTGGAAGATAACAAAGAAGACATTGTTAGCAAGAAGATATAAAGACATATACATACATATATTCAACTTTATCATGTAAAAGTGTGCCTTATTGAATCACTAGATTAAGGATTTAAGATTCATTTGGTGCAACCAATTCTGATGTAGTGGAAGGGCCAATCTCAGTAGTAGAAGAAGAATAAAAACAATTTCGAGGTTCTCCCGAAATTGGTTCTCTCAAGTGGTCCATGTATTCTGATAAGGCCTGGAATCTTGAGCGATCGCCATGAACACTTGGATGGAAGCTCAAAGCACGAACAAGAGTCCGGCCTTCAAGCATGCTTACCACAGAAGATATGGTAGGCCGAAGCGCTGGTGAAGGGTTAGTACATAGAAGAGCTACTTCAATGATTCTTATGGCCTCTTTTTTGTTAAACTCAGATCCTAGCTTTGGATCCACCAACCCTATAAGATTTCCCTTTTGTTGTGAAACAAGAGCCTGTGATATTCACCAAACACATTTGAAGTTTTTAGCTTGATGTTTGTTAAGAACAATAGGATGATCATAATGGTTTAACTTACCCAATCTAGAAGGCAAACATACTCTTCATATGAGTTGAATTTCGTGTTCATAATACCAGCCACAAGTTCCAATGCTACAATTCCAAAGCTATAAACATCTGCTTTAGGAGTTAAATAACCCCATAATACATACTCTGGTGCCATGTATCCTCTGCAAAATAATATGAGACTTGTGGTTTAATCTATCAAGTCTAGTAAAAGAATCGTCTCATTTAACTATCGGGTAAATAGTGGCATAAGTACTCAATGTTCGTAAAATTGTAATTTTCCTCTAGTTTCTTCGGTACAGACTCTGTTATTGTTTTAAACTGGGTATATATAAGATCTAGATTCTAAATCATTGAGTCTGGAGGGAAACATGTAGTATCTGTTACTTCCAAATTTTCTTTTAATAAATTTAAAACCAAACATGTATTGACGAAATTAGAGGATAATTACAGTTTTACAAACATTAAGGTGGCGTTTGGTAACACTTTTTTAATCAGTTTTCTATTTTTAAAAGTGGAAAAGTGAAAATATTTTTCAAAAACATGTTCTATAAAACTGTTTTTACTTTTCAATTTTATAATTAGAAATCAAAATTTTAAAAACAAAAAAAAAACACTTTCAATATTTTTTTAAACAGTTTTTTTTCTTAATCAATCTTTTGGATTACAACCAGACCCGGACCCAAAGCCCCTCCTCACGGCCTTGGCACTGAACCCGGCTTCTAACCCGAACCCGAATCCAACCCCCGGATCTTGACCCGACTTAAACAAAATTAAAAAATGAAAATGAAAATGAACTTTACAGAACACACTTTTGTTTTCTGTTTTTAAAATTGAAAAACAAAAGTGGTTACAGAACGCATTTTTGTTTTTCAAAAACAAAAATTTTAAAAACAAAATTTTACTTTTATTTTGTGATTAAAAAATTAAAAAACAAAAGTGTTACCAAACGACACCTAAGTATTTATGCCGCTATTTACCCTTTAAGCTATTATGATTGCATTCGTTAAGCTATCTTATACGATGAGAGTCCAACAAGAATAAGAGGAGAGCATAAGAGTTCCTCACATGGTTCCAGCAACTCTAGTGCTTATATGGGTGTTCTCTTCTTCATTCAGTTTAGCAAGACCGAAATCTGAAATCTTCGGGTTAAGATCTTTATCAAGAAGAATATTTGTTGCTTTGATGTCTCTATGAACAATTTTCAGTGGTGATTCCTCTTGCAGGAAAGCTAGACCCCTTGCAATGCCAAGACAAATATTGTGTCTTGTTGACCAGTCTAATTTCAGTTTACTTTCTCCTAACCATATTTTTCAAGGAAAGACAATGAAAATTTTAGCAAAATATAACTTGAGAAATGCTAGTGAAGTGAAGTATTAATTAATGAGTTAAGCTCACCAAATAATGAATGTGCAAGGCTGTTGTTCTCCATGTATTCGTATACCAACAGCAAATGCTTTCCTTCGGCACAACAGCCGTGTAATTTGACAAGATTCGGGTGTTGTAAAGCCGAAATCATGCCTATTTCATTCACAAATTCTTGATTTCCTTGCTTAGATTTTGATGATAATTGTTTAACTGCAATAATAGTACCATCTAATAACACACCCTGCAATAAAAACAACATTTGTGTCATATTAAACATCTTGAGTATGTTTTTACCTTTGAAGACTAAAGGCCTATTATATCAAGTTTAATGTCTTGACAAAATTAAAGCTTGGTTGGAGTGGAGCGAATGTTCATAGATTGCTTAGGTGGTTACGCCGAGGCCATGGTCTTTTTCATTTTTGCAAGAGTATTTTCGAGGGCCCGAAATGTGGCCCTATGGGGATCTCAAAGTCCCCCGAGTTGAGTGTATAATGATCCAAGTTAAGAAAATAGGTCCATACCTTGTATACTGATCCAAATCCTCCTTCCCCAATCTTGTTAGCAGCATCAAAGTTATTAGTGGCTGCTTTAATTTGATCAAATGTAAGGATACCAGTTTTCAAGTCCAATCCTTTGAGAACTGTCAAACACCAATGGAGATTGCTTATTCACCAACAACTCTTGTGCATTGAAAACAAAAAGGTATTAACAGTACACAACACCTACCTTGCTCTCTTGATGGCTTGCCTCTTAAGTAACCTTTCCACCAAAGAATTCCTAAGGCCATCATCAACACAAGGAAGAATGAAGAAACAATGCCGACGACAATGAGTTTCTTGGTTTTGCTTTCATCAGGAGGTTTGAAATCTGCAAATATCAACCAAACATGTATAAAAATAGTAATGGTGATTATCAAAGGATAGAGGTGAGTTTCTCAGTTGATTAACTATATAACATGGCAATAAAAAGTACTAACCAGACTTCATTGAAATAGCCGAAACAAGAGAACCGTAAATTCCTCTCTTTGGAACATTTGTTGTCCCTTTCCCACCCCATTGGAAACGGATTTCTAAAATTTTGTTCACAACCAATGCTTTAAAGATCTTAATAACTTCTTTGTTAACTCCTTTCGCTTCCTTTTCGATATTGAAATCCTTCAACACCCTTGTTCCCTGCAATGAAACTTTTATATAAACAAAAATGTAGGAACAAAAACACTAGACTATTATGCTTAGCATGTAAAGCAACAATGAAAAAGTATGTAAAATGTCAAACTTTCTTCTAATTAGGAGTGACAATTCGTGTTCGTATTGTTTAGAGGCTTAGGTATTACAAGCAAATGCCAAACCCAAACCCGACCAATTTATTAATTGTGTCAAAAACTAAAATCCAAACTCAACTTGTTTATAAACGGGTTGACTTGACCCGATTAGCTTAATTCAATTATATAAAGAATCATGCTTAATTTTAGTTAACTTATCAACTCATAAACAAGTTTTAACATGTTTACAATCTTGTTATGATACATTTATTGACAATTTGACATGTTTATGTCCTATTTAACTGAAAGATATAATTTACATGTAATAAATATAATAAATTCAAGAGTGCATACTCTTACTTACATAGGTCACTATTGTGTCTTTTCAGGTTAAGTATGTCAACCCGAAAATGATCCCTTTAAAAAACAGGTTAGCCGTGTCAACCCAAAAATCCCCCAAACTCATTTAAGGCAAACCCAAATCCATTTATTTTGTACGGGTTTCGAGACGTGTTATCGTGTCTGACCCAGATTACCACCCTTACTTCTGATGGTAAGAAATAAATACTGAAATTTGCTTGGTAAGGCAAAGAAGTTGATCTAAATGGTGTACTAAATCAACATAATGCACTGAAAACTATGTCTGAGTAGCTACCTGGATATAAACATCGAAAAATCGCTTTCCAGTACTGGAATAAGATTTGTAGTCTCTGAATACTATCTCTGCAAAGTGAAGTTTCACTGTGTAGTTTCCATTTGCTAAGCAACGAGCATAATATGTTAACGAAAGAGGAGACAGCCTTGCAGTTGTATACAACTCAGAAGTGTTCATTCTAAGAATTGATACATTATTTGCTATGTAATCCTTTGTTGTACTAGAAACATCCCAAAAATCACCAGTGCTGCTAAATCCCCAATCGCCAGACGCGCTGTGTACGAATTTTGCAGCACCTCCTGGATCTTCATCTTGTTCATACTTGATGTTACCAATGGCCATTTGTTTCCCACCACAGTTTATATGCAACGAGTATTGGTCTGCACTAAAACACAAGTCTCCATTTGGAGATGGGAATAATATTGTATGAAAATGTAAAGAGTGATTTGATTACCTTTTGAACATGGACTCAAGCATTTGCTTAGTAATCTATAAAGAAGCATTATTATTAGACTAATGTGAAACTTTTGTTGGTGAAAGAATTACTCATGTCATTGTAGTTTTTTTTGAAGCTTACTGGTTTTTCTTGTCTGAAAAGCTTTGAAACAGATTTCTGATGAAATTAACAACAAATTTTTAGAAACTAAATAATCAAATCTCATCAAATAGAAAATGTTAAAAGAGAGAGGCTCTTACAAGGTTTCTCGACAAGTTGGCGGGATAGAAGTCTTGGAAAAATTGTTGTATGAAAGATCTATGATGCTGCAAATGAAATGGAAATTCTTCACTTGGTAAATTTTAAGTCGAAAATACTTATTTTGTTTAGCTTCTAACTCGAATGCCTCGCAACCATAACCAGAATCTATGCCTTTGAATCAAAACAATCTCAAGCTCTCTATTAATGGTTTTTTAACTCTTTACAAATGAGTTAATAGTCTTATGTTTCAAGTTGAATCAGGCACTTCATATAGACACTTAGGTGGCGTTTGGTTGGAAGGAACCAAAACATGAGAATAGGAATGAGAATGAGAATAGAAATAGGAATAGGAGTGGAATGCAATCAAATTTAAAATGAATAAAAACAATTGATAAAAAAATTATTAAAATTTTTCTCATCTTGGATTGGAATTGTCATTCCTTCTATTTCAAAATGGAAAAGTCATTCCATTGGAGCCACATTCTAATACTTTAAAATGCAACCAAACAAATGAATAGAATAAATATTGTTTCCCTTCCATTCTATTTCATTACCTCCAACCAAACGCCACCTAAAGTCCAATAGGATTCGGTACCCTTGAAATCAAATTAACTAGAACTAAAAGAAGTTAACTAGAACTAACTATGAAACTAACTAAAATTAAAAGAAGTTAACTAAAGATACCTAACTCTAACTGTCACAACTAACATATTTCGTGTTCTTTGATCTCAAATTGCTGACAATAATGTTGTCCATGATTATGTTTTGGTGACTTTCAAAGTCATATCTTCTTGATTAGATTAATTAGCAGCATAAACATTTCACAAAGTTCACTTCTAATCATAGAAAATCTTGTAATTTACAAGAAAAATAATGATGATAACAAATATGAAAAGAGATCAAAACAAGAAAAATAATAATTTCTGATAGGATTGGATGGAAAACATACTAGCGATTATCTCTCATTTCGATCCAATATGGAATAGGTCCAATGAGCTGGTTGCTTGTCAGATATCTGTTTAGTAGGAAAATGTAATAACATTAACAATAGAAAAAATGTTACTTTTTCACTTGTATTTTCTACAAACACAATTTGAGTCCAACTAGGCATGGCAAAAAGATCCATTCATTCGGGTCGGGTCAGTGATCCGATCCGACGGATCATTACTGATCCGAAACATTCGGATAGTTATTGGAATAAATGAAAACATAAGAATAGTAATGAAATTAAATTTGAAATGCATAAAAAAAAAATTAGTAAAAAAGTTATTTTTCTCATCTTACATTAGAATGGTCATTCCTTCCATTTCAAAATGGAATAGTCATTCCACCAAAATGATGGAAAAATTATTCTATTGGAAATACAATCAAACAAATGAATGGAATAAAAATGATTTCCATTCCATTTCATTACCTCCAACCATAACATGACCTAGAAATTGTTTTAAATGTTTTGTCAAAATATGGGTTGATGAATAGCTCTTTGTCATTTTAGCCCATATAGTTAGTCATCAATAGTTAGAAGTGTGAGTTTTTCTAGTTAACTGAATTCTTTGATGAGGAAGCTCAGTCCACCAACTAGGGTTTTGTTGCTATGTCCCCTCCTTAACTCTATAAATACATTCTGATTTAGAGATCTAGAGACGAAAACTTAGTTGTATCCTGTTGTTTTACGATTATCTAACATACATTACTTACATTCCGGCCAAGTGCAGTAGATCTTCAAGGTTTGGAATGGTGCCTTCCAATCTATTAAAGCTAAGATCTCTGCAACATAAGAGAAAGAAAGAAAAAGAAATACTTGTTCAAAGGAAACATGAGGGCTACCTAGAAGAAGCTTGTTTTTCGGTTTAAGTACAAAGTTATCTATGTTGTATACATTATATTCCATCAAATCAATAAGAATTATACAACACAAAAATATTGATGAATAAAGAAGAATTACAGAGTTTTTAGCTCTGTCAAGTTAGATAAGTAGTCTGGAATTCTCCCTCTTATATTACAGCTTCTCAACATCCTGCAATCTCAACATATTTCGATTGTCACGGTTTCGTATCATAAAAAATAGATTTCATGCTAAAACATCAAGATGTCTCACAATCTCTCCATGCTTTTCATGTTCCTCAAGTTTGGAAACTCTGAAACGCCGCCGTTTAAGTCACTAATCCTTCTACAAATTGAAATTGAAATATCTCAACACATGAATTATGAAAAAGCACACAAAGATTTTGAGATGAACTAGCTTAGCTACTCTTGTTACTCACAATTGTGTTAAGTTATTCAAGACAAAAAGGTTTGAAGGAATTGGCCCTTCAAAACCACTTGCTTGCATTTCTCTGTCAATGAAATCATTTATTCATACAAAATGTCAACAAGAATTTTACATTTAAGAGACCTAAAAAGTAGGGATATTTGCAACGAAATCCCCTTAACATTTAAAGTTGTTACACATATGACCTTAATAAAAAAAAAAGTGACAGACAAAAGTATCTTATTTTACGATTTTGTTGCAGTTATACCTTTAAGTTCCAACTAAGCTCGTTAAGTACCAACTAAGAAACATGTGGTAACATATTATTAAACTACGTATTAAATAAAAAAATTCTTTTATAATTCTCTATAAAAAAAAACGTTTTATTTTTTTAATTAAAGAAAAAGTGATTTAGCTTTTTTATTCATATTTGTATATTTTTTTTAAATTAAAAAATAGGATAAATAATAATTATTTAATACGTAGTCCAATAATATGTTGTCATGTGTTTTTGAGTTGGAACTTAACAAGCTTAGTTGATACTTAAAGGTACGACAAAAACAAAATCGTAAGATTAGGTACTTTTGCCACCACTTCTTAATTAGGATCTTATGTGTAACAATTGCAAATGTTAAGGAGATTTCGCCGCAAATATCCTTAAAAAGTATTATGTATGAGAAAAATATCTCACAAAACTTTAAGTTGTCTCCAACTCTTGACTAAATCGGGGATTCTTCCGGTGAATTTGTTGCTGCTAATCTTCCTAAACATGACCAAAACAAATCCCATGATTCTTAACAATCATATTGAAATATTGAGTGAGACATAAATCCCATGATTTTGCACTTACAAAATTTGTAATTTGGTCAGATTACTTAGTGTCCAAGGCAATGCTCCATTGAGACTATTAGAACTAAGATAGCTGCACTTATTCACAACAAAGACATTCTTTAACAGCCATTAACATAAGTAAGATGAAAATTAGTGAAGAAAATTATAACTAAAAAAAAAAAAACTGACAGTTTTTCCATGTTCACCAATTTTCCAAACTCTCTAGGAACTGCTCCAGAAAACATGTTGCTCTCCAAAGACCTTAAATGGAAAAAATATCTTAAAATGATCATTCATGATTAAAAAATAACATGATAAGAGAGAGGTTTGGTTATGGGAATACAAATCATAGAGAGTTGTTATGTTGCCCAAAAATCCAGGTATTGGTCCTGATAAATTGTTGGCACTGATGACCCTGCATTGGATTGCTTCCTTCCATTAACACATTTGCTATGAGAATTTTAAGCTATCTTAGACTATGAATGAAGTGAGCAAAGAAAAATTACAAGTGTTCAAACTTTGTAGAAGCCCATTCATGAGGTATTGGACCGGTGAGGTAGTTCTGCTCCAAAATACTGTAAACAAGTAAAAAATAATAGTGACAGATTTGAGATAGTAAGTAAATTTTTTTACATAATACACTTAAAATTTGAATAGAATTACAAAAATAAGTTAACACGCGCAGAGAAAATTAGTGCATGTTTGGCATCATAACTAAAAAACTGTTTTTTGTTTTTAAAAACAGAAAAAACAATTTGGCTTGTTTGGCCTTGTTTTTTGAAAACAGTTTTTAGAAAACAAAGTTACAAAAAACAAGAATTTTGAAAACAACAAAACGTTGTTTTCTGTTTTAAAAACCAATTCACTTTTGGTCAGTATTGTTTTTTAAAAACACTAACCAAACATGACTTGTTTTTAAAAACTTCAAAAATTATTTTTTGTTCTCATTTTCAAAAACAATTTTTTGAAAACAAAAAACAGAAAACAATACCAAATATGCTCTTAAATTTTTATAGTTTGAACATTTTTATTTACAAAAATACGTCGATATTCTTTTTTGGTTGTTTCATTTTATTAGTAGTTGTCATGAAGTTGGTTTTCTCGTTATTTCTTACACTTTCTTAAGATAAGGCAGCTTCGCCAATGAGGGTGGCAACACGCCATCAAGGTACTGACCGATGAAAGAGCTGCAAAATCGAAATATGAGAAAAGAGATCAGTTGAAACCATCAAAGAAAATTAACATTAAAGACAACAAAGTATGAGTGTGTGTGTGTTGTGACAAGTCTAGAAGGCTAATTAAGCAAAAACAAAGGCAAAGAAAATTAACAAAGTGTATTACATGCTTTGAATATGGCAGAAATTGGCAGAGATTGAGCAATTGCAGATGATGGTATTGCTGTACTTATCACTGATCCGCGGCCTATCAATGGTGGTTTCATTACTGCATGGATCACTGAAGTTCCAGTCATTTTTATTCAGCTCTTTAGCTATCTCTTTAATGGCTTGTACTGCATCAATCATTTCAATAAAAAATAAATAATAATACCAATTTTTGCACTAGCAAAACTTGGCTATGTATGTATGTATGTATGTATGTATGTACCTTCATAGTGGGGAAGAGTTGTAGTTTGAGATGTGGATGTGGTTGGTGGTACCACTCCCAATTCCATACACACAAGCAGAAGTAACATAACAATGACATGGCCATGGCCATGTTCATGGCTAAAGAAAATGATCTTCATCATCTTCATTCCACCTGAAATGGTTATGCATTAACAGATTAAGTTTTTAAAAAGATAAGATTTGTCATATGATAGGTGGCTCTGGCTCTGGTGCAGTAACGATGGTCTGCCCCAGTGCCCCCACAACACAGTCCTAGTACAGCCCCAGTACCCCCCTTGTGAGAATGACTTCACTATAGAGACCCTGGCAATATCAGATAAACACAGTGGTATCAATGAAAAAGATGTGAATGGTCAAGAATTCAACCACATTAAATTCAAACATTTCATAAACTTTTATAGTTTCTGTAATTCCAAACATTGTAACATTCCCTACTAGTGTTTGGTTGGAGGTAATGAAATGGAATGGAAAGGAAAGAAAATAATTTTCATTTCATTTCTTTGTTTAGTTGCATATTAAAGTGTTGGAATGACCTTTCTACCATTTTGGTAGAATGACAATTTTATTTTGAAATGGAAGGAAAAACTATTCCAATGTATGATGAGAAAAAATTTAATAATTTTTTTATCAATTTTTTTATGCATTTTAAATTTTATTCTATTTTATTTCTATTCTCATTCCTATTTTTATTATAATTTTTATATTTTCATTCCTTCCAACCAAAGGAACGCTAGGTGAATCCACCTCTATTAAATGGGCTGAAAATAATGCAAGAAAAAAAAGAGTACTCTTTCAATAGTGGAGTAAGCTCAAATCTCGAGCTGAACCACTATAACTTTTGTATCTTTTATTAGTTATTTTAATACATATATTTTTACTATTTTCATTGAGTACTCGCTATTCTAAGTGATTAAACAATTTTTCCATAATTGAGATGATTTAGTGTAATCTAAATTCCTCCGACAACTTAGAGTATTCTTACTTAGTCAGAGATCTCGTGTTTTTGATATTTAAATTGTTTAAATTTTATTTTTGTTATGGAACAATATACATCATAGTTATTTAAAATATCTTGCGAATATTTTGAGAAATTCATGGTAATCTAACATGTCAAAAATAATGTTCCAATAGTCTGTCAAAAAAAAAAAAAATGAAAACTTGTTCTCCTCTATTGTCAAAAATCTAATTATCCCTTTAAAGGTGAGATGATTCAAACTTTCTTGTAATTGAAAAAGAAAAAAAAAAAAATGTTTAGTTATTTGTTTCTATCAGTAATACACTCTTCTCCATGTCTCAAGTATAATTAGTACACAAAGAACTTAAATTACAAGAAAGAAAAAAAGAAAAAGTATACAAGGAATTTACAGTATAAACAAAAACCTGTCAAATATTTACAGTGTTTAAAATACTGTACTGTGATAGCTAGTTTGCCTTCATCAATGGAGTAAGCAAGGACATAAACTTCATGCACTTAGGCCGGGCTGTAATGCTACCACTCTTTCTTTTTCAACACCTCGTCCTTACGGCTACGCATCATACTCCCACTCAGAAACACGAGCTCGGCGTCCTATTCTATCAACTGGACCATGTTCTGCCATAGCCGAGTCAACTTTTTCAAGCTGTTTCTTAATCCATGGAGGATCATTCCGGCCTAACCAAAGAGATTCACCAGTATCCTTGTGCTTAAAATCAGGGAGTAAAGGATTGCTTATTTTGTGTTTTCGATTGTCCCACCATTCATATGGGTTGGCGAAAAACACTTGCCACAAGTGTAGACGGTTTTTGTACTTCTCAAGAACAGTTTGGCCTGAAATTTTCACAAACGAAACGGACAAAAAAAATAAAATCAATCTCCTTGTATTTGTACTTACATTTTCAATCATAACATGTATGGCAATCAGGTCAAACTTTAAACATATAGAGAATAAGATCAAACAGAGCAGAGGGATTGACCTTCGTCGGATTCTTGTTCTTCGTTCTTTCGACTAGCTGAACCACATCTTTGCATCACATAATTCAACTCCTTAACTATAACCTGAAGAGCATAATTTGGAGAATTTCAGATTGGTTACAAATAACTATACATTTAAGACTTGACACTTGGGCTCATTCTATTGGCTCGGTTGGACTCATTCTATGCTGTCAAGGATGGAGAAGCAGCCGCAGAGACCTTGGCCCAAGGACAGAATATGGTCGTTCAAGAGCGCCCCAAAGATTCTCGGCAGCCCTATGCTAGATGCTGTTTTAAGTAATTCTCAATTGGATAGGGATATGGTTCAATGGTTAAAACACAGACCTGCCATATTTCAGGTGATGTGGGATCGGTGAATTTTTGCAAGCAGTAGGAACAAGAATCAGTGTCACTAGTGAAAGCCGTTTAATTGTTTCTCTTAAGTTAACCGGTGCTCCTTTTGATGGTGGGCAAAAATCATTCCAAAGTGCCATTCGTTGTGCTACTTTCTCATTATTCTGCACAGTTTTTCATTTTTGTAATTTGTAATTCGTTATCTAGTAGTTAGAGCATTTGTTTTCCCTATTCTAATTTAAGAAAATTATGAAAGGGAAAAGGAAATATCTATCGCCTTTCTTCAACAAAAAAAAATCGGTTAGGTCTTGATCCCTTTATAAGGCTTGTCTTTCCTGTGTTTTTTAAGTTTAGTCAATTCATTATTTGTAAAGAGAGAGTTTTGTAAGAAGAAACACTTGAGAGCAAAGTCTTTAGCTGAAAGATCTTGTAATTTATTTCATTGAAGATCAATAAAGAGATTACGAGTGTTCCTCCCCGAGGAAGTAGAGCACTGCACTAGGCTCGAACCTCATTAATCCTTGTGTGCTGAGTTTACATTCTAGCATTCGATTATCTCTGTTCTAGAAGTTTTGATTCTTACTTTTAGCTTGTGTTTTATTCAGTTCATGATGTTGTTGGTTTTCACAACGGAAAATCAACCAAATATTCTTACTTAATAACAATCTAACCTCAAAATAATTGCTGAAATGATTGATTCTTTAAAAGCTTCAATGAGAGTAAAAGGATGACAAAGGAACTATTTAACTACTTTCCACAAATACTCTATTAGTACCCCCTTAAAAAAAATGAAGCAAACAAGTATTAAAACTCCTTAGGAGGATTCTAACCTTGTAGCGTAGACTGAGGTTGCCACTCTGATCAGCCTTTGTGTAAGTCCTTAAAGGACCAGAAACATAAATGATATCATTCGGTTTCAAATGATTAAGACATAGTTTTCCCATCTCATCCCTCATGTTCAACACTACCCTGTTCACAAATCATATATGAAATACAGCCAAATTGATCATACAATACTAAATAGATTCAGATATTAAAAATGAACCATATATCAAAAAAGGCTATGGAGAATTTTTCTCCCAGAACTATTGCGATTGTTGAATTCAAGACTTTTTGTCCAATTCCGTTCAAATTTACTAACAAACGCTTAACGTGTTGATTGTCCATGCTCCAAACTTCTATGAACAGAATTGGACAGAAATCCTTCTAATCCAACAATCTGAATAACTAGGCGGGAAAAAATCCTTATTAGCCTTCAAAAAATTTGAGTTGATACCCTCTAAAAAAAAGTGTTCTTTTCTTTCTTCTTCATTAGAAACACACAAAAATACATAAAGCTAAGCCATGAGAGAATCAAAGAGTAAAAATCACCATTTTTTAGTAACAAATAACAGCACAGTAGAAAATTACCAAAGAGGAGCATTTGATTGATTGGAGCTACTGACGTTCAGAACAGTGTAAGCACAAAATCGATCGTCAGAGCTAAACACCTTAACCGGTTGAGTCACAGTGCCAATAAAGCTGGCGGAATTGGAAAACTCCTTCCGCCATGTGATCGAAGAAGGGCGTTGAGATTTGAGGATGTGGTTGTAGAGTCCGATACAGCTTTCGGTTGAGTTGGAAGAGGTAGGGTTAGCAGAGGCCGTAGATGAAGAGAAGGGGATCAATTTGAAACTCTGAAATGGTGATAATAGACTCCGAACCTTGGTGGGATAACGAAGACGAAGTGCAATCATCATAACTAAGTGAATAGACAGAAGAACAGACTAGTTGGAAAGAAAAGCTTGGATGGAGGTGTTGGTACTGTCATCAATGGCGGATTGGGTTGTTGTTCTCTTCTGGGTTTTTGGTAGCATTGATTGTATTTGGGAAACTTATAAAAATACTGGAAGTTGGGTTAATTTTTACAAAAATACTGTCACACGGAAATTTTTTCAAAAATATTGTGTTTTTATAAAACACCAGTAAAACACAGAGCAGAACAACTCAAAACAACAGTAGAACACCAGTAAAACACCAGTAGAACACCAATGAAAACTTAACACAGTATACTGCAGTATAAAACTTATAGAAAAATACAGTAAAAAAGTAAAAAATACCGCCTGACAGTATTTTTGTAAAAAAATGACAAAAGTTAGTATACCATGTAAATTTCCCTTGTATTTCAAGGGTTTTGGGATTTTGGTTTCCAACAACTATTTTTACACAAAATAATATATTTTTATATAATAATTTTACAGCATAGTTGTGGGGAAATTTTTTTAATATTTACAATTGTTATACATATAATTTTTTAGGCTAATTAGTAATTTTTCCTTCTGAACTTTGACATGTACTAAATCATGTCTTCTGAACTTTTTTGGCCGTTAAAAATTTCCCTTGAACTATTAAGATTGTTAAATTTAAAGACTTTTATCTAATTTTAGTAAAAAAATTCTAACATGGATAAAAGTTCATGGGGCATGATTTAATACATATAAAAGTTTGAGGGATATGATTTGGTAGATATCAAAGTCTGGGGAGCATGATTTAGTACTTGAAACAGTAAAATTGAATGAAATTAGACAAAAGTCCTTAAATTTAACAATCTCAATAGTTCAGGGAGAATTTTTAACGACCAAAAAAGTTCAGGGGACATGATTTGGTATATGTCAAAGTTCGGGGGAAAAATTGCTAATTAGCCTAATTTTTATTAAAAAATATTATCTTACATGGATTAAATGTAAAAATATTGAGTCATATTTAAAAACATGGGTTACTCCACTCATTACCAATTGATTTTGAGATGAAAACTCATGATTCTTAACAACTCTAATAAAAAAAATAACTGTAAAATTTTAAGATTTTATTGTAGTCGTATTCCTTTTTAGCCATCAAGTGTCAACTTAGAAACACTTAGCGATATATTAGTAGACTATGTATTAAACAAGCTCAATAAATATATCGTCACGTGTTTTTGAGCTGGCATTTAACGGGCTTAATTGAAACTTAACAACTAAAAAAAAGTATAATTGTAATAAAATCGTAAATTAAGGGTTATATATAATAATTGTAAATATCAGAAGAGTTCCGCCGTAAATATCTCTAATTTTACGGATTATAATTTTCTTTCTTACATATATTTTTTAATTATATTTTTATGTAACTTATGAATAACAACATGTACAAATAATAATAATAAAAAAAAATAATGTTTTGTATTTTTGTAATAAAATAATTTTGAACCTATAAAAATATTAACAAAAATTGTAAATTTGTATTTTTATAATTCTTTTTGTTATTTTTTTTTAGGTCGCGGCAGGATTTGGTGTAATACTATCGCTTCAAGTTTTCATTAGATTACCGGAAGCTTGAAACAGGAACGTTACAAAATAATATTAGAGCCTTGTGTTAGAAATTTATTATGTATAAACTGGAATATATATGTTTATGTATAAAATGCGGAATTAAATCAAACATATATACACTATGAATAAGAATCGAAATACCTCCAGCCATTGATTCTTGAGCTTCAAACCCACATAAGCTTTGATCTGCAAGGAAAACTGGTTGATGTGGGTAATCGGGCTTCCTCGCTCTCTCTACTCTCTTTAGATGGATTTTGCTGTTATGAACAGAATGAGTGAGGAGCTCGGGGACCGATACCCTATATTTATAGGTGAGATACTCCATCAGTATCTGTGCCACATTAATTGTCAGAATATTTTGACAATTAATTCAGGAAATCAAATCAGGTAATGAATATAGAAATCTGACCATATATAGAATATTACGTAATTGATTCTGTCCAGATTCAATGAATATAAAATATTCATTTATCAGAATCAATAATATTATTTTATTTCCTTAATTAGAAATATTCTAATATTCTCCCACTTGGTCAGCATTTAAACTAAAACATTCAAACCCAAACGTTCCTCATTATATAATAAACATACGAATCATAGCGACATGTCCTCATTATAAGTCGAGTATTATCTTCCATGTATTACGATATATTTATTATATAACAATGTACTTTATGTGGCAATGTACTTAAGTGAATAAACCCTAACCCTTATGTTTATTCAGGTCCTCTTACGATAATTTTCTCAGATGAAATTAAGGTGCACATAAATATGAGAAAATATCGAAATTAGAGTTTCATTAAATAATTTTTTTTGTTTGTACAAATAAAAAAAACTGCATATGGGTTAACTGAATCCCATATTTACTTTATGATCCTTGAATTTGTGTTGCGGCATGCCTTTAGTCAAGGATCTATGCGATCACCCAATTTAGTTTGCGTGATTAATGACCACTTATCACGCCTTTTTATGGCTAAATACTTAATGTCGATATGCTAGCTTCGACCAGTACTCTTAGAGTTATTAGCCATAAATATTGTAGCTGAATTTATCGCAAAATTTTCTTAATGGCCTAATGAAACTGTAATTCTGAACTCTAGGCCTACTATGAAACTCTATAATACATCATACGAGATGTATCCTCAAAACAATAAATGAATCTGACTTCTATAGTGGAAATAACAATCAAGGAGTAATTGACAAACAATAAAAGTGTGGTTGACAAAAACGTCGAACCCAACAAGGAGTAATTGTAACCATTAGTAGTCTCATAATCTGTAAACGGAATAAAATCAAATGTGATAATTCTAAGATACTATAAGATTACATAGTAGAAATAACTTAAATAGATTGATTGATACTAACTATACTTTGACAATGGAGTAATTTAATTGTTCTATTTGTTTTGTTCTGTTAGAAAGTTTCATATTACTAATGTGTAGAAAAATAATAGAATATATAAAATGAATAAGCTACTCTTTTCATTAACAATTAATTTTAAAATTGAACTTCATTCACCTTATCATACACTTACATATTCATACTTTCTTAACCATACACTTTTATATTCTAATATTTACAAATTAATTTTAAGATGGAACCTCATGCACCTTAATATAAATAGTATAATTCTTTTGCTAGATCTTCAACTAATATGAGTTCGTTTTAATAATGTTCTAATACAGAAATGGTGGTCCCCCATTGAAAAGAACTAAAACTAACCAAAAAACATGTACACATAAAAACAATAAACACAACAACATGTTATGTGAATGGACCCAACTGAATTAATGGTCAATTTCCCAAGTGTCTTGAGATGACAATTTCGTTTGTAATCTTTGCCTACTTTACTTATATTCTATTAGATAATAAAAATGCATTCCTCAAGAGAGTATCAATCTTTCTTTCAATTAAATTAAAGTTCTATTTTTTATTTCCTATCTATTAATGATTATATAAACTTTACTGTAAAGACCGCCTATGAATAATACTTTGAATTATTAAATAATTAGGGTTTATGTATGAGATTTTATTATTAATAAATAATACGATTATGGGAATTTATTTGAGTTCATATATATATTTATTATGCTATTCATGTAAATTTCTCAATTGTTGTGTTGGTGTTCGGAAGCGGTGGACAGCGGCGTTGGGCCTTTAGAGAGTTGTGTGTTGTATGTTATAGCATTGTTTTATTCCGGGGCATTATAGTAGGTTTAATGGTATTGGTTATTAGTTGGGATATTTTGATGATTAAAATGCTTTAGAAACCCTTTTTGCTAAATTATTGGTAATTAATTAAAGGATAGTTATTAATCTTTATTCTTTTATTTTACATTATTATATTTATTCTGATTTTAAAACATTGCATGTATATAGAAGAGTCTTTAATCTTTATATTTTTTAAAAACTAAAACTAGAAAATACTAGAAAAGTCACCATTTTTCCCTCAACCTTCTTCTTCCTCTCTCTCTCTCGATTTTTCTAGGCAGCAAGGGGCTGTGAGTTTTCTGCTGAATATCAAGAATTTTAATTGAATTCTAAGGTTCCAATTCAAGGTAACTTCCCCTATTCTTTTTCCTTAAGTTTTCCTTAACCTAAGTTAGTTATTTTGAAGAAATTTGAGTGATATGTTGCTGTATGAACTAAGATGGTTTGATTTGGTATTCTGGAGGTTGTTTGATGTTGGTTGAGTTAATTTGAACTGAATTTATGGATTGAATTGAAGTTTGGGCAAAGTTTGAGTTTAAGAACTCAAACCTAGCTCTTTAATGGTAGATTGAAAATCTGTGTGAATTGCTGAGTTTTATTGATTGGGATTGATCTAGTATGATGTTTACAGGTGTTCTGGAAGTTATTGTGAAGTTTGGGGTTGTTTTGAATTAAGGGGAAGAATTTTTTGGGTTCCCAGCTCAGAACCGGAATTTCGGTTCCTGGGGCCCTGTTGCAACCGGTCGACCGGTTGGTCCCAGGAACCGGACTTCGGTTGGGAACCGCCTGGCCGGTTGGGGCTTTTTCCCGAGCCCTAGTTTTTCCCGTTTTTAAGTAAATTAGAGTGTTGGCATCCTTTTTATCGATAGGGTTAAGTTTAGTTTCTATTTTAAATCCCCGATAAATGTTTTAGCGAGTCTCTCATCGGATTTTAAACATTATGGTTTAGGGCCCTGTAAAACGTCGAGCTGCACTTCCACTCAGGCTGACCGGCACACTTGAGCAAGGAACGAGGTAAGATAGCGTAATAATATATATATATGAATGTTTATGCTTGTTTTGAATATTAATGTGGTTACAGTGTTACCAACACGAGTACCCAGGGTACGTCGTGTTCGTGGTACAACACTTAGTAATTCCTGGGAGTACAGTTAGGGCTCTACCAACACAAGTACAGAGTTGGTACTCTAGTGCATTTGGTATAGTAGTCGTACTACCCTTAAGAACGTTCTTAACCATTTGGTGAGCTTCGTTGTTAAGCTCAGGGCAGCTTGATCATAAAGCTGGCAGCGTGCTACTTTTATATATTTCTTGCATATCTTGCGAGTACGTTGACTCATCGGTTTGCTACCTTGTGTAGGTAAAGGAAAAGCAAAGGCTGGAGGAACAGTGAGGTGGAACTCGGCATGATTGTACATATTGCGAAGGCAACCCTGGAGGGTTTCGGTTTATTAGCATATTGGAGTCTGTATTTTGAGGATGCTTGTCCGCTAAAGTTTAAAAAAAAAAAAATATGTACATATTAGTAAAATACTTTTAACTAGTATTTTGTTACTCGGGATCCCGATCCATGTGATTATTAATATATAAATTATTAAGAAAAATTAATTAATTTTTCGAGTTATTATTATTATTATAAAATACGGGCGTTACAGTTTGGTATCAGAGCCACCGGGTTGTTCACTGAAGACCGTCAAGATATGTACAATCAAGGCCAGTGTCGAGTTCAACTCACGGTTCCGTAAGCTTTATTTCTTTGCAAACTATTTTAAGATATGTTGTGTTGTATAAATATGATTAAATAAGATGTTTTAAATCTTAATAGCGGTCTTGAAAATATTTTGACCACTGTCTGACCTACGTGCCTTGTGGGTTCGCAGGCTAAGTCCTAAATAATGGACGACCAGCGAAACGTTAGAAGGCAGGGTGAATTGGTTGAGACCGGAGGTGGTCGGGGTGGTAGAAATCCCCAAAACCCCCGTGGGCGCGGTAGAGGTCGCGGTCGAGTCCCGAGAGGTGGACAGGAGAATCCACCTCAGGCCCCTGTTGATTGGGAACAAAGGTTTGCTGAGATGCAAACTAGAATTGAGCAACAAGAAGAAGAGATCCGACGACTCAGGCAACGGGATGCCCCTGTTGAGCACTCACCCGGCAAGGCCCATTGCGGTCCCGCAGCTCTGCGGTGCCGAATTTGAGCAACATGTTGCTGGTAACCGCATGGAGCCTTTATATGAGAGGTTCAGAAAGCAAGCGCCTCCAGTATTTCTGGGAGGCCCTGATGTTTTAAAGGTGGAGCAGTGGTTGACCGTTATTGAGAAAATATTGAATTTTATGGGAGTAGCTGGAAATGATAGGGTGGCATGTGCCACGTTCCAATTTCAGGAGGATGCCCTAATTTGGTGGGAAATGGTATCCCTCACCAGAGATGTGACCAGAATGACCTGGGAAGAGTTCCGGGAATTGTTCAATGCCAAGTATTACAACGAGGCGGTCCGCAGTGCAAAGCGGAAGGAATTTGTTGAGTTGGTACAAGGCGAGGGTATGTCAGTGACCGAATATACCACCAAGTTTGATCGCTTGGCCAAGTTGGCCTCCGGAATCGTACCAACAGATTTCAGCAAGAAAGAAAAGTATTTGGTGAAATTTGAATGCCAAAATCAGACATGACCTGGTTATTACAACGAATGATACCACAACTTATGCAGAAATGGTTGATAAGGCTCTTCGAGCTGAAGGAGCAGTTAGATTTTTACAAGAAACCCGAGAGTCTTCTGGTGTTGGTGGGATCACTACTCTCCCTATGTCAGGTCCTGAGAAAGAGAGTGGGGGTTCTACCTTTGAACAGAAGAAAAGAACTTTTCCATCTTCGGGAAGTTCAGGGCAAGGAAAAAGGTTTCGAGGAAACCAGAATAGAGGAGGACGTCAGACTTATTCTTATCCTGAGTGCCCGCGTTGCAAGAAGCATCATCCCGGGGTTTGTAACCGGAGAGCCTGTTTTCAGTGTGGTTCGGTGGGACATCTCAGGAAAGACTGTCCTCAGTTGAAGAAAGAGGAACCGAAGCCCGAGGTCAAACCTGTACCTGCACCTGCTCGTGTCTTTGCTATAACTCAGGCAGATGCTGCTGCCAGTCCTTCAGTAGTTGCAGGTCAGCTTCTAATCAATGGTTTTGCTTATACTGTTTTATTTGATTCGGGTGCTACTCGGTCTTATGTGTCATCAAGACTTCTTGATCAGTTTGATAGACCTAGCGATATTCTTGAGACGGGGTTTGGAACCCTGTTGCCTAATGGAGAATTAATTATTTCAAGAAAGTGGATTAGGTCAGTAATAATTAGAATTGAAGATAGAGAATTGAGTGCTGATCTCGTGGAGTTACCATTGGCCGAATTCGATATTATACTTGGTATGGACTTTTTGTCCAAATACTCTGCTAGTATTGATTGTAAACGGAAAATGGTAACTTTTGAGCCGGAAAATGAGGAACCTTTTGTTTTTGTTGGTTTGGTCCAAGGTTCTCGTGTCCCAAGAATCTCAGCGTTGAAAGCTAGAGATTTATTACGAGATGGATGTGTTGGATTTCTGGCAGTGGTAGTGGATTCCAATAAACCTGTGTTACTTGGACCAGAAGAAGTTAAAGTGGTTAAGGAATTCCTGGATGTATTTCCAGAGGAATTGCCGGGATTACCACCTCAGCGGGAGATAGATTTCATCATTGATTTAATTCCTGGAGCAGAACCTGTTTCAAAGGCACCCTACCGAACGACACCTGCTGAATTAAAAGAACTAAAGATACAACTCCAAGGGATGTTGGATCTAGGGTTTACTCGGCCTAGTGTGTCACCTTGGGGAGCCCCTGTGCTATTCGTGAAGAAGAAAGATGGAACTCTTCGTATGTGTATTGATTACCGGGAGCTGAATAAGTTAACCATTAAGAATAAATATCCTCTGCCCAGAATTGATGATTTGTTTGACCAACTTCAGGGCAAGACTGTATTCTCTAAGATTGACTTGAGGTCTGGGTATCATCAATTGAGAATTCGAGAAGAGGATATCCCGAAGACAGCTTTCCGAACCAGGTATGGTCACTATGAATTCCTGGTTATGTCTTTTGGGTTAACAAATGCACCGGCAGCTTTTATGGATCTCATGAATAGGGTATTTAAGGATTTCCTCGATAATTTTGTAATTGTATTTATCGATGATATTCTTGTGTACTCTCGGTCAGAAGCAGAGCATGAGCAACATCTTCGAATGGTTCTGCAGCGGCTTAGAGACCATAAACTCTATGCAAAGTTCAAAAAGTGTGAGTTTTGGCTGTCACAAGTGTCTTTTCTGGGGCATATTGTTGGGAAAGATGGAATTATGGTTGATCCAGGGAAGATTGAAGCGGTGAAGAATTAGCCTAGACCTAAAACAGTCACTGAAATTCGAAGTTTTCTCGGATTAGCGGGTTATTATCGGCGTTTTGTGGAAGGATTTTCCAAAATTGCCATGCCGTTATCCGAGCTAACTAGGAAAAATCAGCGATTTATATGGTCAGATAAATGTGAAAAGAGTTTTCAAGAGCTGAAGCAACGATTGATTACAGCTCCTGTTCTGGCCTTGCCATCTGATCAAGAAAAGTTTGTGGTATATTGTGACGCTTCAAGGCAGGGTTTAGGCTGTGTGTTAATGCAAGCAGATAAAGTCATAGCATATGCTTCTCGGCAACTGAAAGATTATGAGCAGCGCTACCCAACTCACGACCTAGAACTTGCAGCAGTGGTGTTCGCCTTGAAAATTTGGCGACATTACTTGTATGGTGAAAGGTGTGAGATCTATACTGACCACAAGAGTCTCAAGTATTTCTTCACTCAGAAGGATTTGAATATGAGACAGAGAAGGTGGTTAGAATTGGTAAAGGACTATGACTGTGAAATCCTGTATCATCCTGGAAAGGCAAATGTTGTGGCTGATGCCTTAAGCAGAAAAGGACCTGATCAGATATCCAACATGATTATGATTTCCTCTCAGCTAGCCTCGGAAATGACTAGAGCAAACATTGAGTTGGTAACTGAGAAATTATTTAATCTGACACTTCAGTCAGATTTGTTGGAAAGAATCAGAATGGCTCAGTTAGAAGATTCAGAATTGACTAAAATTCGAGAAGATGTCTTAGCAGGCAAAGCTAAGGACTTCTCCATTTCTGACAATGGGATGTTGTTGTTCAAAGCACGGGTGTGCGTCCCTGATTTCAGTGAGCTTAAAAAGGAAATTTTAGAAGAAGCTCATACTACCCCTTACTCATTACATCCAGGAACCACCAAAATGTATCAAGATTTGAAGCCCTATTTCTGGTGGTATGGGATGAAGAGGGATGTAGTGGACTATGTCACTAAATGCTTAACCTGTCAACAAATCAAAGCTGAGCATCAACGACCGGCGGGGTTACTTCAGCCATTAACACTTCCAGAGTGGAAGTGGGAAGACATTGCAATGGACTTTGTAGTTGGCTTGCCTAGAACCACAGGAATGTACGACTCAGTTTGGGTCGTGGTGGATCGTTTTACAAAGTCAGCACACTTCTTACCTGTTAAGGTAACCTATACAGTGGATCAATATGCTGATTTATATGTGAAAGAAATTGTCCGTCTTCATGGAGTACCGAAGTCAATCGTTTCAGATAGGGATCCTAAATTTACCTCAAAGTTTTGGGTGAGTTTGCAAAAGGCTATGGGAACTAATTTGAAATTCAGCACAGCCTTTCATCCTCAAACAGATGGGCAATCTGAACGAACCATCCAGATACTTGAAGACTTGTTACGAGCTTGTGTCATGGATTTTGGAGGGTCATGGAGTAAGTATTTGCCTCTGATTGAATTCTCCTATAATAATAGCTACCAAAGTACCATAGGAATGGCTCCCTATGAGCTGCTCTATGGAAGAAAGTGTCGTTCCCCAATTCATTGGGACGAAACAGGAGAACGGAAATACTTGGGCCCTGAATTAGTCCAGAAAACGAATGAAGCAATAGACAAGATCAAAGCTCGAATGCTTGCTTCTCAAAGCAGGCAGAAAAGTTATGCAGATCCTAAGCGACGGGATGTTACATTCCAACCTGGTGATCATGTCTTTCTACGAGTATCCCCGATGAAGGGAATCAGACGCTTTGGAAAGAAAGGTAAATTGAGCCCTAGGTTTATTGGACCTTTTGAAATTCTGGAGAAGGTTGGACAAGTTGCTTATCGGTTAGCCCTACCTCCTTCCTTATCAGCAGTGCATAACGTGTTTCATGTTTCCATGCTGAGGAAGTACGTGTCTGATCCAATGCATGTTCTGAGTTACGAAGCATTGGAATTGCAACCTGATTTATCATATGACGAACAACCGGTGCAAATTCTGGATAAAAAGAAAAAGGTTCTCCGAACCAAAACCATATCATTGGTCAAGGTACTTTGGAGAAACAGTAAAGTGGAAGAAGCCACTTGGGAATTGGAATCTGATATGAGGGCCCAGCATCCTGAGTTATTCAGGTAGATTTCGGGGGCGAAATCCTTTTAACGGGGGGATAATTGTAAAGACCGCATATGAATAATACTTTGAATTATTAAATAATAATTAGGGTTTACGTATGAGATTTTATTATTAATAAATAATACGATTATGGGAATTTATTTGAGTTCATATATATATTTATTATGCTATTCATGTAAATTTCTCAATTGTTGTGTTGGTGTTCGGAAGCGGTGGACAGCGGCGTTGGGCCTTTAGAGAGTTGTATGTTGTATGTTATAGCATTGTTTTATTCCGGGGCATTATAGTAGGTTTAATAGTATTGGTTATTAGTTGGGATATTTTGGTGATTAAAATGCCTTAGAAACCCTTTTGCTAAGTTATTGGTAATTAATTAAAGGATAGTTATTAATCTTTATTCTTTCATTTTATTTTATTTTTTTTATTCTGATTTTAAAACATTACATTTATAGAAAAGAGTCTTTAACCTTTATTCTTGAAAAAAAGAAAAACTAGAAAATACTAGAGAAGTCATCACTTTTCCCTCAACCTTCTTCTTCCTCTCTCTCTCTCGATTTTTCTAGGCAGCAAGGGGCTGTGAGTTTTCAGCTGAATATCAAGAATTTTAATTGAGTTCTAAGGTTCCAATTCAAGGTAACTTCCCCTATTCTTTTTCCTTAAGTTTTCCTTAACCTAAGTTAGTTATTTTGAAGAAATTTGAGTGATATGTTGCTGTATGAACTAAGATGGTTTGATTTGGTATTCTGGAGGTTGTTTGATGTTGGTTGAGTTAATTTGAACTGAATTTATGGATTGAATTGAGGTTTGGGCAAAGTTTGAGTTTAAGAACTCAAACCTAGCTCTTTAATGGTAGATTGAAAATCTGTGTGAATTGTTGAGTTTTATTGATTGGGATTGATCTAGTATGATGTTTACAGGTGTTCTGGAAGTTATTGTGAAGTTTGGGGTTGTTTTGAATTAAGGGGAAGAATTTTTTGGGTTCCCAGCTCAGAACCGGAATTTCGGTTCCTGGGGCCCTGTTGCAACCGGTCGACCGGTTGGTCCCAGGAACCGGACTTCCGGTTGGGAACCGGCCTGCCGGTTGGGGCTTTTTCCCGAGCCCTAGTTTTTCCCGTTTTTAAGTAAATTAGAGTGTTGGCATCCTTTTTATCGATAGGGTTAAGTTTAGTTTCTATTTTAAATCCCCGATAAATGTTTTAGCGAGTCTCTCATCGGATTTTAAACATTATGGTTTAGGGCCCTGTAAAACGTCGAGCTGCACTTCCACTCAGGCTGACCGGCACACTTGAGCAAGGAACGAGGTAAGATAGCGTAATAATATATATATATGAATGTTTATGCTTGTTTTGAATATTAATGTGGTTACAGTGTTACCAACACGAGTACCCAGGGTACGTCGTGTTCGTGGTACAACACTTAGTAATTCCTGGGAGTACAGTTAGGGCTCTACCAACACAAGTACAGAGTTGGTACTCTAGTGCATTTGGTATAGTAGTCGTACTACCCTTAAGAACGTTCTTAACCATTTGGTGAGCTTCGTTGTTAAGCTCAGGGCAGCTTGATCATAAAAGCCGGCAAATAAGTCTTACTTTTATATATTTCTTGCATATCTTACTGAGTCTGTTGACTCATCAGTTTGCTACCTTGTGTAGGTAAAGGAAAAGCAAAGCTGGAGGAACAGTGAGGTGGAACTCGGCATGATTGTACATATTGCGGCAGTGCAACCTGGAGGGTTTCGGTTTATTAGCATATTGGAGTCTGTATTTTGAGGATGCTTGTCCGCTAAAGTTTAAAAAAAAATATATATATGTACATATTAGTAAAATACTTTTAACTAGTATTTTGTTACTCGGGATCCCGATCCATGTGATTATTAATATATAAATTATTAAGAAAAATTAATTAATTTTTCGAGTTATTATTATTATTATAAAATACGGGCGTTACAGTTTGGTATCAGAGCCACCGGGTTGTTCACTGAAGACCGTCAAGATATGTACAATCAAGGCCAGTGTCGAGTTCAACTCACGGTTCCGTAAGCTTTATTTCTTTGCAAACTATTTTAAGATATGTTGTGTTGTATAAATATGATTAAATAAGATGTTTTAAATCTTAATAGCGGTCTTGAAAATATTTTGACCACTGTCTGACCTACGTGCCTTGTGGGTTCGCAGGCTAAGTCCTAAATAATGGACGACCAGCGAAACGTTAGAAGGCAGGGTGAATTGGTTGAGACCGGAGGTGGTCGGGGTGGTAGAAATCCCCAAAACCCCCGTGGGCGCGGTAGAGGCCGCAGTCGAGTCCCGAGAGGTGGACAGGAGAATCCACCTCAGGCCCCTGTTGATTGGGAACAAAGGTTTGCTGAGATGCAAACTAGAATTGAGCAACAAGAAGAAGAGATCCGACGACTCAGGCAATGGGATGCCCTTGTTGAGCCTCCCCCACTGTCGTACATTGCTTGCGGTTCCTGCTGACCACTGCGGTGCTACCGAGCAACATGTTGCCGGTAACCGCATGGAGCCTTTATATGAGAGGTTCGTAAAGCAAGCGCCTCGTATTTGCAGGAGGCCCTGATGTTTTAAAGGCGGAGCAGTGGTTGACCGTTATTGAGAAAATATTGAATTTTATGGGAGTAGCTGGAAATGATAGGGTGGCATGTGCCACGTTCCAATTTCAGGAGGATGCCCTGATTTGGTGGGAAATGGTATCCCTCACCAGAGATGTGACCAGAATGACCTGGGAAGAGTTCCGGGAATTGTTCAATGCCAAGTATCTATTTTGTTAAAAGAGAAAATAGACACTGTATTTCTCAAAATAATATCATGAGCTTAATTTTCAACAATCTTTTTAATATAACTAACTTGAATACAATTCTTATCACGAACAAATACAGAATATATAGTCATATTTATCATAAAACAAAACAGATGGTCCAATCGATAATTTTTGTAAAATATATAGTCTAAAATAATATTTATTCTATTTTCATAGTTTAAAATACCTTCTTTATTTCTTTCTTTTCTCACATACTCACAAAACAAATTCACAACCAATCATTATCTCACTTAATTCAACACAAGATATTATTGCCATCTTCCTATCTTTAGCTCAACTCACAAACCACAAAGATTCGATCTTTACACTCAATTCATCTAAAAGCTTCAAACTTTCTTCATCTCCAACCTTAAATCCAAAATGAGCTCTTCCCACTTGTTTATAAGAATAATCTTCACAAGTCAATAGTACTAACAATGGACCTTCAACTATGGTAACAAAACACCTCTTTTTCTCAAATTTCAATTCCATCAAAAACCTAAGAATTTTTGAAGACATTAAATTTCTGGGCAGTGCTAAATTCTAAAAAAGTTCTCAACTTCAAATCCTAGATGAATCACAAGCTTTCGATCTAAAACACCAAGTAGGAAAAGCCATTTTCTCATCACCAATTAGACTCTACGACCCTCCAACTCAAACCTCAACTTCCTTCCAAACAGCCTTCTCTTTAATTGAGTTTATTTGTGATAATTACAGATGAGTGATCAAGACGAGTATGTCATTGGTTTTTAGTTATCTGTGTACAGGCCCGGCCCTGGGCATAGGCGGGCTAGGCCTGTGCCTAGGGCCCACCCAGCCCAGGGGCCCAAATTTTTTTTTTTCTCTTTTAAAATTATACATTTTTTTACCGATTTTGAAAAATACCACATTTTTTTCTAACATAAGGGCCCAATTTTTTTTTTTTTCCTATGGCCCACTTTGTTTCAGGGCCGACCCTGTCTGTGTATTACAAGTAAGAGCATGAGTAGTGGGATTTGAAGAAATCTCTTGCTGAATTTAGTAGAGATTTCCAAGCCTATTAGCAGTTCTCTTCAATGTCTGAGAGATGTCTTGAATTGAACAATTGTTAGGAGTGAAATGTAAAGCATGGTTATTTTCATCAAGAAGTGAGCTTACATATAGTAAATTGAATTGAAACTGATGAACAAACAAAACATTGGTGAGAATGACTTTGGAATTGAGGATGACAGTCCCTACCTTTTCAATTTTAACAGAACCGCCATTTGGTAAAGTGTCTGCTGCAACATATTTTTTATTGATAAAGAAAGGAAAACACCTAACATCACAACAAACATGGGGGGTTGTCCCACTATCAATGATCCAAAAATTGTAAGGGAATGAATTCATGTTACCATAGAAGTTCGTCACAGCAACATTTGTCTCTAGAGGAGTTGAAGTGGATGGTTGTAGCTGTTGAGTCAGTATGGAGATGATATGTTGACATTGTTTTGTGATTAACTGGGGTGGATTTGGTGCTATTGGGGCAGGTAGGTGATACCCAAGTTAAAATGAGTTGCCTTTTGTACATGGTTGTACTATTGACAGTGACAGTTGGGGCATCAGTCGTTGGGAGCAAGGAATGTCTAATGTAATGGGTGTCCACCCAAGAACGCAATTTCTCTTTTGTTGTGCGTCTTTCCAAGACCTGACACAAGGGATAGGCCGCTTGATTTCTCAAGATCGTGTTAGAGAATGCCACATGGGCAAATTTCAGGATACTGTGTGATCTATGATGCCTTTTCATATTATGTATCCAGATGACCCTTGAGGATCTCCTCCTTGAGTTCATATTTCTTATTTGCAAAGTGTGGAATTAGTATATGAGACCCATTATTTGGATCCGCCTAGGAAGTGATACTAGTGTCGGACTGTTCGTTCGTATTTATCCCCTTCATAATTGATAGACTAAATAAGTTATCTGCACTGGGCAAGTGAATGGATCCAGTTCCCGTAATGGGTCTCTGTGAGGGTCCACATGCCATTTATCCAAAATTACTGATAATAATTACGATCGTTGGATTTTTCCATCCAAATTTACTAATGGATACTTGATGTGAACGAGAGTTCAAGAAATAAAATTTGATACATATCAAAGTTTGGGGGCACAATTTTGTATATATCAAAGTTTGGGGCACAATTTGGTACATGGACAATCACCACGTTAGAGAGATTGAACAAAAAATTCTTAAATCTAACAATCTCAGTATATTGTTTGGGAGAAATTTTAATGGTTTAAAAAGTTGATGTAACATGATTTAGTACGTGTCAAAGTTCAAAGAGTGAAAATCCTATAAGAAACTGTCGAACGACTAACCACTCATAACGTAACAGTATTGGACACAATGCACAACGTCAAGTACCTAATAACAACGCTCATAAAAAACACAACCTATCTCTTACCAAGCTTTAATTCTTTGAAGAGTTCAAGCCAAATCAAATGGTATCAAAATTAATGGTTGAGATTGATTCTCAAAACTAAAGTGACTAGTGATTATACAAACACACACATACATATCTTTTACCTATACTAGGTAATGTAGCCGCTCTTCGCGCGGCTAATTTATTTTTCTTAGTACTATGTTAATAATAAATAATAATTATTAATAAAAAGTTACTATTAAAATAATATATAAAAAATTACTAATTAGAAAGTCATTCTAAATTAAAATATAGCTATAATAAAATTATATTATCTAATTACTTGTTATTATTAATAATTTTATTTATTAAAAAAATAAAACTTCAGCAAATAAGAAAAATAATAATAATGTATATTAAGAAGTTTAACTTTTATAGTTTTAATATATATATTAATTTATTAATATCTAAAAATATTAATATAAAATTATAGTATAGAAAATATGTTTGTTGTATACATTTTTTTAAAAAAAAATTGACGACAATGAAGTTTTTTTGGTTAAAATATTATTATAGATAAGCTTCGTTTTGTTATAGATAACTTTTCTAAAAAAAAATAAGAATTATTATTTAAACTATTTAATTAAAATGTTGATAATTAATTGATAAATTTAATTTTTTAAAATAAAATAACATAAAGTGGAATAAGGAAAATAAATATTTTTTCTTTAAAAATATTAATTATTAATATTGTAAATTAACTAATTAATAATATCTAAAAAAGATAAAAAAAAAAAAAATCTTCAAGTTTGTTACAAATATTTGAGAACTTGAATAAATCTTTTTTTAAAAAAAATTCTAACTAATATCAACCAAAATATCAGTTCGTGAATATATATATATATATAACTAATGAAAGAAAACATAATTATTTACATGTGTAAAAATATATTACAAATATTTTTTTTATTAATATTTATCTTTATATTAATAAAAAAATTATTTATTTTACAAATAAAAAAAAACGCCTCTTTATGTTGTAATGCTACATATTTATATTTATACAACCAAAATAATTAAATTTATATTAGGACTCAAAATGCCTCACTTATCAAGTTTAATTTTTCAAACTAAAAAATAACATATAAATTTGCTCTGTGTTCGATATTAGGTATAAAATTTTAATAATTATCAGACTCATATTTTAAACTATTTAATTAATCTTTAACTTAATTGATATATATATATATAATATTATTGTACATTAACTAATTAATATGCAAAACTGATTTTAAAAAAATGTTTTAAAGTTATTACAACATTAAGAATATGCAAGTTGTTCTTTAACATCGTGTATTAATTGTTAGAGAATATTAAGAATATGCAACATCTCTTTGGGGAGTAGGGCAATAATTCGATGTGTTGAATTAGAAATATTGCCTCCATGAATGGGCCTAGAGAGAAAAAGAAAAAGTATTAAAAAAATTATATTTACAAATCATAACTTGCATCGATGAAAAAGTAATAAGGTGGAATTTTCATCCATCTCTTTGGGGAGTAGGGCAATAATTCGGTGTGTTTATATTGCCTCCATGAATGGGCCTAGAGAGAAAAAGAAAAAGTATTAGAAAAATTATATTTACAAATCATAACTTGCAAAAAGTAATAATATTCACTTATATATAAAAACTATATATGTCATTCTTGGAAAATTTATATTATAAACATAAACTAATACATTATCAACACGAAGGACAATACAAGAACAATATAAAAAATAATTGATAGAGGAAGAGTGAGAAGATCGATGGAAGAGTGAATGATAAAAAATAATTAGGTTAAATATAAACATAAACTAATACATTATCAAGAACAATACAAGAACAATATAAAAAATAATTAATAGAGGAAGAGTGAGAAGAAGAGACTAATACATTATCAACACGAAGGACAATACAAGAACAATATAAAAAAATAATTGATAGAGGAAGAGTGAGAAGAAGAGATGGAAGAGTGAATGATAAAAAATAATTAGGTTAAATATAAACTAATACATTATCAAGGAAAATACAAGAACAATATAAAAAATAATTAATAGAGGAAGAGTGAGAAGAAGAGATGGGAAGTGAATGATTAAAAATAATTGGGTTTAAATGATATTGGTGTATATATAGATAGATATTTTAGTTTTTCTAAATTATATATTTAATTATATTATTATTTAAAAAATCTATACAAATAATTAGTTAGAATACGATTATTTTTAATGAATAATATGTATAATATAAATAACATAATTATCTAATATGTAAGTTAATCGTAAATATTATTTAATTTTATGGGTTTAATTATTGGGTTTATTTTTTGAAATTGGAATGAAGCCGTGTAATTTGTTAGAGAGATATGTGGGTAAGATATTTTTTTTAATTTTGAAAAAGATTGTTTAATTTTTTGGGTTTAATTATTGGGTTTATTTATTTTGTTAACGTTTAACGTTAACAGTCTGTTAAGTTAATCGTGTAAGGCTAAATAAAAAAAAGAATCGTTAAACCAAGAATTGCCGTTAGATAGACACCTTTAATATATAAAGATATGTTGTAAACACTGTTACTAAAAATAAAATAGGAGCGATATTATCGAATGAAATTTTTAAGTTGAGTCGCAGAGTAGGTCGCTTTCTTTTAGACATGGACAATCACCATGTTAATGAAACTGAACAAAAATTCTTGAATCCAACAATCTCAATATATAGTTTGGGAGAATTTTTAATGGTTTAAAAAAATTTGGGAGCATGATTTGGTACATGTCAAAATTCAAAAAGCGAAAATTCTATAAAGAACTGGTGAATTGCTATCTCTGAGTTGAGTTGCGGAATAGGTCGCTTTTTTTAAGACATTTGTGACAAAAGATCACCTTGATTGGATAATGCGTGTGTGGTGGGTCAAGCTAAAATTACACTTATATACCCTTGTAAACAAAAGCTCATATCCCATGTGAGACTCTCTCTATATCACAAACTCTAGAACACTCTCCTATTCACTTTCTCTCTAAAAAGTTCCAAACATACATATCTCTCTCTCTATATATAGCTAATCTCTCTAGTTCTAAGCATTTATTACTCTTTTTCATTCTCACTTTGACTCATCATCATAAATCATAATCACTCTTTCACACCCAACCAACTAACCAACCCCTTTCTCCTTTCTTTCTTCTTCTTCTTATTATTATTAAGAGAAGAATTGGAGAAGAAGAAAGGGAGTAATTGAAAATGGGGTTGGGAAAGAAATGGTTTTTATGGTCACAAGTGGTGATTGGAATGTTATTGGTTCAAGCATTTGCAACTGGTATGCAAATTCTATCGAGAATCATTCTTGTTGAAGGAACTTTTGTGTTTGCTTTGATGACATATCGTCATTTGGTTGCTGCTCTTTGTGTTGCTCCTTTGGCCTTCTATTTCGAAAGGTTCTTCCTTTGACTTCTTACTTCTTTCTTCTTTCTTCTTCTTATATAAGTTTTCATCTCTATATATATATATATGTGTGTATATATGTGTGTTGTTGTTGCAGAGTTAGTGAAGTGAACAAGTGTAATAAGAATGTTTGGTTTTGGCTATTCTGCAATGCCTTAGCAGGGTAAGCCAATTTCATACCATTTTTCATATGATGATCATTTGATTTGTTTCTCAATTGTTCTTGTTTCATCAAATCAATTCAAAATGGAATCTTTGATTCTGGTTTTTCACTAGTTTTGATTATGAAAATTATAATAATATGCAGACACAAACACAACACATGTTAGCTGCAAAAATATTGATATTGAGAATTGTTATCCACTTTTTCATAGATAAATAATACGGGTAAAAAAGTCACCTTTTTTATATATATTTATATATTTGTATTTAAAGCCTATTTCCTTTTTAATGATCCTTTTCAATGTAATTCAGAAAAGCAATTAATATCATATCTGAAATGCCATCTCACTATTGTTTTTGATTTAATTAATGTGTTCATCACATTGAATTGGCTCTTCAAAAAGCAATCATATCAATCTCATTACATATACACAAATTGTATTATGTGTTGTGACTTGTGACTAGGTAAACAGATCATATTATGTAATGTATTGTATGCATTGCATACCAAAATGGTTTTCAATTCTATCCTATGTGCTCTGTTTATTATAATTATATGATTTTGTTGTTAGAAAATCAAAATCAGCAACATATAAAATTTGTATATAATAATTAGATGATAAGTAAGTATGTATATTTAATTGATTCATAGTAAATTTGATAGTGAAATATTAACTAAGTTTTCTTCACTAAAATTGTAAATTAGAACTAATTTTATTTATCTGATTATTAAAAAAATATACAATTATGATAAGACAATATGTATTTATAAAGTTAGAGAGGGGACTTAGCTAGGTAACTCTAATTGGATTGAGTCTGTTTATCAAAAACTTTTGTTAACTAAAAAAGTTCACACTTCTGTTTTAGCTATACTTTATACACAGAGATGTTAAGCTCATTAAATATTGACCACTAACACAAAACTATCCAATCAACCCATATTTTATCAAAACTAATAAAAATTAATGTAAATGTAAATAAAAAGTTACATATGTTGTATATGTATATATATTTATATACATGGGAAATATTAAAAGGCACATATAGTGCCTAGTACCCTTGTGAAGTATAATATGATTATTAGTGCAACTCAATATTATGTCCTACTTGTTTTATTTTAATAAATATTATAAAAAATGGTTAATTAATTATATAGTGATATTTTATCGTGATACTATTACTAAGCACAATGTTCTATATTCATATCTCATCAATGATGTAAACTCAAGAGCTAGCCTTAGGTCAAGGCAGTTTATTAGGGAAACTGCGGCTTAAGGTCTCAGCTCCTATTAAGGGTCCAAATAAAAAAAAAAAACTTTTAATAAATATATATTTTTCAATAATGTTTAAAAATACTATTTATTTTCATAAAAAAAAATTAAAAAAATTATTTTTTTTTAAGGACCAGATTAATGATAAAATTTATATATATGTACCAATTCTAGTACTCATCATAAAAGTAGTTTAGATTTTATTTTATTTTATTAATTTCTTTCTTATTAATATGAACATGGTTGTCAATCAACTACTTTCATTGATTGAATTATTATTTCTCTTTTTTGGGAAAGCTTAATTTGTTTTTTTGCTGAAAAGAAATTATATTAATTGGTAAAGGAATCAATTGTGATGAGTACAGACATTTTTGAAGCTGTTATTTGGCCAAAAGTGGTTTTTAAATTAAGGGTGTTCCTTCCTTGTCTTCAAATCGATTAAAAGTCTTTCATGTAACATGTTTATGATATTAGATCCTAATCCTATGATAATAATATACAATATACATGTATCTATATATCTAACATATATTAAGAAAAATAAAATTAACATTACTTGACAAAATGACAGCTCAATGCTCTTTTTTTGTCACTTTCAACTTTTAGATTTTTTTCATTCTTTTTTTCTTTTTGAGTTTTGTTGAATAATAATATATCTTATATTACATGTGATTCAATAGTTTTGTTGATTTTATAATTTTTATTATTATTTATTTTTCTCTTAATCAATTAATTATTATTTTTTAAAAAGTTTTAAAGATTTAAATTTAATTTAAAATTATCAATAAAATTAAATAATTATTTTTTTTTATATAAATCTTAATTTAAATTTAAATCAAATATTAATTTAATTAATTAATTAATCATACTTTATAACAAATCTATTAGTTACTTTATTTAAAATATCTAAATAAATTATATTAAATTTTATATATTGAAAAAAATATAATTAAATTGTATTAAATTTAATTATTATTATTATTATTTAAATTAATAATTAAATAATAGCAACTCTAATATAACTCTAATAAAGTATAAAATTATGTATATGTAGGATAACAGGTGCTATGGGATTGTTTTATTATGGGCTGAGAAATACAACAGCTACTTATGCAACAAATTTCCTCAATTTAGTTCCTATTGTCACATTTGTTTTATCAACTTTACTCAAGTAAGATTTTTTTTTTACATATATGTTAATAATTAATCACATAATACTATATGAATTACTAATAATAAATTAATTAAGAATCTGATTTTGTTTAGTGTAGATTAGAGAGGTTGAATCTACATACAAAAGAAGGTAAAGTGAAATGTATTGGAGCATTAATGTGTGTAAGTGGAGCTCTTATAACTAGTCTTTACAAAGGAAAATCATACTACATTATAAGTCATCACCATACTACAAATGACTCTCATACCATTCCTCACACAACTCATACCAATTGGCCACTTGGCACTCTCATGTTGGTTGGTAGCTGTTTCTCTTGCTCTGCATGGTTCCTTATACAAGTATGCACCTTCACTATTTATATATATATTTATGCTTTTACACCTCACTATTAAGATTGAAGCATTCCTAATTGTTTATGTTAATTACTTGATTCTAGTTATACATATATTTTGGAGAGTGTTAGTAAAATTGTAATTTTTATTAAGTTTCATCAGTATGGACTTAATTAGTGTCTTAAACAGAACATATTTGTAGAATTAGTTATTCTTAATCTTCTTTTAACAAATTAAAAAATTTAGTTTGGTTACAAATATAGGACATTAACGAAATTTGTATTTAAAATTACAATTTTAATGTCGTTAAAAAAATTATTAAATTTATATATATAAGTTACATATATAAAATTTTAAGTACTTATGCTGCAAATATACTTTGGATATATAAGATGTTATGTATTTAACTATATATAATGGTAAATATTATTTTAGACATTGTATTTTGTAAAAGTTACTGATTTGACTATTTATTTTGTTAAATAACAAAATGAACCTTGTATTTTCTAAATTGGCACAGATGTGATCCTGAACTCAATTTTTAACAATATTTTAGCATGAGCGTACATATATAGAAAATGTAACTAATTTTATCATAACACATCTAAATCAGTTTATTTTAATAAATCAGCTCATGATTCTATTTGTACTATTTTAAAAAATACAAAATCTATTTTATCATTTAGCAAAACAAAAAATCTAATTAATTTGTAATCTTTACGAAAGACAGAAACTAAAATAATATTTATCCTATACATAATGTTGCCTTAATAATATTCTCAATCATTGAAATAAGATCTGAGATTTATAAATTATTTAATTTTTATTATATACATATGTTCATTTGGTACATACATAATTTCAACTTAACAATTGTTTTGTCATTGTATACCTATTATTCCCATTTGATCCCATTATTTTGCACATATGCACATGCACTTGTACATCTTACAGTCAAGATTGAACATTTTCCTAACATTTTTGCCTTTTTCTTCTGAAGTCTGAATAAGATATTTACTTACTAATTGACTTTATATATGTTTTTATTATGTGTTACAAAGTACAGGTTAAGTTGAAGAGAATATTTCCATATAGATATTGGGCAATTCTTTTGACATGCCTTATAGGAGCTGTGCAATCAGCTATAATTGGTTTATGTATAGATACAAGTGTAGGCTCATGGACATTAGGCTGGAATCTACAACTCATTACTATAATTTACTCAGTAAGTTTATTTAGATGAAAATTGTAGTACAACTTTAAAAGAGTGTTTCAATAGATTTTTTATAACTATTTTGATATTTAGAAGAGTTGTTTTTTTATATCATCGTATATATTAGTTATTTGAGATTATTTGTAAATTTTTAGAAAATTCTAAATAGTTTATAATGACGAAAATAAAGTTTAAAGTGTTGTTTTTCAATATTGTAAATTATTCAAAATTTTTAAAAAAATCTACATGTGTTCTTAAATAAGTACAACATGCATAATTATATAAAAAAAAAAATAGATTAACAATTATTCTTAAATACTAAAACAGATGAGTAATTCACCGAAATATTCATTTAGGAGGTATATACTATTTTCTTTTTGAACTTGATTATCTTTTGGTATGAAATTTGGTATAGGGATCACTTGCAACAGCTGCTACGTTCTGCTTAGTGACATGGGCAATTTCACTTAAAGGGGCCACTTATCCGTCCATGTTCAACCCACTCACTCTAATTTTCGTATCTTTATCTGAGGCTATCATACTTAGTGTATCTATAACAACTGGAACGTAAGTATTATAAATATATAATATATTTTTTCAATTCATATAGATATCATGATCACTACCTATTTTAAAATATAGTGGACCATAGAAAAAAATATTTTTGGGTTCTTATTTAGGAAAAAGATAGTATCTTTCAAAATCAGTAAACTGTAAATTTAAAAGAAGAGTTTTCTTTTCGGGCCCCTGGACTATGTGGGCCCTAGGCACAGGCCTAGTCCGCTTGTGCCCAGGGTCGGGCCTGATCATGATACTAGTTGTGTTTGGTTGGAGGTAATGAAATATGAAAATGAATTAATTTTCATTCCTTTATTTGGTTGCATTTTAAAATATATGTCATTCCAATGGAATGAATTTTTCTACCATTTTAGTGCAATGATTATTTTATTTTCAAATAAAAAGAAAAACCATTCCAATACAAAATGAGAACAAATTTATAATTTTTTTATCAAAATAGCACTATTTGCAAAAAATCAAATTTTCTTCTTCATTTTTTTTTTTCCATATATATATACCAAATTAAACACTAAGTGTATGTATGTATGTATATTTTTGCAGTTTGATTGGGATGATGTTGATCATATTTGGATTGTATTCCTTTTTGTTGGGAAATAAAAAGGAGAACAAAAGCTTAGTTCATGATGAGAACAACTTAGAAGGAGAAGGAGCAACAAAGATGTTAATAAAGAATAATAATAATAATAATAATGTTACTATTAATCATCACATCATTCCAACTGGGTTGGAGCTCACTACCATTAATGTTGTGCCAACTACTTCACCAAAACAAATAATACAACAAAAATAATATTGAAAAAACAAATTATGTTAGATAAAATGTGATCTTAATCACTTACTAGCTATAGCTAATTGGAGTTTTAAATTTTGCTTTTTGGCTACTTCATATATCTAGAAAAATGTAATTTAATTATCAAGTTTTTCAGTAACATAAAAAAGTACTAAACATTACTCGTACAATGTTATTACTTATATAGTGTTGAATATTTTAAGGTGTATCTATAATAACAATACTTATTCATTGATGAGAAAATGTTTCAAATCAAGAAAAGCATTAATGATAATAGTATGAATATCAGGTGAGTTGAGAGCAATATAACAATAAATCAACTCCTCCAAATCATTCCAATCAAATTCACTACCAAATTCTTCATTTTTCTTCATCATCATCATCATATTTTCAAGTATTGATTCTCTTATATCTAAAGATGTATTTGTACTTAATTTGACCACACATGTACTCTCTGAAAAAACACCGCTCACATCATCAGGCAATCTTGCTGAGAAACTTTCTTTCTTATTATTCTGTGTCCTCCTTTTCGTCATTGATCTCGTTCGCAGTGTCATTGACATTTCCCGTGCCTTCTCATCATCATCTTCTTCTTCTTCTTCTTTTTCTTTGGTTGCATCCATATGATCATGAATTGTTGTAGCCAAGATGAAATGAATCTTACTTATTATATATAGCTAGTTTTATTGTTCAAGCTTTTAATGTTTTAGCTGAGAATTCTTGTGAAGGGTTGTTAATAAGAGGAGCCTTATATTTTGAGTCATTTATTACACAAAATTTGAATGAGTCACATATTCAAAATTGTTACAATCTATCTCATGTATTTTTTATTTTGGAGTAGCAAAATAATGTTTATATAATTCATAACTAAGATTATTGAACTTTTTTTTTTTTTTTAATTTCCTTTAATTGGTTTGAATATTGTACTATTATTTCTTCATTTTTAAACACACTTGTTGAATTAATTTATTAACGGTATAAAACTTAAATTATTCTTATTATCTTATGAATAATGATGGAGACATTTTCACATTACACTTATTTTTTGTAATTTTTTTTTTTTATTTTCAATAAATAAGATATTAATGTGTGGTAAGTATTTTTCAGTGTGCGAACGAACATGATAACACTATGAGGATCCAGTAATAGCCAATCACTGTCTAAATGATTGAGTGTGTCCACTGGTTTGCAAATTGCATGCATGCATTAACAATAATACAAAGATTTTTCAATGTGAATAAATTAATTAGGAATTAAATCATTCAATTCAAAAAGATTTGAATATATATGTATATATACATATATTTGATTTGAATATTAAATCAAGAAGATATTGTAAAGAAAAGAGATAAGGTGAAAGAAATGTTGTCTCTTATTAATTAACTCATAAATATTTTTTTTCTCCTAAATATTTATTGATAGATATAATATTAGTATAATTTTTATTAATTTCTTTCCCTATTTTATATTTAATCCAGCTAGCATGAAGATTAATATCAATGAATTGGAAAGTAGATTAAATATATATATTTGAAATTTAAATGTCCAAAAAGATGAATATTTATTTAATTACTACGTACCTAACATTATTACAATTGACTAGGAAACTATATCTAATTTTTGTTGAATAAACAAACATTCCATAGCCATACTTTCCACAAAGATTACTAATTTTTTTTTAAGTAAAAATATATAAATGCACTTTTATTTCATTATTTATTAATTGCAATCTATATATATAGTAAAGTACTAGAATTAGGTTATAAATACGTTATATTGGAATAATATTAGAAAATTTTAGAATTAATCTTCATCATCATCATCAAGTCTTATTAGAAAGATCATCATCATCATCAAGTGTGTATGGAAATAGGGTTTATTAGAAAATGGTTCAAATGGTCACAAGTAGTTTTGGCAATGTTGATGGTGCAAATAGTCTACACAGGAATGCAATTGTTGTCTAGAATCATTCTTGTCAAGGGTACTTTTGTCTTTGCTCTCATTACTTATCGAAATGTCGTCGCTGCTATTAGTGTCGCTCCTCTTGCCTATTACTTTGAAATAAGGTTTTTCTTTCTTTCTTTCGATCTTTTTTGTTTTCTTTGAAATAATATTTTTTTGAAATAATATTGAATGAGTGTCTCGGATTACAAACTGCTCAAGTTTATGTCTTTGATTTCTTAAATATTTATTCGATTTTTCTGGAATACAAATCTCTTATCTTTATAGATCTTATAATACTGAAACTCGAATTAATTAAATTTATTCTTTTATCAATAAGCAAATCAATAAAGACAAATATGTAACTGCAGGATTATTATATTTTCACTTTTAAAGGCCTTACATTAATTTTTTATAATAATATATATATTTAAGTTAAAAGTATTTTTTTAATTCATTCATTTATTTTTTATAATGAATATATATTAATCTTTTTAATTCGTTCTAAACTTTTTCTTTCAATGTTTTTCATAATTTTTGTGTTAATTACAATAAGATATATATTTTATCATGTTTTTATAATTATCTTAATTTCATAATTATTTTAAAAAGAATTCTAAGACGTTTATTCATATATTTTTATATTTATTAATATTTAAAAGATATACTTTTTTGAATATGAAAAAAAAAGAAAAAACTATACATGTATAAAAATTGAATGGAAACCTTCTTAATAAAATTTTGGAGTATATATTAAAAATGGTCTAAAATAATATTTAATTACTATTATTTGTGTATGTGATTTGTGAAATTGACATATTTTTTGTTTGTGTTAATTTGGCAGAGGTCATGTAATGAAGTTTAGTTGGCAAGTTTGGTTTTGGCTCTTTGTCAATGCCTTAAACGTGTAAGACTAATTAATATTTGTTTTCTAATATATCTTCATTAATTCTAATTATTATTATTTTATTTATAAAGGGAATATAATCATTTATTTATTACTAAGTCATATTTAGTATCTTTTATTTTTAATAATATTTTATGAGATATGATTTTGTCTCGTGATGTACTTTCACGTAATGTATTCTGTGGTACATTAGATGGGTCTCAGGGTACGTGCATTAAATGATTGTCAGGGTACGTTTCTACTTTTTAACCCTAATTACCCCTAGATCAATCTCAGCCGTTAGATCAAATAACTCCCTCATCTGACGGCTGTCGTACATCACGGATTACAATCCGTGAAAGTACAATGACGGGACAAAATCATATCCCTTTAGTATGTTATATTTTCAAATTGTAAGTATCTTTAAATAAAATTTAATTAATATAATTTTATTAATTTGACCAAACGAATTTAAATTTAGAATTTATAAAATTGAAGATAATTTAATTTTATTAATAAAATTTTATTAAAAAATTTTGAGTTGAGAGTATTAAATTTATATATATATATGCTTTTAAAATATAAGATATCAAATAAGTATTATTAATTTATTAAAAATATATATAAATGTATATATATGAATTGCAGGTTGGGAACCACAAGTTTGTTCTACTATGGTTTAAAAGACACAACAGCTACATATGCAACCAACTTCCTCAACCTTATTCCTATAGTCACATTTGTTGTTTCTGTCATCATAAGGTAATGTAATTAATTAAGAAATTATAGATTTGTATTAATTAATGCTGTTTAATTAAAAATTTGTTTGTGGTAAGAATGGAGAGACTTAGATTGGGAAGCAAAGAAGGGAAAGTAAAGACAATTGGGGCTTTATTGTGTGTGGGTGGAGCTCTACTCACTGCCCTTTACAAAGGAAATGAATTTTTTATATCTAATCATCATTCAGATCATCATAGTCCCATCATCATCACACCTCATCATCATTGGACACGTGGCACAATCATGTTGCTTGCCAGCACCCTTGCTTATTCATCATGGTTCATAGTCCAAGTACTAAATTCTCATTCCCCTATTCTTAGAATTTTCATTTTTCTAATTTTTATTTTCATGGGTTTAAGGTACAAGCCTCTAAATATATCTATCTATAAATATATATATATATTTTAATTTTTTAGAAAAATTTAAGAAAAAGTTAAAAAAAAATATTACAAAAATAGTATAACCTAACTGATTACCCTCTTATAACAAATGATTATCTCTACTTTTTAATTTCCATATTTTTCATATAAAAATGACTATTTTTTTCCTTTTTAAAAATGCCACATTTTTATGGAGTTTGTATAAAAACCCATATAATTTGTAATTTGTTCTTAGAGTGATTTAGACCGGGCCTAGGCCTTGTTTCGAAATTCGTCTCAACACACCCCCATTGAAAAGACCTTATTTTAAATTCCACCCTAACTCATGCCCCATCCTAAAAGGGAAATTTACATGTTATGCTAACTTTTGTTATTTTTTTTACAAAAATACTAGCAGATGATTTTTTTTTTTCTTTTTCAGTATATTTTTTTATAAGTTTTATGCTACAGTATACTGTGTTAAGTTTTTACTGGTGTTCTACTGGTGTTTTTTAGTTGTTCTACTGTTGTTTTGAGTTATTCTGCTTTGTGTTTTACTGGAGTTTTATAAAAACTATACAGTATTTTTGAAAAAAAATTTGTGTGACAGTATTTTTATAAAAGTTAACCCAAATTCTAATATTTTTGTAAGTTTCCCCCTTAAAAACATGCTTAAAAATACATTATTTCAAATTTATTTATATTTCGGTCCCTCAAATGCTTGAGACATTGTTTTTACCAATTACTCCTAATTTTGTTTGTTATATTTTGGATTTGCAGGTAAAATTACAAAAACAATTACCATTTGTATACTTGTCAACTATGTTGACATGTATTTTGTCTTCATTTCAATCAGTGATCTTAGGCCTATTGTTGAACACAGACTCAATAGCTTGGAGTTTAGGCTGGAATCTTCAATTGGTTACTATAATCTACTCGGTAATTAAGCTCTTTTAATAATGTAATCAATTAATAATGTGTTTATTATTGTATTAATTAATGTTTTTTTATTAATTAATTAATAGGGAATATTAGCAACAGCAGTGAATTTGTGCTTACTTTCATGGGCCATATCAGTTCAAGGCCCAACATATCCACCAATGTTCAATCCTCTTGCTCTAATTTTTGTGGCATTTTTAGAAGCTCTCACACTTGGTGAACCCATCACTGTTGGAACGTAAGTATAGTATATATATATATATATATATATATATATATATAATAATATAACTTATTAAAGAAAAAAACACCTAGTAATAATTATATATTATAATTAAGCTGTAATTTTAATAATGTGAATGTTGCAGGTTAATAGGTGTTGTACTTATAATTTTTGGATTGTACTCTTTTCTGTGGGGAAAAAGAAAAGAGATGCAAAGGGTGAAAGAAGAAGCAGCCAATTCTAGTGCCAATCATGAGCTTAATTAGTGAAAAATTACACATAAATACCATTGATGATTCAATATCATTGATGCATTTCTCAGTTTGAAACCTGAACTTTACCATCAATTAATAACTACTTTTATTTTTGAGTATAATAGATAAGAGTAATTTGCGGCATAAATACCTAAGTTTAACTTTCAGTTTCAAATAAATACCTAAGTTATATTTTTGGAACTTCATAGGTACTTAATCTTAATTGTTAAATAATTATCCACGTGTCATTTTCTTATTGGTATATTTAATTTCAAGAAAAAAATAATAATGTGGACCAATCAGAGATTGCCACATGGCAATTTACTTAATAATTAATAGCCAGGTACTTATAGAAGTTCCAGAAATATAACTTAGGTATTATAACTGCCAAAAATTAAACTTAAGTATTTTCAACTGAGAGTTAAACTTAAATATTTATGTCGCAAATTACTCAAGATGATAATAATGTATAAGATTGTGTATATTAAAATGTATAAAATCCAAAATTAAATTACATTTCTCTTTACAATTCTAAAGACAAACTGAAAACACTAACAAGTTTAGCTTAACTACATAGATATATTTTAGTTTTATGTTAATTTTATTTATATCACTGTTTTGGAGTAGTAATTGGTGGTGAAGTTGTTGGCAATGTTTGAATTTGATGAGTAGTACTCTTTTCTTCTCCTTCTAAGTTCTCATCATGAACTAAGCTTTTGTTCTCTTTCTTTTTTCCCCACAAGAATGAATACAATCCAAATATGATTAATATCATTCCAATCAACCTGCAAATATTTGCACACTTAGTGTTTAATTGGGTATATGAAAAAATGTGATATCTATTCTATATAAAGTGTGCCTATATAACTGAATTCTTGTGTTTATGAGAAATTCATGGATAACTTTTTTTTTAAAATAATTTTCTATTCAAAAATAATATATTTTTTTTATTAAGATGTATTTTAATATTAATTTTTAAATAAATTAATATTACTTTTAAATTTTAATCGGGTTTATGAGAAATTTATGGGTAACTTTTTTTTAAAATAATTTTCTATTCAAAAATAATAATTTTTTTTATGAAGATGTATTTTAATATTAATTTTCAAATACATTAATATTACTTTTAAATTTTAATCGTATAAACCTAACCGGAAACACAATCTCTGAAAATTCTCAATAAAATAACTAACCCCAAAAGGATGAGCAACCAATCGTGATTATTTAGGATAATCATTTATAATTTCTTTTTCTAAATATCAAACCCTCAAACCCTATATTGCTATTGAATTATTGCCTCATCTTCTATGCCGTGATTCATGGCCTCTCTGCTGCGATTCCTCACTTTTTGTTTATTTGGGTGTAATATTCAGTGTTCTATTAGCGAGTTATCCTTTGTTGCTCAAGTAATTATTTATTTGAGTAAATCTTCTATTCCCTTGCTATATTGCTTTACTTTTAAACAGCTTTGAGATATGCGAAATATAATGTCATCCATTAGAGAGTTTGTTGGGCACACTAAAAGTAACAAGATATCCTTTTCAATTTATAATCCTTGAATTTTTGATGACGCTCATTTTGAAAGGCTAGGTGTAATTGTAATATCGGAGTAGCTAAATTTTTCCCAGAAGATAAAACTCACATCAGCACCGCCATTGCTGGCACCCATTCTAACGAATACTATTCTTCTAAGCTCATATATCTAACACACAATCCTATGGGAACAACATAAAATTGGGTTGAACCAAGATGAGATAAACATTTTTAAGTGTATTACTTTTTAATATAATAAAAAATACCTAGCATAAAATTTAGTATACGTGCCTCGCACGTAACTTTTTACTAGTATATGAATATGTATGTATAAATATATATATAAATACTATAGTGACAACTCTAGGCACAATACATATAAAACACATATTATACAATATAAAACTCACACATGCTACTTATAAATCCAACAAAATGTGATTATTAGTTTCACCAATTAAACTTTAGAGACTTTTTCATTTTTATACTTCAAAATAATTTTTTTTTTACATTTTTACAGAATTTTACATAGAAACCTCTATTTCAACTAGCGCTGCAACCTAAATTGTAACAAAAAAATCGTACAAAAACTCCTATTGCAACTAGCGCTGCAACCACTTTAAAAACTCAAATTGTAAATTTTTTTTAAAAAAAAGTTAAAAAAATAATATATGAGGTAATTCCCCTAAACTTTATAATAGTGTATTGAAATAAGTCACTTATTAATATGTATAGATAACAAATTATTGTGTCTTGGTTCTTACTATTTTTATGATTGTATTATAATAAATTAACTTTTTTATGAAATAGGGTGTTTGTATATAAATTGTTGCACTTCTATTGTGAATGATTACATCTTTTATGAGAGGATGCACCTCTATTGAAAAGATATAAACAAATATACTAAAATATAATAAAATTGTTACCACATAACAAAATGTGTTGTATAGATATTTATATAATAGGTAAAAATTATTTACTCTATAATTTTCACACCATGGTTATTTAAAGTGACTTTAAGAAATATTAGAATTTAATTCACATTCTTATTACATAAATATATGGGTCTCCATCCACCTAAAATCCTAAAGCCATGTACAAAAAATCAGGTATTTATATATAAACTTATGAGGTTTAGGCTTTCCAAATAGTGTCTATCATGAGTAGATGTCTTTTATTTATTATTATTTTTGAAAGGATGTAACTCTTAAAATATATAGTAATATAAATCTTTGTAAAAATTTAACTTTTAATTTGGTATATTCTGTTTAAAAACACAATAAATCTATTAAGACACAAAATAAGACACGATAAAAATACTTACATTCCTGCTGTTATGGCCACACCGAGTATAACAGCCTCAGATAGGAATACAAAAATGAGACCGAGTGAGTTGAACATCGAGAGATAAGTGGCTCCTTTAATTGAGATTGCCCACGTCAGTAGGCAAAATGTGGCGGCTGTACCAAGTGCCCCCTATAAAATTAGATTATATAATAATGTTATTAGGCAGATTTCACACCAAAAAGTCAAAATCAAATTAGGACATGAATTAATAAATAAGCTTACTGAGTAAACTATTGTAAGGAGTTGTAAATTCCAGCCTAATCTCCATGAACCTACACTTCTATCTATACACAAACCAATTACCACAGATTGCACAACTCAGTAAGACATGTCAATAGAGTTGCCCAATATTTATATGGAAATATTTGCTTCAACTTAACCTGTGTTTTGTAACACATAAAAACATAATTTAGAGTCAATTGTAAGTAAGTATTCTTCTTATTAATGAAAAAAACATATAAATATATATATATCAATCAATATATATAATGAAAAACACACAATTTGTCATGTGACAATTTATATGTCATTTTTTTTTTCAATCTCTCTTCTCTTAATGGGTGATATTAGGAAATTTTGAATTTTTATGATTAATTTTTTTAATTAATTAGAAAAATTTCTCATTTTTACATTATATGGGCTGAGATTGGTCCATCAACTGAAAAAAAAAATAATAAAAAAAAGATTTTTGACAAAAAAGTGATAAAAAAAAGTTGAACGTGACTTAAATATTTTTTCATATAAATATATTTTTGATATAGTGTAAAAAGAAATATTTTTTGATATTTTCTTTAATTAAGTAGTTAAATTAAGCATAAAAATTCAAATTTCTCTTTTATTATTTGCTATCGGGCCAAAATCTAATGATTTAATATTTTTAAAATTAATATTTATAGTTAAAATTTGTTCACAAGTAGCTAATTAATAGTTTTTTTTTCTTTTTCTAAATTTTGGTTGAATTGTTATCTTTTTCTTCTAATTAATTTTAAATTGATACACATAATTTCTATGTTAATTCTATTTTTTTATTTGTTAAAAATAACCATATCTTTCTAGTTTCTATATATTTTGTAAAATACTAAATTGTATTTTTAAAATTCTAACATGTTACTTTTTTTAAATTATAATATCACAATATCATATTTCCTATTGTTATACCACTTAATTAATATTAATAAAAATATTAAGCAACAAGCGTGGTTTAATTATTTAGTTTATATAGGCTGCATTTAGTAACACTTTTTTAATCAGTTTTTGTTTTTAAAATTAAAAAAATAAAAATATTTTTCAAAAACATGTTCTATAAACCTGTTTTCACTTTTTAATTTTTTGATTAAAAATCAAAACTTTAAAAACAAAACAAAATCACTTTTAATTTTTTTTTAAACAGTTTTTTTTTTCTTAATTAATATTTTAGATTCTAACCAAACTCGGACCTAAATTCCTCCCCACGGCCTTGGCGTTGAACCCGACCTCTGACCTAAAATCCGATCCCGAACTTAGACTCGCCTGAAATAAAATCAAAAAATAAAAATAAATTTTACAGTACACATTTTTATTTTTATTTTTGTTTTTAAAATTGAAAAATAAAAATGGTTACCGAATGCATTTTTATTTTTCAAAAACAAAATTTTTACTTTTATTTTATGATTAAAAATTAAAAAACAAAAGTTTTACTAAACGACACCATATTTAATAATAGAGAAATACTAAAGGGCACCATATCGCTATTGGTCTAACTAAGTATCGGGTCCCACATAATTTAATATAACACTTTTTAGTAAGTATTGCTAGCCAATCACAACGTGACATGTCGAGAAGGTGCTAGGCACCATGACTAATAGCAATCCTCTTAATAATAAAAGTGCATAATAAAAGTGCATACTTGTACGAGGAACAATGCAGAATAGGAGAAGCAACCACCAACCAACATGAGAGTGCCAAGTGGCCAATTGTAAGTGATATGGGAATGATTTGAAGTATGATTATGATGATGATGACTTATCATGTGGTACGATTTTCCTTTGTAAAGACCACTTGTAAGTGCTCCACTTACACACATTAATGCCCCAATACATTTCATTTTACCTCCTTTTGTATGTAGATTCAACCTCTCTAACCTACACAAAACCAAAGTCTTAATTAATTACACATTATACATATATATATATATATATACTAGATGAATATTACCTGCCGAGCCACGTAAATATTAGTTTTATTTAAAGTTTTTTTGTTTTTTTTTTGTTTTTTAGAGGTTGGTAACTAAATGCATGATTATATGAACATTTGTTTTATAAAAGTAAATTGTATATCATTATATTTATGGATTCTTCTTACAAATAATAATTACATGGAACTGAATATTAGGCAAAGAGACAAACTCGTTTAGTAATTACCAAGTGGAAGCTTTGCAATATTGGCTTTACTAAAATTACCTAGTAAATAAGTTTACCCAAAGGCTCAAGTCAACATTAGAAGTAGTTGAACATACATTAACACTAAGAAATACATAAACATTAAGCATTAAAAAATGAGGAGAGACGACACGCTCCACAAAAATGATAGCACAGAAATCATTAATATGCTGATAACTTATAAGAATTTAGAATAAGTGACTGCACTTTTGGTGTCACTTTTGCTCCTATATTCACATCAACATGCTCTCCACCAGACACAACTAATCAATAAAAGAAGAGCAGTTAACAACAAATTCCAACATATAACAAAATTAAGCACAATAAAGACTGATTAGGTTCATAGATACAGATTTCCACAAAAAGTCAATTTCAAAACTTTATGATTCATTTCTCATAAATAACCCTTAGATAGCCGCTATTAGAAGAAAAAAAAATTAAAAATCTTTTATTTTTCAGAAGTATTAGTAAACAAACCATTCAAATATAATAAATTCTTTAACACATGGCAATTGAAGAATTGTCAATGAAAATACTGTAAAAAGAAATAAAATACCTTTTAAGTTGACACGAGAAGCAGTCATCCCAGATTGACAAACTAAATCTGCAATTTTAGTAATAAAAGTAAAAAAAAATGATGCAGCATCTAAAAGTTGTTGACCTTTCTAAGAAAAATCAGTTGTTTCACTATTTCATTCCACTTTCCCTAACATTATCCAAATTATTAATCATATGCAGAATGAAACAATTGATACAAATAAAGTATGAAGAGAAACCAGGTTTAACCTGTCCAAATCCAATATCAATATGATTGACATTGCATTAGAAATGGAAAGTGGTTTCTGTATTCTTATTACAAACACTCAATTTAAAGAAGAGAAATATAGGACACCCAATGAATTAATTATGCACATGTAGTAGGAACGAACTATGTGCACACTTTTATATTTTACAATTATTGAGAATGGTATTGATTTGATGGTGTTCTACCTGGTCCGCCTATCCCAAATGCTTCCACATTTATAAAAGCGTCAATGGTCTCACGCCACTTATGAGTCATCATAAAACCATGTGAGAAATCATCATAATTACCATCAGACATTATGATATGTACAATGAGCATAAAGTTACAACTTATAAGGGTGAGTCATAGTTTCAGTTGTGGAATTGATCCAATAAAACATCTTACCAGCATAAAAGGTTCCTCAGCACCATTAAAAAGAAATATAATAGGCTGAGGAGGTACTCAACCAGAGTCCGTAATAAGTTTCAACAATTCCAGTATTGATGCTGCACAAAAAAAGATGAAGCAATTGTTACCATCAGGCCAAAAAGAGTAACAATTAAAAAAAAAACTTTTGTTTTGTGTACCCACCAACACATCACTGGTGCCTGGAGAACCAAGTGGGCTATCAAAATGGTCGTTCAACAGTACAGATGAATCATAATCTTGTTGTGAATCTGCAAATGATACCCTGCCATTAAAATTTAATTATTTTGTGATGCTATTTCCTTAAAAACTTGAAAGATGAAAATGCGAATGCTTCACTGTTACAAAATATGCATAAGCAGAGAGGGTCTTTATAGTCTGGTCAACAGGTGCCCCAGCCTTGACAAGCATGATAATGACTCGTGGCTTTTGAATTGAGTTAACGAAAGATTCGGGGTCATGGAACTCGTACACAGGAAGGTCACCTTCTAGTTTTGCTCTTTCAACAGTCTCATCAACTTTGGAGGTAGTTCTGTTATAAACAGAAATTGGAAATCCTTTTTCTGCAATGTTGAGTGCCAAATTCTGGCCCATGACAGCCAAACCAACAAGGCCTATTCGAGTAGGTGTTGAGGGGGGTGCCATAGTTTTCCCTGCACAGAATTTGAACTTGCTAGTAAGACAAATGTTTCTCATGGCTACAAAGAAATCTAGGAACCATAAAAACTTACAAAAATAATTAGATGATATCAAACAAAAGTCAAATTTTCATGTCCATACCAAATTGAGTTTCAAAGAGCGAAAATAGAAACTGAAACAATGAATTTCATCTAATTGAAGTCCAACTAATATAATAAATCAATATAACAACATCATGGTTTTTCACTAAAATAAAATATATTTGTTTTCTACAGAATTTTAGCAGAACTCCACAATCTTTAAGATGCAAAAAGAGCTAACAATTGCAAGGTAAAGATCAGTAGGAACCCTAAACAAGATTAGTGGACCTACACACTTAATTAAAGAATACTAAAAAAATTAAGGTAGGTGAAGCCGTTTTTCTATCTACAAGTCCAAATAATATTAACATAATTTGATCGTAATTGAAACTTGTCAAAAGGTTGGTCAAAATAGACCAAGTATTCATGACAAAGCTAACATTTCAAGGGAGATAATCATCTGATGATATCCCAATCCCAAGAAGTAAAATTTTGTCAAATAATTTTAAAATCAAATAAATCACAATGAAGAAAAGAACACGCAAATTGATTATAAATAAATAATTTTGCAGTGCTCAAACGCGTCAACCTAAATACAATTACAACAATCAGAGGCAAGCACTCCAGGCCTACCAGACAGTCAGAGCTACTCCGACTCTCCACCAACAGATCCGTCGTCGCCGTCGTCGTTTTTACAGAATCCCGCTTCACCTGTTTTCTTGGTTGTCAAACACAAACCACTATTCAATCACACCAAAATCCAAACGCAAAAAGAGAAAGAGGCGAAGGCTTTTCCCGAGGAACTGTAGAAAAGGATCGACGATTCAATTTAATCCCCGGATCAAAGCCAGACCGATGTCTGGGATTTTGGATTGTGAGAATTTTAAGAGAAACAAAAGAGTTTTCAGAGAGAGAGTTTTCAAAGAGAGAATATGTAGATTTGACAGTCACGATTCAAAAAATGGTGGACGATTGTTTTTGGGGTTAAATTTAACAGAATATTCTTTTATTTGTAAAGCATATTCTGTTAAACCAAGAATTGCCGTTAGATAGGCACTTTTAATATATAAAGATATATACAGATATTTATGTAATGATCTTACCTGAGTAGGATTGATAAGACAAAGGTGACAATCAGAACTAAGTTGAGGAAATTTGTTGCATAAGTAGCTGTTGTATCTCTCAGCCCAATAAAAATAATCCCATACATGCTACCCTGCACATATATAAATATATATATATATAAATTATTATTATTATTATTATTATTATTATTAAACAAGTCATCTAAAGCATTTGTTTATCATTTGTTTATCACAACCGCTTTGAGAAGAACTTCCTTACCTCCAATGGAGAAAAGTTTATCATTCCAACCTTTCATAAGCTTCCAAATACGTTCCTTAATCTCACTAAACATTTGTTTCTTATATCTTTCCGTATAAGCAGGCAGCCCCAAATATTTCTCATGGCATTCACTAATCGGAATCCCAAGAATATGTTGGAAAGAGTCCTTGACGGCAGCAGGGGTATTAGGGGAGAAAGACAATATAGATTTGACTAAATTAAGTTGTTGTCCCGAGGCTCAATGATAAATATCCAGAGCTCTCTTAATAGCTCCACATGACCGATCATCTGCTTGGCAAAATAGGAGACTATCATCAGCAAAAAATAAATGAGTAATAGAAGGAGCTCGGCGAGCCACAGCAAATCCCTTTAACCTCCCTATGCTTTCTTCATATTGTAGCAGCCTTGAGAGACCCTCAGAACAAATTAAAAAAAAGTAAGGTGATAAGGGATCCCCTTGTCGCAAGCCTCGTTGTGGAGATATAGAGCCCATAACAGTCCCATTAAGAAGAAAACTGAAGGTGTTCGTGTGGAGACATGTCATAATGAGAGAAATCCAGCGAATATTAAAGCCCATCTTACCCATAACAGCAGCAAGAAACGACCATTCCACTCTATCAAAGGCCTTACTCATATCTAACTTCAGAGCAGCATACCCTTTTCTACCTTTCTTCCGATGTTTAATACCATGAATCATTTCAAAAGCAACGAGGACATTGTCAGTGATCAACCGAACCAAAAGGAATGCACTTTGAGTTTCAGAGATAACCATTGGAAGGATATCCTTAAGCCGAAGGGCAAGCATCTTAGAGATGAGTTTATAGATAACATTACATAGGCTGATAGGCCGAAAGTCTTTCATCGATCTTGGTTTTTTGACCTTAGGAATGAGCGTTAATAATGTCTTATTAAAAGCAGCTAGGTTACCTCCTTCGTTAAGAACATGTAGAACCATTTTCGACACAGATTCACCCACGATATGCCAATGGTGTTGGTAAAACATAGCTGACATGTAATCTATCCCAGGGCTTCTATCCGATCCCATTGTTTTTAAAGCCGAAAGAACATCAGCCTCAGTGAACTCCTTTGACAAATATTCATTATGAGAATCCTGAACAGTAGTGGGGATAGTTGAGAGGACATGAGAGAGAGCCCAATGATCCTCCTCTTGAGCAGTAAAAATGGTAGTGAAATAAGTAGAAATGATATCAGCAATACCCTCCCTAGAAGTGACAGTGTGACCATGATCATCCACCAACGAAGTAATATTATTATTAACATTCCGCGCTTTGGCTTTAGCATGGAAAAATTTGGTATTGCGATCTCCCTCTTTTAACCAGTCAATCCGAGAACGTTGTTGCCAATAAAGCTCCTCCTTAGCAAGAAGATCACCCAAAATGTTTTCGGCCTGTTGAATATTATTTTGTGGACTGTGCTGCAGATTCATATCAGAATGGTGAAGAGACTGCTGTCTAGCAGGGGCCGAATGAAGATTATGAACCTTCTTTTGGGCTTGGGAAATATCAGTCTTCAATTTACCATATTTATGAACATGCCAGGTCTGTAGTTGATCCGCACAAGTCTTCAATTTACCCAAAAAATCTGAGATAACATCTCCCCTAGAATTCTGAGACCAACAATTAGAGATAATATCAACATTGTCTTGATCATGAAGCCACATTTTCTCAAATCTAAACCGAGACCGTCTGCGGGTAGCTGGGGCAGATTGCATATTAAGAAGAATTGTGTACCTACCAAATAAAGTTGTTAAATTAATTAATATAGATACAATATTTGTTAAAAAAATAGAAATATACTAAATACTGAATATTTTTTTTTGACGCGGTGATCCAGATCACACATGATTAACAAAGCAGCAATCCACAATCGGCGGCGGCACCTCCTCGAACCAGGATAGCTCATTGTCTAACCGAAGAGCATGTTTTGCCAAACCATGTGCTGCAGAATTCGTATTTCGAGCCACATGGGACAAAACTGCTCCCGGGAGTTTAGACAATAAAGCTATGACATCCTCAAAAAGCACACCCAGCTCGTTGAAAAAAACCTTTCCTTTGTTTATAGCTGTGACTAGAGACAGAGAATCGGAAAAAACCTCTTTAATTTGGATTCCGCATGAAAGAGCCCAATTAAGTCCAAACAAAAGTGCCAAGGTCTCCGCTTGTAAAACAAAGATACTTCCTGAAGACATAACAACCCAGAAAACACCAAAATGAGAATTATGAGTCAAAGTTAAAGGCAAACTACCACAAGAGACGCAACCCCAAAACGATAAAATCAACAATGCTAAAAAAGAATAAAAGGAAAAAACTAGCCAAAGGGATAACCCTTTGGCTAGTGAAAGAACACCATAAAACATAAAATAAACATTTTCCCCAAAAAGGGCAAAAACATATAAGTCTTGATACATTCAAGCCTGATACAAGTGCACTCCAAAACTAGCCTACCAATGATTAACTAATCAGTCTAAAAATACCTATCCACATTATATAAACACCACCAAGTACTGCTCAATCACTTAGCTAGAAGCATATTTTAAAACTTGTTACATCAGACCTAGCCCTTTTAGCAATTAAGATATAAAAAGACCCTACATCATCTGAAACATATAGAACCAAACCTAATATTATTCAAACATAAAACCGCCCCATGTATAACGTTTGGAAACTTGTTCCAAACACTATGCTATAAAATTTAAGGTTAATACAAATCGAAAAAATTTCCTTAAAGATAAAGAACTGTCTACCTTTGAGAGGCTTGCAAACTGCTGCCCTCACCCTTCTATCTTCTGAAAGGATAATAGCCCCTAAGCCAACTGAACTTGTATTATTCAGTACTGCTGCATCAACCATAAGTATTGTATGTCTCTGTTCTTCTTGAGGATCCCTATGTAGAACTTTTGAATTATTTCTATTTCTTTGAATAGGAAGGCTACTAACCTTGGCTCCATCACGAGCAGATACAACAGTTCCATAATAACTGTCACTCCAATTAACAATCTGTTGTGGTTGTCCTAAATGTTGACCATGAGTAATTTTGTTTCTCTCCGTCCATATGACCCAAGCACTAATATTAGTTTTCTCAAACAAATCCTTTTCTACCACCTCGGCAGCATATAATATCACATTTTTAAAATCAATTACCTCTCTCACCTCATGTAGAAATGTAAACTCCAGAAGTTTCCAAATTTCTTGTGCAAAGGGACACCAGAAAATAGCATGAGCATTAGACTCTCCTCCAAATCCACATAACTCACATGAATTATTAGAAACTATTTTTCTTTTTTCCAATCCAATGCGCGTTGGCAAGATTTCATGGAAACCCCTCCACGCAAAATGTAAAATTTTCCTGGGTATTTTTAATCCCCAGAATTGCTTCTACCATGTTAAGAACACATCACTAGCTGATGAGGGTAATGACTTATCCAAAGTCATTGCAGTGTTATATCCACTGCCTACAGAATAATTACCATGATTAGTATAATGTCAAAACCACGCATCTTCATGATTGAATGGACTCAACGGGATGGATGAAATACATTCTGCATCTGGAGGATTAAAGTGCTGATGTATTACGGTAAAATTCCAACATCCAGGCGACCCAATAAGATCTGACACTCTTGCCACCTCATACGCTTGAGCTGAGCTAGGAAGGAAAGAAGGTGGTCTTGGTAACCATGGGTCTCTGAATGTCCTTGTATCTTTACCATTTCCTATACTCCGTCTAAGACCCTTTAATAACAAATCTCTACCCCATAGAATTCCTTGCCAAGTTGGTGACGGATATGATCCCTTTTCTGCCTCTAGAATATTTGTGAGCCTGAAATATCGTGCTTTCAAAACTTGAGCCAATATTGATTTGGGGTTCATTAAGATCATCCATGCCTGTTTTGCCAAAAGAGCTTGATTATACTGGCTGAACCGTCTAAAACCTAAACCTCCATCACTCTTTGGTTTACAAATCTTATGCCAAGCTCTCCAATGAATTTTATGTTTGTTGTCAACTGATCCCCACCAGTATCTTGCTATCAATTTTTCTATCTCTTCCCCGATACCTCTGGAATTTTAAAACATGACATTTGGTAGGTGGGCATTGCTTGGATAACAGCTTTGACCAGTACTTCCTTACCCCCTTGTGAAAAAAGTTTTGCCTGATACTCATGAAGTTTTGCCCATATTTTATCCTTTATTGGTCTAAAAATCTCAGTTTTGTTCTTTCCACCTATCATAGGTAAACCCAAATATTTTTCAATGGCCTCCGTTGTCTGCATATTTAAGGCTTCTGAATACAGTTTCCTCATTTCTTCCTTTGTATTTGACGAAAAACAGAGAATAGATTTATTGAAATTTATTACCTATAAATTCGAAAGAAAGAATCAAAGCATAAAGTTACTTATCCAACTTTTAAAGCAAATAACATTTGGTAATTAATATAATAATGAATTAAAATTCCAATTACCCATACTACCAACTTTTTACCTATCCTGAGCACCTTGAATAAACTCCAAAAATTTGTTGGATTGAATGCAATGATCCCTCATTAGCCGCCAAGAAGAGTAAACTATCGTCAGCGAAGAATAGATGATTAATAGAGGGAGCTTCTCTCGCCACTTTTAGACCAAATATTTCTTTCTTGCTTTCTGCCTGCTTAATTAAAGCCGAGAGACCTTCTGCACAAATGAGGAAAAGATAAGGAGATAATGAATCACCTTGTCTTAACCCTCTATTTGGAATGAATTTTCCATAAATGGTACCATTAAATTGGAAGGAGTAGGATACAGTTGAAACGCACTTCATAATAATATGAACCCATTCTGCCTTAAAACCCATCTTCAACATAACATCATAGCCACATAACATCGCCTACCATCTTTCCTCGCTTTTAGGTTGTGCAGGCATTCATAAGCAATGAGAACACTATCGGTAATGAGTCTTCCAGGAACGAAGGCACTTTGGTTCCCACTTATAACTAATGGTAAAAGAATCTTGAACCTATTAATTAGCATTTTAGCGATTATTTTATATGAAACATTACATAAACTAATCGGTCTAAAATCACTAATCGAATCAGGATTCTTGACTTTAGGAATAAGAGTAATCAAAGAATCATTAATAAGTGTCATATCAGCTACTCCCGATAAACAATCAAGAATTGTTTTAGATACTAAAGGTCCAACAATGTCCCAATGCTTTTGGTAAAACATTGCACTCATCCCATCTGGCCCCGGGCTTTAATCTGCTGGCATACTAAACACTGCTTCTTCAATTTCCTTAAGAGAAAAAGGCTTTACCAATGTTTCATTCATCTCATCTGTAACTACTTGTCCCACTGATTGCACCAAATCTTCAATATTCTCAACTGTAGGCACAATTGATGTAAAGAGGGAAGTATAGTATCTTACTAAATACTGAATATTTGTTATTGAATCAAGAGAGAGAATATAGCATTAATTGTAAGATGAAAGTTAATTGTGTGTGTTAACCTTACTTAAGGTTACATAATTTCATTAAAATACCTAATAAATGAGGTTGATATCATTGCTTTTTGAACACAATAATATCTATTTATCTAGTCACAACAAATAATACATTTTGTATATATATGTAATGAGATTGATATGATTGCTTTTTGAAGAGCAATTCAATCTGATGAGCACATTAATCAAATCAAAAACAATATATTCTCAATATTTTTGCAGCTAACATGTGTTGTGAGATCTGTTGGAATAAACCTCCACTTACACTGATATTAAGACTCAATACAAAACAACACAAGGACAGAACTGTAAATACAAGTAAAGCCCTAAGTTGGCCTTCGGCCTCTACTTCCCTAACAGAAATTAGTTAGAATGGATTTGGTTAAATCCACACCTAACTAATTTCTGTAACTAACTAATTAAACACATGCAGAAATAAAACAAGGAACCCTAGATCTATATATACCTGCACTCAAACTCAGATCAATACGGTTGAGTGATTACTTCAAGATCCAGGAGTTCTGAACTTGAAGAAGGAGATGAAAAGGACCTCGCATGCACAAGAAAACAAACAGAGAGTTAGACTTTGTTAGGGAGAGAGATTAAACACTAAAACTTGTATTAAATAGAGATTACCAGTCGAAGAAATTACCTGTGACTTGGAATCTCCTCTGATGTACTTCTGAACAGCAAGATCTAGTGGAATCGAGCTCTCATCTTTGAGGAGCAGCTCAAACGGAGACGTAGCCAATTTATTGGTGAACTTCGGGAAAATTTTTGGTGTTTTCTAACTCTAAACTGTTTCTATTTGTGTGTGTGGTTGTGTACAGATCAGATCATTGTAGATCTGATCTGTGTGTTGTGTTTGGGCTTGATTTTCTGGGTTTGCAAAGGTTAGGGTTCGAGTTTCTCTTTGAGAATCTCTCTGCTAGGGTTTCTAGCATTTCAGAGAGAGAGGGATTGAATGAGAAGGTTCTCGATCCCTTCTTAGGTTTTGTTCAAAGACAAAACGAGGTCGTATTGACCTCTGACTTTGAAAAGTCAGGGAAACAGGGAAAGGTCGAAATTGACCTTGGGAAATTGATTTGTTTGTTTGTTGGTGTAGGGGGCAAGATAGTAAAATCCTATCTTAAAAATTCCTACAATGGTATCAGAGCTTGGTTAAAGCTGGAAAAGATCAACATTCAAACTTATCAAGAAGGAGAAAAACTCAAGCAAGAAATCAAGAAACACAAACAAGAAATTCAAGAACTCAACCAGATCAATCTGAAATCTTTAACAAAGGATTTCTGGGACATTTTCTAATAATCTTTATAACTAAATTGCTTATTATTACCTATTTTATCTGGTTTTATTTAACTTCATTAATTATGAGAAATTTAAAGGTTGACATTGACAAATTTGATGGTTCTGGTGATTACAGGATTTGGAGGAGAAAGATTAAGTCACTCTTGGCCCAACAGAAACTATTAAGAGTACTTAATGACCCTATAGAATGGCCAGAAGGGACTACCAAGATTCAACAAGAAGAATACTTGGAAACTGCAACTGGTATCATGATATTTAACTTATCAGATGCCATTATCAGGCTAATTGACAAGGAAGAAACTCCTGCCCAGATTTGGAAGAAACTGGAAGAACAGTTTCAACAGAAATCACTAACCAACAAGATTTTCTTGAAGGAAAGGATCTTTGGTTTTAAAATGAGTTCATCCAAATCTCTTGATCAAAATTTGGATGAATTCTTAAGGATGCACATTGAACTTGCAAATTCTGGGGAAAATGAGGCACTAAGTGATGAAAACCAGGCTATAATTATCCTAAACTCACTACCTGAATCCTACAGAGAAGTTAAAACTGCAATAAAGTATGGTAGGACATCTATAACCCTAGAGGAGGTGATTTCAGCACTCAAATCTAAAGACTTAGAGATGAGGACAGAGAAAGGTGGACATTCAAATGGTGAAGTCAACCTGAGTAGGGGCAGACCAGGTCCAAGAAAACCTTGGAATAACAGAGGTAGAAGTCAGGGCAGAGGTTCAAACAAACAGGGAGGATTTCAAAGAGGCAGATCAAGTTCTAACCCTAGAAACTCTGATGAAACTAATGGTTGTTACAACTGTGGTAAACCAGGGCATTTTAAAAGAGATTGTTATTTCTTAACAAACAAAAACCACATGGACAGGGAGATTCTATATACTCTAACTCTAAACCTAAATCTGATATGCATGATGCTAATATTACTGATGGTTATGAAAGTGGTGAAGTGTACCAAGTTGGACCATCCATCAAAGATGAATGGATCCTTGACTCTGGTTGCACTTTCCACATGACTAATAATAAAACTTTCATGTTTGATTTCAGGAAATCAAATGGGGGCAGAGTTATACTTGGAAACAATCAGACTTGTGATATACAAGGCTCTGGATCTATTAGTTTTAAAATGCATGATGGAATGGTCAGAACTCTAAGTGAAGTTAGATATGTTCCTAACCTAGCCAGGAATCTAATTTCACTAAGTGTTCTAGATGACCAAGGCATTGTTAGCAAGATTGAATCTGGCCAAATGAAAATAAGCAAAGGAGCCCTAACTATCATGAAAGGACACAAAGATGGAGGTTTATACTACTTAAAAGGCACACCTGTTGTACCTTGTAACTACACTGCTCACAGCAACAGTGATGACTCAAATGCAATGCTATGGCACAAAAGGCTAGGACACATAAGTGAAAAGGGACTGCAACTAATGAGTGAACAGAATCTGCTAGGTAAAGACAAGGTATGTAAACTAGATTTCTGTGAGTGTTGTGTGCTTGGAAAACATCATAGATTGAAATTTTCCACTGGCACACACAACACTAAGAAAATACTAGAGTATGTTCACTCTGATCTATGGGGACCAGAGAAAACAAGTACTCATGGTGGCTGTGTATATTTTCTATCTATTGTTGATGATTTTTCAAGGAAAGTTTGGATTTTTCTGTTAAAACATAAAAATGAGGCTTTTTCTAAGTTTACACAGTGGAAAACACTTGTGGAAAATTTAACAAATGAAAAATTAAAAACTCTAAGGACTGACAATGGATTAGAATTTTGTAATGAAGAGTTTAACAATTATTGTAAAGAAAATGGCATACAGAGACACAGGACAGTTAGAATTACACCCCAACAGAATGGAGTTGCAGAGAGAATGAACAGAACCATTCTCAACAAAGTGAGATGCTTACTGTTGCAATCTGGACTATCACAAGGTTTCTGGGGAGAAGCAGCTTTAACAGCTGTGTACTTAATCAACAGGAGTCCATCCAGTGCAAATGGATTCAAAACTCCAGAGGAAAAATGGTCTGGTAAACCTCCTAACCTATCTAATCTTAGAGTATTTGGTTGTGCAGCATATGCACACCAAAGTGTTGGAAAATTAGAACATAGGGCTATGAAATGTGTTTTTCTGGGGTATCCAGAAGGAGTTAAGGGATATAGGCTTTGGGTTTGGGAACAAAGAGGATTTAAAACCATCAATAGCAGGGATGTAATATTTAAGGAAGATATTTTTCCATGTTTGCCTATTTCTTCTAACCCTAGTGCAGGTACAAAAGACACTGAAAATGCAGGTAACACTGCAAATGAATGAACTGGATCTATTCAGGTGGAACAAACAGTGAACACACCTGAACAGAACCAGGGAGATCAGGTTCAGGTGGAACCTGGGGACCAGGTTCAGGTGGAACCTGATGATGATAATACTGGCCTTATTGATGAAGGGACTCAAGAAGACTTGGGGGATTACCAATTGGTCAGGGACAGAGGTAGAAGGGTACCAAGACCTAATCCTAAGTACAGCTTTAATATATGGGATGAAGACATTGCATATGCCTTTATGAGTGAGTTGGAAATGGTCAATAATGAACCTCAATCATATGAAGAGGCCATTAAAGGACCAAATTCCAGGAAATGGAAAGGTGCAATGGATGAAGAGATGGAATCTCTTAAGAAAAACAGAACCTGGATTGTGGTACCTAAACCTAAAGACAAGAGCATAGTTGATTGCAAATGGCTATTCAAGGAGAAAGAAGGCAGAACTAAGAATGCACCTATAAGATATAAGGCCAGGTTAGTGGCCAAAGGGTTTACACAAAAAGAGGGTATAGATTTTAATGAAGTATTTGCACCAGTTGCAAAATACAAGACTATAAGGATAATGCTAAGTCTAGCAACTCAATACAACCTAGAAATAGACCAAATGGATGTTACTACTGCTTTCCTACATGGTGAACTAGAGGAGGAGATCTATATGAGGCAACCTAAAGGCTATATTGAAAATGGGAAGGAAAACTTTGTCTGTAAGCTAGTTAAGTCACTGTATGGGTTAAAAGAGTCACCTAGGCAATGGAATAAAAGGTTTGATGGATTTATGCTAAAAATAGGGTTTTCTAGGAGTTACTATGACCATTGTTTGTACTACAAAGGAACTGATATTAATAAAGTCATATATCTACTTCTGTATGTAAATGATATGCTTATAATCAGTAAGGAAAGAGCAAGAGTAAACACAATGAAGGGCCTACTCAAGACTGAGTTTGAAATGAAAGACCTAGGGGAAGCTACTAAGATTTTGGGAATCTCTATTAAGAGAAACAGAGCAGAAGGAACACTTAGCCTAACTCAGGAAGACTACATACACAAGATAATTGAGAAATTCTCAATGAAGGGATCTAAAATTGCTAGCCAACCTATAACTACACAGTTTACACTATCTAAGAAGCAATGCCCTGAGAGCAAAGCTGAGAAGGAGGAAATGAGTAAAATTCCCTATGCTAATGCTATTGGATCTGTTATGTACCTAATGGTAAGCACTAGACCTGACCTTGCTTATGCTATTAGTGTACTTAGCAGATTCATGACAAATCCTGGTAAGACACACTGGCTTGCTATGAAATGGTTACTAAGGTATCTAATTGGGACAACTAAGCTAGGACTCAAGTACAAGAAACAACAAGGAAGCACAGCAATAGAATGCTTCAGTGATGCAGACTATGCTGCGGACAGAGATAGTAGGAAATCTACATCAGCCTACATACTATTACTAAGGGGGAATTGTGTAAGTTGGAAAGTCCAATTACAACCTGTTGTGGCATTATCCACAACTGAATCAGAGTACATTGCAACTACAGAAGCTATTAAAGAAAGTATATGGGTTAAAGGAGTCCTAGAAGAGCTAAAACTACTAGACTCAAAACCAGTTATTTACTCTGACAGCCAGAGTTGTGTGCATCTATGCAGAAACCCTATGTTCCATGACAGAACCAAGCACATAGAGATAAAGTACCACTTCATCAGAGACAAAGTGACACAGGGACACATAAATATTGACAAAGTACCTACAGAAGAAAACCCTGCAGACATGGGGACTAAGGTGATCACCCTATCTAAGTTTAAACATTGTTTAAACTTAATAGGGTTGGATCAAGGATAATGTGATCCTTTGGATCACAGAGCTATGACCCTCAGAAATGACTCGACCACTAAATTATCAGCTCAGTGAAGGTTTAGGTGGAAATTGTTGGAATAAACCTCCACTTACACCGATATTAAGACTTAATACAAAACAACACAAGGACAGAATAGTAAATACAAGTAAAGCCCTAAGTTGGCCTTCGACCTCTACTTCCCTAACAGAAATTAGTTAGAATGGATTTGGTTAAATCCACACCTAACTAATTTCTGTAACTAACAAATTAAACACATGCAGAAATAAAAACAAGGAACCCTAGATCTATATATACCTGCACTCAAACTCAGATAAACACGGTTGAGTGATTACTTCAAGATCCAGAGGTTCTGAACTTGAAGAAGGAGATGAAAAGTACCTCGCATGCACGAGAAAACAAATAGAGAGTTAGACTTTGTTAGGAAGAGAGAATAAACACTAAAACTTGTATTAAACTGAGATTACCAGTCGAAGAAATTACCTGTGACTTGGAATCTCCTCTGATGTACTTCTGAACAGCAAGATCTAGTGGAATCGAGCTCTCATTTTTGAGGAGCAGCTCAAACGGAGACGTAGCCAATTTATTGGTGAACTTTGGGAAAATTTCTGGTGTTTTCTAACTCTAAACTGTTTCTATTTGTGTGTGTGGTTGTGTACAGATCAGATCATTGTAGATCTGATCTGTGTGTTGTGTTTGGGCTTGATTTTCTGGGTTTACAAAGGGTTAGGGTTCGAGTTTCTCTTGAGAATCTCTCTGCTAAGGTTTCTAGCATTTCAGAGAGAGAGGGATTGAATGAGAAGGTTCTCGATCCCTTCTTAGGTTTTGTTCAAAGGCAAAACAAGGTCGTATTGACCTCTGACTTTGAAAAGTCAGGGAAACAGGGAAAGGTCGAAATTGACCCTGGGAAATTGATTTGTTTGTTTGTTGGTGTAGGGGACAAGATAGTAAAATCCTATCTTAAAAATTCCTACAAGATCAAAATCAAAACTAGTGAAAAATCACAATCAATTTTTTTGAATCAAACGAGAATATTATTAATTTGATCAAAATAAGTGGCAAACAAGATAAATTTAAAAGCAAATCATATGAAAATGTATCAAAAATCAATACCAAAACAAAATTGGCTTACCCTGCTAAAGCATTCCAAAATAGCCAAAACCAAAACCAAACCTTCTTACTACACTTCTTTACTTCACTAACTCTGCAACAACAACAAACAATTCACACACATATATAAATATATATATATACATATATACAAACGAATAGAGCCTTGAAAATATATGAGCCCAAGACGAATTAAATTTTAGAGCCCTCAAAAATATATAAAAAAAAATATAACAAAAGAGTATTATGGGATTAAAATCCATGACCTTGGACATTATGTCATCCACCTCAACCAACTATGCTATAAATATTTGTTGCTTATAATACACTTAAATTTTATTTAAATAAAAGTCTAATTTTTTTTTATCTTTTTATTTTGGGCCCCCGAAAAGTGTGGGCCCTAGGCACGGGCCTAACCCGCTTATGCCTAGGAACGACCCTATATACAAAAGAAAACACATTTTGAAATTGAAAGGGGAAAGAAGTAAAAGAAGAACCTTTCGAAGTAGAAAGCCAAAGGAGCACCACAAAGTGCAACAACCAAATAACGATATGTCATCAAAGCAAACACAAAAGTTCCTTCACCAAGAATGACTCTTGATAGAATTTGCATTCCAGTTAAGAATGCTTGTACCAATAACATTCCAATCACCACTTGTGACCATAAAAACCATTTCTTTCCCAACCCCATTTTCGATTATTTCCCTTTTCTTCTTAATAATAATAATAAGAAGAAGAAGAAGAAAAGGGTTGGTTAGTGGTTGGGTGTAGAAGGGTGTGATGATAAGTCAAACAAAGTTGAGAATGAAACATGGCTATATAGAATGAGAAGAGAGAGATATAAGCTATTATAACACTTTTTATATGTATACAAATATAGATAATGTTATGTATACTTGTTAAGAGTGGCAATTTCATAGGCACTATTCTCACTAGTCTCATTACTTCTACTAAAGCCAATAAAGTTGTAACGTCCCCGCTTCAAGCTTCCATTGGGCCCTTACACCCACGGAATGAATGGCTCTTATACACGAGTACGTCACTCTAGCTACTTCATGGACTGATGACTGACCATACAGACCAACACGAGTGTTTTCAGCGTGCTTTGTCCTCACTCACACGCATCCTGGAAAAACTTTCCAAGAGGTCACCCATCCTTGAAATTGCTCCAGGCCAAGTACGCTTAACTGTGGAGTTCTTTCGAGATGGGCTACCAGAAAACAAGATGCACCTTGTTGATATAGGTAGTACCAATCAATCCATTTAAGCTCTCTTCAACTATGTAGTCTCATACCTACATAGTCTCAGAATCATCTCACTTGACCTTCCCCATACGATGTGAGATTGCACAGCTTACCCGGTATTTCCCCTTACAGATCACGGGACTACTGACTGTCACAAAAGTACTAACCAACCCTTCCAATGTTATAGCTAAAAATCAGATGCACTTTATATATTATAAAAAGAGGAGATTTTAAATTTTAATGGCAAAAAATTATTCTTCTTTAGGTAAGTACACATATAATCCAGCTTGTACAATTCCTCAATTGGAATGTTTAAGGTTTGAATTTTGTTTTGATAAAAGTGAAAGATCTTTTTTTTTGGTATAATAACATATATAATTGATGCACTTGGGGATTTTCGCATGGGAAATTTGATTTTCTATACTTACATATACCTAATATTTTTTCCCTAAACTAATACTTTTTTACATTGAAAATATATGACTACTTTTCCAAAACCCCAAAAATAACATTCTCAAAAACTCTTTTTTTTTTTTAATTTTTCTGGGCTTTTAAGGGGTTGGGTCCGATGGGGCCCGATGCTCGCCCGATAGGGCATGTTTTTGGGTTTTTGAAATCGGGTCCGATGGGCTCGATGCCCGTCCGTGGGCCCGATGGGTTTTTTTGGGTTTTTGAAGTCGGGGGCCCGATGTCCCGTCCGATGGGTCCGATGCCCTTCCGATGGGATCCGATGGGCCCATCGGACCCGACCTTTAAAACCCAAAAAAATTGAAATTTTTGCACAGCATCGGACCTTTTTCTTCTCCGGTGGTGTTCGGCCGGCGTGCGTGCGTGGGTTCGATCAAGATGGTGTGCGTGCGTGCGTGGGTTCGGTTCGTGGATGGTGCTTTGGGTCTCCGTCGATGTGTGTTTACGGTGTTGTGGACGGTGGTGAGGGGCCGGCGTTTTAGGCAGTGGTGAGGGGCCGGCGCTTTGGGCGGTGGTGAGGGGGATCGGGGGTTGTGGTTCGGTCGGTTGAGAGAGAGATGAGGAAGAGAGAGAGAGATGGGGTTGAGTTATGGGAGGGGCAGTATTGGGTTTTAGATAAAATTGTCACATATTTTTAATTTTCATATGTATTCAATTAGGGAAAAAATTATCCCACAATTAATGCATAGATATTCAAATTTACCTTTCAAATTTTAATTAATTCTTTTTGCCTAATATATAAGGTAAGAGATAGGAATATATATTTAATTTGCAATAATTAGGAGGAATTTTACTAGAAATATATTGTTATTAGCTGTAGAGCAAAATAGGATAGAGAAATTTATTTTTTAGATGAAAATAGCCGTTATTTTTACCTGAAATAGTTTATCTCATTACTCAATATAAATAAAAGTGTCAGAAATATATTGGTATTATCTGTAAATATGATAGGGTAGATATATAGTGAAATTTGAATTTCTATGCATGCATTAGGGGATATTTTTTTCCCTAAACTTAAAACAGGGGGTATTGGTAAAATGGGATAACATTTACTTAATTCCCACAATACCCCCCCCCCATTTGAAACCTGCTGCCCTCTCTCTCTCTCTCTCTCTCTCTCTCTCTCTCTCTCTCTCTCTCTCTCTCTCTCTCTCTCTCTCTCTCTCTCTCTCTCTCTCTCTCTCTCTCTCTCTCTCTCTCTCTCTCTCTCTCTCTCTCTCTCTCTCGCTCGGTGCCGCACCCACACACGCAGACCACCCACCCACGGCAGACCACCCACGGCCGACCGCCCTACGTGACGCACGGCCGACCGCCCCCTCATCCCATATCACCCACGCCGACCGCCCAGACCACGCAAAATGTCTAAGATAATTTTTTTTTCAATTTTTTCCTTTAATTTTTTGTGCTTAAATTCATGAAATAGAATAATATGTTGCAATTTTGTGTGAAATGTGTTAGTTAAGGTTAGATTTAGGAAGATTAGGAAGAGATTTGTCGAAAATGGAATTTTTTTAATCGAGCCCGATGGGGCCCGATGCCCGTCCGATGGTCGGGTCCGATGGGGTGGGGGCATGGCTGGAGGTTGAAGATGACAACCCGATGGGCCCGATGGCCCGATATAGGAGGGTCCGATGGGTCCGATTTACGTATAGGGGAAAAGATGGGAAGAGAGGAGTTGATGTAATTGGGGGAGGGTATTTTGGGGAAAACAATAAAGTTGTCGTATATTAAAAATATTGTTAAGTATAAGTTTAGGAAAGAAATTTTAAAGTAATGTAAGCATAGAAATTCAAATTTCCCGATATATATTACTGTCATTTACTCATTTATGAATGATTTTTTTTATTCCAGTATGTTTTCTAATGAAAAGGAAAATTTGAATTTCTATGCATTTTATAAGGGATAATTGGTTAGGAGAACTAATAATTAAGGTAATTTTAAAAATAGGACACTTTTACAAAAACCCTAAAATACCCTTCTCATAATTTCTAACCCTTTCTCTCTCATCTCAACCAAATCTCTCATCTCATCTTGCTCCCACTTCGCACCTTGCACGAACCGAACGGCCAATGCCACCTCCCACCACGAGTCGACCCCCACCTCTGACCGAGACCAGTCCGACGAAGACCCACAGCAGCCCACTCCTACCGAGACGTCGACGGAGACCCAACACCACCTCCCACACAATGTCCAAGGCCAAAGTATGTTTTAATTTTTTAATTTTTTTTTTGTGAGAAAGTGTTAAAGATTGAGTTTGTTTGTGATTGTGTTTGTGAAACTTAAGATTTTGTTAGATTTAGAGAAATTTTTGTCGGATCTAAGAAATGGGTATTATTTTTCTTGGGGAAGAGGAAGACCCGATGGGGTTCGATGGACCGATAGGGGGTCCAATGGTGTCGGTTTGTTCAAAATGGAAATCGGGCCCGATGGGTTCGATGCTCGGACCGATAGGGGGTCCGATGGTCACATTTAGTCTCAAATAGAATCGGGCCCGATGGGTCCGATGCTCGGACCGATAGAAGTCTGATGGTCTCATTTAGTCTCAAATAGAATCGGGCCCGATGGGTCCGATGCTCAGACCGATAGGGTCCGATGGTTATTATATATGACTACTTTTCTTATATGCCCAAATCCTAAATTTATTATTATATATGACGAAATTTAGCTATAAAGTTAAATAAAATATTACACACTTTAAAACTACTTTCTTTATATATATAATTTTGCTAATATTAGTATCTTACAATTAATATCATATTACATTAGATTTAAAAATTATCATTACAGTTATATTATAATACATTATTGTAATACCAACTCTCCTCAATATCAATTCAAAAAAAAAAAGATAACAAATAAGTAATTATTTTAGATACAATTTAGTAGTAATGAAACTTAAGCATGCAAATAGATACTAATTTGTAGTTCTTTTTATTATTATTATTTGGATAACAATAAGTAGTTCACCCAAATACTTAGATACCAATTAGTACAATATGACACCATGAAATATATAATTGCATATCATTACTTTAGATACCAATTAGTACCAAATTACATATCATACTAATAAGTATCATAATATAATACTAACAAGTAGATAAAAATAAGACCACATATATTATTAAACAAAAAAATCATATTAAACAGCCGATTTGATTCAACTTTTAAATAAAATGAAAAAGAAAAAAATCTTCTAAAGAAAATATTTAGATAATACTTAATATAAAAAGATAAAACTAAAACTGAAAATAAAGTAAAAGTTTTAAAAATCACGTTATTGATACTTTAGGAAAAAAAATATTACTATAGTAAAAGTAATTAATGGTAATTAATGGTATGATAGTTATTATAAAATTGGTTAGTTAGACTATTTAATATTAAAATATGAGTATAATAAAATGTGTCTTATATATTTGTAAATATTTACATTTTAAAGTGTTCATATGTAAAATTTTCTTATTTAATTAGTGTTGGCCCAGGGCTCGATAGGGCCTGATATATGGCCCAATACCCTCAGTAATTTTTAATTTTTTTTTATTGCTCGATTATGTTGTGTATTGTTAATTTTTTTTGTTATATTCGATTTTTAATTAATATTTTTTTTTGTTTAATTAAAAATATATACTGGTGGGTTGAGACATGACTTTGATAATTTATAACACTTAGTGATTATACTTAATATTTTGATTAGTTAGTAAGTTGTTACTAGGTCAAAATAAATTTCTTGAATAGATAATGTTTTATTTTATGGGGTTGTAATTTGCAATTTTATTATTTATATTAAAACATAAAAGTTTATTGAATATTATGGAGTTCTAGAATTGACTTTCAAATAAATAATCCATTCATACTTGCAATAATTAATAAAAAAAAAATATAGAAAACCAAATTTTTACTTGCAGCTATTTTTTCTGGTATTTTTTGCAGTCTTCCAAAGTTTCACGGCTTTTACTTCCAGTGTCAAAACATTACACTGGTCGTGTGACTTGGCGGGGCAGTAGTTGGTATTACCCCAAAGTGAAAGCTAAGTTTATGGAAATGCAGTTATTGGAAAGGGTGAAGGAGGAATCCCTCTCCTTTCAAGCATTTTTTTGTGAGAGAGTCATTAGCATTTTTGGGTGCACTTATCCATCAGCTCTTCATGCATAAGATCAAATCAAATAAGGATGATGAGGTGCATTTTTACATTGCAAAGAAGAGATGTCGATTCGCCCGCGCTGAGTTTGCCCTGGTGACTGGGCTTAACATGTTACGTGGACCTACTGAGGCTGAGGTTGAAGAGAAGGCAAAGTCAGACTGTTTGATAGTAGAATACTTTAATCAGGAAGCCTCTTGCGTTCTTAGTTGTGTTGTTGAAGCTCTCAGCCCAGTTGCTCGTCATTACATTGTAACGTACCCCTGGAAAGTACGACCGAACCCATTTTTCAAATCCAATTTCCTCAAGATATTGTGCAACCGCAACATTCATTGCCCGAATATTCTCAAATTCTCTATGAAACTCTAATCTTGAATACGTGTAGGCACACGTGTAAATGTCATTCGTGAAGACGTCAGTCTTGAACTTGTGGTTGACGTTCATAATAATGTGGTGGTAGCATGCACCGTGGTGTGCATCAGGGAACACAATATCCAAAGCACGAACAATGCTTTGATGCCTATTTGAAACAAATGCTAAGTTCTCAATATCACCAATCTCTTTCAATTTTCTCATAAAATAGGTCCAGGAATTGTGGTTTTCACTGTTAACTATAGCAAAAGCTATAGGAAAGATATGACTCCCTGCATCTAGTGCCACTGCACACAACATTTGCCCACCATACCTAGTCTTCAAGAAAGACCCATCAACGCATACAACAGGTCGACAAAATCGAAACCTCCGAATACAAGGACCCAGAGAGAAGAAACAATACTTGAAGCGACCATCTTCTACCACAAAATCCGTGATTGTACCTGGATTTCTCAACTGTAGCATGTGCAAGTAACTAGGTAATTTCGAGTACGAATCTTCAAGTGTACCCCGAGCTAGGTGTAGTGCCTTCTCTCTGCACCTCCATGCCTTTTCATAACTCATTTGGATCCCGTAATCCTTGTGCATACTTTTTCTTATATCATAGGCCAAGTGATCTGAGCCGTCAGTTGCGAACTTATCCTTAATTAGATGGGCAACAATCAAAGGTGATGTTTGACGGTTATCTTTTCCTCGAAGATTAAGAGAACATGTATGTACATTATGAAATGTACTCACCTCAAACATGTTAGAAAGTACGTACTTCTTCGCTCTTAATCTCCACCCACAATCTGTATCCTTACATGTGACGTACCAAATATCAGTACCGGACTTCCTAACGTTGTAGTCAAACCCTTTCTTCATTGCATACAAGCCAACAACCATCTTTCAATGCTCTTTGTCTCTAAAAAAATTTCCCACATGTAACTCCCCGCCTGCTGTGCCACCCGTAGATATATAATGACTATGATCCTCGATGTCTTCTCTTGTATACATTTTCTCCTTGAATTTACCGTAACTTGTCGAAGAAGAAAATGGATCGCTCAATCCAGTCACATTGGTCCCTCGAGCATCAGTAGGACCACTAATATCGTTAGTCTCTCTACTATTATTAGGACCTGTACTGTCAGTAGTTCTTCTAGCATTACTAGTTTCGCCTGGACGACTACTACTAGTACCAGGTGTTTGACAATTTTCTCTACGAGGTATTCTTTTCCGTGTCGGTGGCCTTGGTGGTATTTGGTACGATAATAGAGTCAAGTTCAAAGCTACAGCAACAGGGGCCTCTGTACCTTGGTCGTCTCTTACGCCATCATTGCCCTCAACATAACATTCAGGGTCTGGACCATGAAATAAAACCATCAATGAAGGGCATTTGTGCTACAATATCAGCACTCGACATCATAGTGTTTAATTCAGGTAATACATCCGCAACAAACACCTCTGGATTTGTTTCTGGAACAAAACTCCCAACCTCGCTACGATTATCCTTAACAGAACTTGGTGTGGGACTAGGATCGACACAAACATTCTTCTTTAACAAAGTCACAAACAAAGGAGTAAATTCATCTGGCTTCTTCGCAAGTGTAGATAAAAAGTACCTTGCACGCTTATCATTTCCAATAACTCCAGGGCGATACTCATAGCCTTTCCTGTACTTGTAATCTACTTCCAATTTCAAGTCATACTCCACTTTGTCAACATCAAGTTCTTCGTACAAAACATCAATCAAACCTGAGTAGCTTAGGTTCGGATCAATGTCAAATATCAAATTTTTGCCCCGTTTATAAACCCAATCTCTACCATCAAGCTTCCAAACACCATTATACATAACACACGCATTAACAGTTGAACCTATCACATACATTTTAAAAAAATACAATTATAATTTAAAACAAAAATCTCACCGAAAAGTTACCCAAAATCTTTCATTTCAATAAATATGAAAATAATCGGACAAAATCGGACACTACCATCGGACAAAATTATGCCGGATCCCAAAAATTAAACAAAAACCAATTTTTGGAGTCCCATCGAACCCACCATCGGGCACACATCGGGCCCATCATACCCGATCCCGAAAAATGAAAAAATGAAATTTTTTTGGGGTACCATCGGGCCCATCGGAACCAACCCCGAACTCCGAGAAAATGAATTTTTTTGGGTACCATCGAGCCCGACCCCAAAAAACCAAAAAAATCAAATTTTATGTGTACCATCGGGCCCCCCATCAGGCCCAGACCCCAAAAAAACAAAAAAAAATGAAATTTTTATGGGTACCATCAGGCCTCCCATCGAGCCCATTAGACCCCGGCACAAAAATGAAAAATTTTAGGGTACCATCGGGCACACCATCGGGCCTATATCGGGCCCATTGGGCCTTCACCCCTTTCAACTATATTGACAGGGCATCGGGCCCCCGATCGGACCAGCATCGGACCCCATCGGGCCAGACGAAAAAAATTCTAAAAACTAGGAAAAATCCAGTTTTCACAGGCAGCAAACATTTTAACACAAAAAACAGTAAAATAACAGAACAATCCACAGATCAAGCATCAAAACAACATTCTAAACTAAATATAACAACAACAAACAAGATTACACAAACAAGAAAAATTACCCATTGCTTGTAGAATGTTGCTCCTTGTATGATGCTCCCTCCAAATTTTAAAGAAAATAGGTAGATAAGCTTGTAGTGTAGTATATTATAGTGTAATGAAGTTAAGAAAATGAGTAGAGAATGAGTGAAGAGAAAAAAATTTATGGGTGGGTACTAGGGGACCAATTTTTAAGTTTATTAAGCATGGAATTTCAAATTTTCTTAATTAAAATAATAATGGGCTATTATGGTAATATAGATTTGTTCTTATTTTTCAGTTTCACTTTCCTGTTGTGCATGTGCAGTGTCTCTTAGGCTTTACTGTGCTTTGTTAATAGTAGTATCTTAAAAATAGCTTTGCTATCTGTTTTTAGCTCAAAGTTTTATAATTATTGATTAGGATTAATTACCAAATATGATAGGGTACATATATCTTACTGTCATTTACTCATTTATGAATGATTTTTTTTATTCACCATTATGTTTTATAATTAAATAATAAGGGACACGATTTTGTCTCGTGATGTACTTTCACGGAATGTATTCCGTGGTACATTAGATGGGTCTCGGGGTACATTAAATGAGTGTAAAGGTACGTTTCTACTTTTCAACCCTAATTACCCCTAGATCAATCTCAACCGTCAGATCAAATAAATCCCTCATCTGACGGCAGCCGTACATCACGGAATGCATTCCGTGAAAGTACAATCACTGGACAAAATTATATGCCTAAATAATAATAGACTATCATGGATTTATATATATATGGGTGACTATTCAATGGTTACATTTTTATTGTAACCATATGGTTATATTTTTTTTTTTTTTGACCTGTAATAGCAGGTTACTAATAGGTAGACTTTCCCTTTTTAGAATTAATTAATTATAATGAACTATTTTTTTAAAATAATTAATTAAATAGTAAACATTCCTTTTTTAGAATTAATTAATTATAATTAACTATTTTCTTAAAATAATTAATCAAATACTCAACAAGAACTCTTTTAGCAATTAATATTTATATTTAAATCCTTACTTGAATTATTTTAATAATTAAGCCATTTAATTATAATATTTACAATAAAATTTACTTTTTTTTTACAAAAATTAAACTTCTTCTGACACAAATTAAAATTCTCTTCTTATAATAAATTTTCAAACAATTAATTATTTTTAAATAATATTTAATTATTTTGTTACAATTATATGAACTAAGTATGAGACCTCAAGCTAATCAATCGATAACAAGTGTAGCCATTTTTTTTTCTAAAAAATCCTTCAACTTATTTCATTTTTTACTTTTAAATATTTAAATAAAAAAAATTAAATAATTAAGTGTAATAATTTAAAATTAAGATTACTAGTATAATAAAATTTAAATTATGAAATTATATGTGTATAATTTTAAATTATAAAAAGTTTTGCTATAAAATTTTAAATAATTTAAGTATAAAAAAATAAATTGCTAAAAGATCCTTATATAGTAATAAATTGCAAAAAATTGATTAATAATTATAATTAATTTAATTTTAAAATATAATTAATCTTAATTAAAGTTTTATAAGGAAATAAATGATTATGTTACTTTCAGGTTACAAGTTATTTATTCTTTATTTTATTTAAACCACCCAATGAATATATTAGGCGGGTTGAATATTATTCTAACCTGCCCAAATAACCCGAATAAACCGAATAAACTGATTTACATATTTTTTATAAAATTATATAAATTATGTTTAATAGTTAAACTATTTTACATGTAAAGTTTGTATTTTATAGTGTTTATTTTGAAATTTAAAATTTATAGCTGATAATTTTGATTGTAATTAAATATTGAAGTTGAAATTTAGAATTTACATATCAGTATATTTTTTTATTTTATTTTTTGAAAAATATTATTTAATACTTTAATGTTTATTCAATTCATATTTTTTTTAATATTAATTTAAACTATAACTATTTTAATTTTAAAAAGCATATATTATATGTATATTTTTTTTTCAAATTAATTATTTCAACACCAAAAATTAACAATAATAAAAAAAATAAAAAATAAAGATCCGTTTAAACAGGTTAATTCTACTAAATCGACAAAATTCATTGGGCAGCTTACACTTATTTTATCTTTTTATTGGACGAGTTATAAATAGATATTTGCAACCCGATATTTATATTGAGTTGGTAAAAATATACTATAACCTGACCAAACCGAGCTAGTATTTTTTGGCGCCAATCCTATCTAATTGGTGATGAAGTCTTCTTAATGAAACTTATTTATAATGAAATTTGCTGTCCAAAGTGGTATTTTGATGTACCATTTACAAATAGTGAGAAGACTAGAGTGGTGACAGATGAAGGGACACGTGTCACATGGATGCATTATGGTATCAGCATAAGTTGAGAAATGGTTGGGAAAACTGATGAGAAGACAAGGCCCTTCATCAAGAATCACTTGAAAACTGATGGGCTTGGTCTTGATTTGGCCCACTTCAAATACAATGTTGAGACTCATGCTTAGAAAAATGGGATAAGTTGAAAAATACCTTTTTTTTGTATTTATTAATCAAAATTACCTTCATTTTATTTTTTTATTAAAATATACTCACTTTTTTGAGTAGATTGTCTAATATACTCTCACTCTCTATTTAAGTCTAGCATATAATTTACATAACCTAAGGGATCTAATAGGAACATCATCCATAAAAGTATGTATATTTAAAAAATATGAAAATAGAGGTAAAAATTAAAACAAGTAAAATAAAATGGGTATACAATTTAATTTTCTCGAGAAAAATAACGGCTTGGACAATGGTTTCAAAAGTTATAATTGATGACATGGAATGGAGTGATCAAGTTAGGATTTTGGATTATTGCTTCCTTTTTACAAAAATACCAAAATTAGGTTTCCAAGCTCCAAACATACCAATATTTTACCAATTTAAATCTGAAAAATAATACAAATTAATCAAAATAAATTAAATATTTTTAACTAAAATAAATTTACCATTAATAATATTAAATATTTAATTTATATTAATTTAATATGCATACATAAATACTTAAAATATACAAATTTAAGCATTAATCATTATGAAATAGAGTAATAGATAAAAGGAATAATTACATAAAAAATATAAATTGACATTTTATTTACAAAAATACCTCCATAAGGTAAAGTCAACATTTATACATTTTATGTAATTTTTATTACCAAAATACCACTTACACTATCATCAGACGATGGTTGCAGAGTAGTTGCTGCGTGGTTGCGCGGTGGTTGCATCAGACGAAGGTTTCAATCAGACGATGGTTGCATGGTGGTTGCTAAGTGGTTGGCCGAAGGTTGCATCAAACGAAACTTTCATTCAGACGAAAGTTTCTGGGTGGTTGCTGGGTGGTTGGCCGAAGGTTGCATCAAATGAAAGTTTTAATCAGACAAAATAAATGTTAGCAAAATGTTTATGCAACTGTAATGCAACTGTTATGAAACACTAAAAATCAGAACAATGTTTTCATGTACATAACTCTATCTACACGTCTTTTTGTAATTTAATATGAACAAATTTACCATTAGAAATTTGGAAAACAACAAAATACACCAGGATAAACATTTTACTATAGTATTGATGTATTTTTTTTGGATTATACTTGAGTTGGATTGTTTGGGAACTCCAATTCAACTTTTTGAGATCTGCCTTTTATGGATCTAAAAATTGAAGTTAGGACATTAGTTTTATGCAAATTAAAGTGGATGTCCAGTTGAATTTTAGTTTCGTAGTAGTTTTTCTACACTTTTTTTTTTATGAATTTGAAACAACCTCTGTTTTCATTCATTCTGATCGTCTTCTCATGTGAAGGCGCCAGAATTAATGGTGGTTCTCTTTCTGATTGAATTTTTGTTTCGGTTGCGTTGGGTTGCTGCGTAGTTGCACGATGGTTGCGCGATGGTTGCATGATAGTTGCCCAGGAAGCATAGATTCTGGGTTAAAGGTGTGTGTAAGTGGTATTTGTGTAATTTTTTTTAGTTGGGATGTATATTTGTTTATTTGGCCAGCTGAAAGTATTTTTGTAATATTGTTACTTTTTGTGGTTAAAACTGAAAAAATCCCTAGATAAAATATGTACCTCAAAACAAGCAATCTAAAAATTTCAAAATAACCAAACTAAACCGAAAATTTCAGCCAGAATAAGAAACACTTCAAATTCTGAGAAACCCCATTTTAGACTTTCAACTTCCAATATATAAAGGGATAATTACATAAGGCACATTTTTTTTGTAAAAAAAATTACATTTTTACAGTTTTTATAAAAACAACAAGAAAACTACGTAAAAGTAACATGAAAATAACATAAAAATAACAACAAAAAACAATATACAGATAACAAAAAATTAACACCAAATTAACAAGAGTACAATATAAAAAAGACCGTATTTTCTAAAAACAATATCATAAATATCGTAAAAATATTTAAAATTTCGTGAAATCGTATTTTTTTTAATTTTTTTATTGATTTTGTGTATTTGTGAAATAATCTTATATATAAATCCTAATTTTCAATTCTTAAAGAAAAAATAGACCAAAAAATTCAAAGCTCAATTTATACTCGAAAACAAAAGTATTAAACAAATCCGATAATAGTTGAATTAGATTAAACCAATCAACTGTTGGATTATATTTTACCAAGATCTAGATTTACTACCATGTATGTTTTTTAAATATGAATATGAATTTTTTTACCCTTCCCGGTCTAAATATGAATTTCTAAAAATAATATAATTTAAACACATATAAAGTTTGAAAAACCTTACTGTGGTTGCAGCGGAATTAAATGACTCCTTCCGCTCAGATCTCTAACCCTTGTATCCTTTCTGTAGCAGAGTATCACCAAGATTTGAGTCCGATTCTCCTTCTCTTGAATTTGGATTCTTCACAGTCTTACACACTATGATTGAGGACTTGCTTGATATGTGTGGGCATGCACTCAATCACTAAGGCTTAAAATTATTTGTGAAGAGAGGGTATAATGTTTCGAAAATTGAAGAGAAAGAAGAAGGAAAAGGTCTCATCAAACCTAGAGAGAAAACTAGGTTTTTAGCTTTGGAGGCACTAGTTGGATAATGAGACCATAGCCTTCCTTTTATACTATTCTCCAATAGGGTTAGGGTTGAATTATTAGGAATAAAAAATTGATAAAAATAGAGTGAAAATTAGCACATATGGCCAGCCACTTAATGAGCCCCATACAAGTTTGGTTTTTGCCATTTTTCTCAACTATTTTATCTATTTTTCACAAATACCACTTTTGCAACTTCAACCCTATAAATGCCAAAACTATTTATTTAATAATTAAAATAACTATCAAATAAAATTGTCATTTATAATATTTATTAATTAGACTCCATAAAGTCTCTTAATTAACAAATAAACCTCAAAAACTATTTCTTCGCAATCAAGCCATATCTTAGTGAAAAATTCATAAACTAGACATAGTCTAATTTTAGAATTATAATTGATTAACTAAAATCAATTAACTGAGTCTTACAAGTAGTTTGTCTATGGGGACTATGGGCCTATATAACCGAGCTTCCAATAAGCAGATCTAGAATTTACCAAGTAAATTCACTAACTTATTAATTCCTCATTGCATCCACCATAGAACTTGGAATTGCACTCTCAGTTGCATAAAACGCTCTATATGTTCCACGATAATGATCTTCCAAGAAAACAAGACTTGGGGTTTTCTAATTTTCTTTCTTGATGGGGAAGATGAGAATAGAAATTAGCACTTGTTTCTTGGGGACCACTACCAATTTATAACCTCATAGCAAAGTTATTAATTTTAAGTATTTCTAATTTAGCCCCTCAATAAATTAGAAATATCGCTTAGGGTATTTACATATTTAGCCCATGACACTTTAATACCCAATGACCCACAATTACTAAAATGATCACTTTACTTGGGTCAAACTTTATATAGCAATACACATAAATACATATGAGCCCACATTAGAGATTTTAATCCAACAATCTCCCACGTAGGCTACATATGTTTTCTTATAGTGCGTAACCTTATAAGCGCTTAAACCTTGCTATCATAATTATAGGTATTTCAAAACAATCTCGTCTATTGATTATATTAACATAAGATCAAAACAGCTTTCGTAACATTTAACGTAGCTAAACCCATCAATGGTCACGTATATTAATATAATCAAATAACATAGATCAATCATAGATGCGTAGCATGAAAATTACATGCAAATGTGATCTTAACATACCTATTTCCAACTAGTCCTCTTTAATTGAGATCAATTCTTTATTTATTCTTTCTAACCTTAACATAAAGAAAATATTCAGAGTACTCAAAACTTAAGTTCATACTTTATCTGAAGAATTAAACCATAAATATGTGTCAGCTTGATACAACATCTCAAATACAAACTCCCACTAAACCAGCACAATCTTAAATAATACCACATCCATATATGAGCAATAAGCTCCTGAAAAGCCTTAAGTGGTATATTCTTAATGATCCGGATCACACAAAATATGGAGTTTGTTCTTATATGTTCTATAGACACCTTATTACTCTGGACTTCATTTTAACAATAATTAGCCCAAAGTCAATGTACCTTTTGACCTTATAGAGTTCATGTTGTTACTAAAATGCAACTTGATTAATTTATTATCACAACATATATCTTTAATAGCTTTTAATACCATTCCTAATTTTGCAGCCATATGTGACAAAAAAATCTCACAACTAAATTCTTTATAAGATCAGAATCAGAAATCTTAATGATCTCCAAAATTTTCTGTTTTCTGATTTCTAATAAGTGAACATATAGTATTTTGTTCTCCTTAAATTCTTTATAGCTTATTTGGCTGCATACCGAAAGTCCTTATATGGTTACTTAAATATCTATCCAACATTCTTAATATGTATATTACAAATACATACATGCTTGAACATATATTATATTCTAATACAAATTAAGAATCTTTTATATTTTTTGAATTCTAAGGTTGCTTTTAAGACAATGACTTAGACAAAAAATTTGAGATCTCGATAGGGTGGGGGCCCTAGATATAGACTTATTCTGCCTACTCTTAAAACTAGTCTTGTGTGGGTCTAAGTCAAAATTCTAAATAAGGTCTTTTTTAGGCCTGTCCTTAAGGCAGAGTGGATGGACGAGGCCTAGGCTCTTAGTGAGTTATTATAAGTCATAACTACTAATTATGTGAATTACACATCATGATACGTGTTAAATTAAATAAAAATGTAGAAATTTTTTTGTCTTCTAAAATTGTGGAGCTTTGGGCCTAGACCCGTCCACTCCACCCTAATGTAATGTTTGGTAGAAGGGAGGGAGAATAATAAATGGAAAATTTTAAAAGGATAGGAAGTAAAAATAATGAATAGGATAGTTGCTCTCTTTCGTATTGTTTGATATTATGAGCAGAACTGAAAGAATAAAAAATAAAATAAATATTAAAATTACTATTTTATCATTTTTAAAATAATAATATTTCTTATTAAAATATATAAAATTTGATATTAAATTACATTTCTACCTTTTTTTTATACTAGATAGCTGGCTAGAGATATGAAATACTCAAAAAAAAAAAAAATACACATACACAAAAAAAAAAAAAAAAAAAGCTAACTCTACTTAGAATTAATATTTAAACACTAACAAGGTTAGCTTGGAATATGTAATAAAAACTTGAAACCCAATTAGATAATAAGTAAGAGAGTAAGCTTTTATCAACATAAATATTTTTTTTTAGGGTCAACATTGATAAATTTTAGCTTTAGCTTTATGTCTATTTTTGTTATATCATTGTTTTGGAGTAGTTGGCATTGTTGGAATGTGATCAGAAGCACTCATTGTAATCTTTATTGCTCCTTCTCCTTCTAAGCTGTTCTCATCATGAACTAAGCTTTTGGTCTCTTTTCTATTGCCCCACAAGAATGAATACAATCCAAATATGATTAACACCATCCCAATCAAACTGCAAATATGTATACACACTTAGTGTTTAATTGGGTATGTATAAAAAAATGTGTTATGTATATAAAAATATTTGATAAATACTTACGTTCCCGTTGTTATGGCCACACCTAGTATGATTGCCTCAGATAAAGATACGAAAATGAGTGTGAGCGGGTTGAACATTGAGGGATAAGTGGCCCCTTTAATTGAGATTGCCCATGTCAACAGGCAAAATGTCGCGGCTGTAGCAAGTGATCCCTATAAAATTAGATTATATAATAATGTTAATAAGGCTTTTTCAATCCTTTCTTTAGGGTGACGCAGACGAGTTCTAAGCAAAATTTGAAATTAGTCGTTTCATACCCGTCTTTAAGATAAGTCAGACTATGCCCCAAGCCCTCAGAATTTCGAGGGCCTAAAAATAAAAAGATTGTGTATGATGTAAACATAAAAAAGGATAATATATTTATATTTAATTGTATCATAAATTATAATTAACATAATTGATGGAGTTGACTTATAACAAGTCAATAAGTAAGTCCCTTAAAATATATTGGGCCTAGGTCTCGTCCACCCCACTCTAAGAATGGGCCTAAAAAGGCCTTATTTAGAATTTTACCCTAAGATTCGTACGCTCCACCCTAAGGACAAACTTACCAAAAAAAAATATATATAATTATATAGCTTACTGAGTAAATTATAGTGATGAGTTGTAAATTCCAGCCTAGTCTCCATGAAGCTACACTTCTATCTAGACATAAACCAACAATAGCAGATTGCAGAGCTCCAATAAGACATGTCAACATTGTTGACCAATACTTATATGGAAATATTTGCTTCAACTTAACCTGTATTTTATAACACATAAAAACATAAATTAGAAGTCAAATAAGTAACTATCCTCTTAACCAAAAGACATAAATAAATCTATATATAATAAAGGTACATACTTGTATAAGGAACCATGTAGAATAACAGAAACAACTTCCAACCAACATGAGAGTGCCAAGTGGCCAATTTGTATGAGTTGTGTTAGGAATGATATGAGAGTGATTTGTAGTATGGTCATGATGATGATGATGACTTATAATGTAGTAAGCTTTTCCTTTGTAAAGACTAGTTGTAAGAGCTCCACCTACACACATCAATGCCCCTATACATTTCACTTTACCTCCTTTTGTATCTAGATTCAACCTCTCTAATCTACACCAAAACAAAATTCTTAATTAATTACACATATATCATACACATATATACACATATTTATGTAAATATCTTACTTGAGTAGGATTGATAAGACAAATGTGACAATAGGAATTAAATTGAGGAAATTTGTTGCATAAGTAGCTGTTGTATCTCTTAGCCCATAATAGAACAATCCCATAGCACATGTTACCCTGCATATACATATATATATATATATATATATATATTATTCAATTTAAGTCATGAAAAGCAAATAAAAATCTGAAAGTGACAAAAAAGAGCATTGAGTTGGCCATTTCATTTTCATCAAGTAATCTTAAAAGTGAAGCTGAATGATGTAGTCCCCAATCTGGTGGACCAGACCACAAGAATATAAGTATATATTATTTTTTTCTCAATATGTGTCAGTTATATATATATATATACATGTATATTTTTATTATCATAGGATCCAATATGATAAATATGTTGGATGAAAGATTTTTAATTGATTTGAAGACAAGGAACACCCTTAATTTAAAAAGCACTTTTGGCCTAACAACAGCTTCAAAAATGTTTGTAGTCATTACAAATTGATTCCTTTTTTCCAATAAAAGAGAAATAATAATTATAATTCAATGAATTTAAAGTATTTGATTGACACCCATGTTCATTTTAAGAAGAAATAAATAAATAAAATTCAATATAGAATAAAATCCAAAATTACTTTTGATCATGAGTACTAGAATTTCAGTACATTTACATAAAGCTGTAATCTTTATATATGTGTGGTTTTACATCATTAATTATATATGCCATCTTTTCAGAATAAAGGGTACATATATATATATATACATATATATGACAAAGAATTATATAATTAATAATAAACACAGCACATTGGATAGAATTGAAAACCATTTTGCTCTGCAATGCATACATAATATGGTCTGTTTATCTAGTCACAACACATAATACAATTTGTGTGTATATATATATATAATGAGATTGATATCATTGCTTTTTGAAGAACCAATTCAATGTGATGAACACATTAATTATATGATATTAATTGCTTTTCTGAATTGCATTGAAAAGGGTCATTAAAAATTAAATCAAAGAGAAGGTGGGAAATAGGCTTTAAATACAAATATATAAATATATATATATATATAAAAAGGTGACTTTTTTACACGTATTTATCTATGAAAAAGTGGAAACAATTCTCAATATTTTTGCAGCTAACATGTGTTGTGTTTGTGTCTGCATATTATTATAATTTTTATAATCAAAACTAGTGAAAAACCAGAATCAAAGATTCCATTTTGAATTGATTTGATCAAACAAGAACAATTGAGAAATAAATCAAATGATCATCATATGAAAAATGGTATGAAATTGGCTTACCCTGCTAAGGCATTGCAGAATAGCCAAAACCAAACATTCTTATTACACTTGTTCACTTCACTAACTCTGCAACAACACACATATATATACATATATATATAGATGAAAACATATATAAAAAGAAGAAAGAAGAAAGAAGTAAGAAGTCAAAGGAAGAACCTTTCGAAATAGAAAGCCAAAGGAGCAACACAAAGAGCAGCAACCAAATGACGATATGTCATCAAAGCAAACACAAAAGTTCCTTCAACAAGAATGATTCTCGATAGAATTTGCATACCAGTTGCGAATGCTTGAACCAATAACATTCCAATCACCACTTGTGACCATAAAAACCATTTCTTTCCCAACCCCATTTTCAATTACTCCCTCTTCTTCTTAGTAATGATAATAATAATAAGAAGAAGAAGAAGAGGGTTGGTTAGTGGTTGGGTGTAGAAGAGTGTGATGATAAGTCAAACAAAGTTGAGAATGAAAAATGGCTATATAGAATGAGAAGAGAGAGAGATAAGCTATTATAACACTTTTTTATATGTATACAAATATAGATAATGTTATGTATATAGTTGTTAAGAATGGCAATTTCATAGGCACTATTCTCACTAGTCTCACTACTATCTAGTTCTTCTTCTTCTTCTACTAAAGTACTAACCCTTTATTTGGGACCCATAGATTTGTTGAGAATTAATCTCAACCGTTGATTTTGATACCATTTGATTTGGCTTGAACCAAATTTTAATATTTTTAACCTTTAGAGAGCTTTTTTAGGGGCACGTTGTGTTTTTTCTTTTTTATACTTTGACCATTTAATCTATCTATTCCAATGTTATAGCTATAAACCAGGTGCATTTTATTATTATTATTATTTATTTATTTGTTTTTAACTTTAAATTCGGAGAATATTAACTATGTTATTAATCATATTATTAAGATTCAAATGTGGTTTTGGTCAATTGTTTCATGTTTTTTAATTAATAATATTGGTTTTTTTTTATTTTTTATTTTATTTTATTTTTGATACTAAAGTTTCCAACTTTTAATTGTCGACAAGTTCTTTATAAAAAAATAAAAACAATAAAGTGAGGAGATTTTAAATTTTAATGGCAAAAAATTCTTCTCATGAGTCATGTTGATGGGTGGCAAAAGAATTAATTGGAAGGCTAAAAGCCAAAGCATTGTATAATTAACAACACAAAAGTGTTTGGGTATCAAAAAAGAAAAGAAAAAAAAAAAAACAAAAGTGTTACCTTGTCATCATATTTTGACATTGTTGATCGGATAAATTTACCCTTCCCCGCGAGAATGACGTCGTGTGACTATTGTAATCAAATAAAACTAGTATTGTATTAACGAAAAAGGTGTGAACACACACACCAAACGATGAAGTATTAAAACACCATTAAAGCAGACGTTACATTTAATTTATAACTATTGTAGTTAATTATTATGTGTAACGGTCTATTATAATGATCGAACTTTTGTAACATTCACCTACTACTATTCTATAAGTAGTTGAACTCACTTCGTTTAAAAGAGAATTGAACCACTATAATTTTTGTGTGTATTTACTATAATTTATAATTTTGGTGTTCAAAAAAGACCTTTAAATACTTGAGTAGATTCAATGCTGTCAATATTCCTCAACAAACACCTTCTATAAAAAATTATCAAAAAAAAACACCTTCTATAAAAAAGAGGTAAGTTATTCTATTGCAATAAACAAATAAATAAAAGCTAAGTTTTTAGGTAAGTACACATATAATCCAGCTTGTACAATGCCTCAATAGGAATGTTTAAGGTTTGGATTTTGCTTTGATGAGAATTAAAGATTTTTTTGGTATAATAGCATATATATATATATATATATAATATTAATGCACTTGGGGGTTTTCACATTTCAATCAATTGTTAAGTATTTTGATTTTTGCTTAATAAGGTAAGAGATAGGAATATTTAATTTGCAATTAGGATTTAGGAGGAGTTTTACTAGAAATTTATTGCTATTAGCTGTAGAGCATAATAGGATAGAAATATCTTTTTAAATAAAAATAACCTTTGTTTTTTACCTAAAATAAGTTTATCTCATTACTCAATATAGATAAAAAAAAAAACAGAATATAGTTATAGAAATACATTGGTATTATATGTAAGATATGATACGTAGGGATGCACATTTTCCCTATGGGGATGGTGCCCCGCGGGGACCCGCCCTTAATGGGGCGGGGATTTCCCGTCTAAACGGGAAATGGGGTGGGGACGGGGATTAAATTTTATCCCCGAATGTTAAACGGGACGGGGACGGGGATGACACTCCCCGCCCTGACGGGGACCCGTTTAATTTATTAATATTTTATATTTTATAAATGCGTTTGTATTTTTTCTAGTATATTAATATTATTTTTACAATTTTTGAAGTTGTGTTTTTGTATAATAATTATTATATTGAATAGTAAATAATATGTAATATTTTATCTTTTATGTAATTTAATAATTTTATACATTTAATTTTAAAATAAATTTTATTTTACAATAGGGGATTCCCCGCCCGTCCCCGCCCCATTAGGGAATTCCCTGCCCCGTCCCCGATGAGGAATAAGTGGGGATGGAACGGGGATGGAGATTAAAATCCTTAACGGGGATGGGGACGGAGAGAGCACTCCCCGCTAATTCCCCGCCTCGTGTGCATCCCTAATGATAGGGTAGATATGTATATATATAGATATATTATTGTCATTTATGAATAATTTTCTGATTCACTATTATGTTTTATAATTATAATCGGTTACAGAGAGATAAAATGGTAAATAGTGGCATAAGTACCCAAAGTTTTAAGTTTGTAAGTGGCATAATCCCAATGTTTATTTTTAGCGTTATAAGTACCCAATGTTTATAAAACTGTAAATTTTCTCTAATTTTGTCAGTACAAGCTCTATTATTTTCTTAAATAGGCCACATATAAGGTTCAGATTCTTGATCATTAGGTCTAGACATAAACTTGCATAAAAAAAAAAAAAAGTCTAGACATAAACATGTAGTATCAGTTAGTTCGAAATGTTCTTTTAATATATTCAAAACAGAGTCTGTACTGATAAAACTTGAGGAAATTTACAGTTTTACAAACATTGGGTACTTATGCCGCTAAAAATAAACATGGAGTTTATGCCACTTAAAAACCTTAAAACTTTGGGTACTTATGCCGCTAATTACCCGAGATAAAATATATACATATTATTTGGTAATATATATTTAATATTTAATCTTATTTTTTAGTTTGCTAAAATAATAGCTTTGCTATCTATTTTTTGCTCAAAGTTTTATAATTATTGATTAGGATTAATTACCATATAAAGATGGATCCTAGTTTACGATATGATAAAGTTTATTAGGGTGAATTTTAGTTTTTTTTTTTTTTACTTAAATAATTTTTAATTGTTTTTAGTTCAATTTTATATTTATTAGATTAATTAATTACCTTTTAAAGATGGATTCCAATTTAGGGTATGAATTAAGAACTCTTTTTGCATTGCTTTTTCTAAATTTTATATGATTTTTGTTTTGGGGAGAATTAATGTAAAGATTTAATTATAGTTTTTAATTTTTAAATAAAAAATAAATTAGAACAAGAGATGTACATTTTCTCATGGGAATAGACCCATGGGGACCCGCCTCTAATGAGGTGGGAATTTCTCGTATAGATAAGGAACAGGGCGGGGACGAGGATTGTTTCTTGTCCACGATGTTAAACGGGGCGGGAACGAGGATTACACTTCCCGTCCTGACGAGGACTCGTTTAATATTTTATTTTATATTTTTATTAATATTTTATATTTTATAACTTATAGTTTATGTTTGCATTTTTTTAAGTATATTAGTATCTTTTTATGATTTTTAAGTTATTTTTTGAATAATAATTAATGTGTAATATTTTAATTTTTATGTAGTTTAATTTAATATATTTAAATATTTATTATACTTTATTTTCTTATTAGGGGATTCTCCACCCCATCCCCGCTCCTATTATGGGATTCTCTGCCCTATCCCCTGCATCCCCGATGAGAAATAAGCGGGATAGGAATTAAAATTCTTAATGGAGATGGAGACAAGGGAGCACTCCCCGCCAATTTTCTGCCCCACGTGCATCTCTAATTGGAACCTTATTTCACCATCTCTGTAATATAATATATGAAATAAGAGCATCTCTAATGGTAGCATCCCTTAAGAATGTTAAAAATTTCTACATCATCTAAAAATACAATATTTTATTTTATCTTCTTCTACATTATTTTTGACACTCTTACTTCTAAAAACACTCCAATGATATAACACTCTTCAAAAATACTATAATTATAATTTCACATGTTATTATTTAATATATATCCTTATTTTTTAGCAACAAGAACTTTTTAGTATTAATTTTTTATTAAAAAAATGAATAGCATCAATGATACTATATAGCATCCATACAAATTTTTAGAATGACATGTATCTTTCTTCAATAGTATAGCATCTCAATAGTTTGCCACCTAATATATCTACCTCATCAAGCATCCTCTAAATTTTTATCATTAGAAATGCTCTAAGTTCATAGAAAATAAAAATGAAAATCATACTTGGAAAAGCAATCCTCTATAGGGTGGTGCGTAGTTTCAAAGCACTATAAATTCTGGGGGCTCAAAAAATTAATCGTATGTATAATAAAAATTAAAAAAAAAAGTAATATATATCGTGAAATAACTTACACAATTAGTGAGAGTTACTTATAAGGTCATCGTTAAATTTTGGAAGATGCTTATTTATGTAGATTGCTTTTTTAACAAAACACAAGAATATTATACCATTTATTTTCGTTTGGTCAAACTCGAAGGAAATCATCCTTTACTTTCTATTTGTGAGATAGAAGCTATAGATTTCATATTTATGTTAGCGCTCCCACTCAATTGCACTATCATATTCCCAAAATGTACGTATCACCCTGACCCAAAAATAGGTTTAACTAACAAATCAAAAAACATGTATAATACTCTTGAGAACGAACCTAAACATATCAGGATTAAGATCATTTGATCTAGGATCAACAGGTGATATTGAATTGAATAGACATTACGGTAAATTTTAACAAATCTAATCAAAGTTCAATATCGGTCCCTTCCGATGTATACTCCATACATCTGATACTGGTAAACTTTGCCAATGCCCTGGAAAGGACATAACACTTATCCAAGGTGTAAGAATACCTATCGCTGATTATACCATGCCAGTCTAAATCCAGTGTTCTGACAAATCAGGGAATAAACTTTCGAACATATAATTAAGATTATATTCCACTATGTTGACAACACTATAATCATTAACAAATTCATATGTTCTGGACTTAAATAGAATTCATACATTATATATATAATCATAAAATAAATCATGTGAACCATGCAACATAAAAATGTTATTTCTGATCTTTATTAACTAATAAATTTGATTATATTGAAATGGGTTTTATTTAGGGCACAAAACCCAACACTTATGTAAAATATACTATTAAATTTAGAAGAAAAATTAGAAAATAAAAAATAATTTAATAAATGAGATATGGAAATGAAGTACAAAAGAATCAATATCAATATTAAGAATAGAAAGTACAATAGCTACACTCTAACCTCACCAATATTACTATTTTAATACACTTATTTTTGTCACTAAAATAAGTATAAATAAAATAGTAATAAGAGAGAAAAATAAACTAAAATTTGATGTCCTTTCCATTGTATTTGACTCATTATAGTGCCAACTTGTACCGTGAGTAGTCGAGAAACGGCGAAAAATTCTGAAGGAGATATGGATCATGAGCCTTTGCGTCAGCTACTTTGGAAAAGTGGAGAACAAGCCAAATACGTGTTGCATTATTATTCATGAGCAGAAAATTATGGACGCAACCAGTGACGAAGTCAGAAATTTGGCTGAATGAGGGCTTGAATAAATATTAAGTCAAAACTAATAAAAATAAATGATAAATGTATCATTTCAAATTTTCATCTTCAACAAAATAAAATAAAACATTGTCAATAGTATTATTTTATTTTTTAAAAAAGTGTTATTTTTTTTATTATTTGTATTGGGCTACTTTTAAAATGGGTTTGATTAGAATGAGGGTAGACTCATGAATAATGATTAAGATATTGAGTGAGGGCTTTTGTGAATTGGGCTTTAATAAATTGAGTGAAGTGAATTAATATATGTATATATCTATATGTAAAAAATTTGATGTATATATTTGAGTGAGGGCTTAAGCCTACATATAGGCTAAAGTCCCTCCGTCCCTGGAAGCAACCCATTCAATCATGGGACACCCCACTTTACTAAGACTAAATTACATTTTATATCCATTTTTATACATGATGTCCCTATTATACCCCTTAAATTAATGTAAATTATGTACTAAACTTAAGTAGAATGTGAGGGTACATTGAGCAACTCACTCACAAAAGTGAGTACATTTTAATGAAATATGATATGATGGTATTTTTGATTAATGGATACAAAAAGAATGTATTCCTTAACTTATCCCAAAACCAAGTAATACATCACTTAATATCACAATCATTTAAGGGATTTTTACACCACATACTGAAATTTTTAATTTTTTTTCTTTTTTACTGTGGGGCGGAATTTTCTTAGAAAATATTGTATTTTTTTTCAAAAATACTATGTAAGTTTCATATTATGTACTGTGTTAAGTTTTCACTATTGTTCTACGGTTGTTTTTTTAGTTGTTCTACTGTTGTTTTTTAATTGTTCTGTTTTTTGTTTTATAGGTTATTTTATAAAAATATAGTATTTTTGTAAAGAAATTCAGATGGTTTTGCTCAAAATCTAATATTTTTGTAAAAACCACATTATTTAATTTGGTTTGAAGAGTTGGGCCAAGAGAAGCCCAACAAAATGCATCAATGAATTTCCTAAAGGTTGGACGTTTAATAGAAAGAGAGAAATTGATTGGGCTTTGGTCATGAACCTTTGAATAATGGAATAATTACATAAGGCACTATTTTTTGTAAATTATTTATATTTTCGCGTTCAAAGAATGTTTTTTTACATTTTTACGGTTTTCCAAAAAATAACACGAAAACAACATAAAATCAACAAGAAAACAACATAAAAGTAACATGAAAATAACATCAAAATAACAACAAAAAAACAACAAAAAATAACATACATATAACAAAAAATTAACAACAAATGAACAAAATTTCAACATAAAAAGACCGTATTTTATGTAAATAAAATCAAAAAAACCGTAAAAATATTTAAAATTCCGTAAAACTGTATTTTTGTTGTTTTTTTGTTATTTTTGTGCATTTGTGAAATTAACCCTTGAATAATTGAACATGAATTGAGATTGAGCCCAAGTATCAATCTTTTTTTCGGGTAAGTTAAAAAATACCACTTTTATTAATCAATTACTCAAATTTACCTCTAATTTTATATTTAATTCAAACATACCTCTTTTTATATGTATTGTACCCAAAATACCCTGACATAAGATAGTCATATGGAGAGTATCTTAAAGTGACAGGGGCAAAATTGGTACAATATTTTAAAAAAGAGGTAAAAATGATAGACTTTAAAAAAGAGTGTAAAAATAAAAAAGGACAATATAAAAAGGGTATAGAATGTAATTTCCTCATCTTCTTTCTTCTATTGTTATTTATACGACCACTTGCTTCCTGAATATTGTCACAAAATTAGATTAAATTAATTATTTTCATTATAAATAATTTTATACTTAAAATCATAAAAATAAATAACTTAATTTCAATTTATTCACCTAAATTGAAGACCCAACTTGCAAATATAGCCACTATTGTATCTAGTGTTGAGACTGTGCAGAAGATAGTTAATTTTTTTTATCTTTTTGTCTTTTTGTTTTGTTTGATTTATTTTAGTATTATTTTACAGTTATTTTGGCATGATTATTTATTTAACGTCGATTTCACTGTTTTTATTCAATCTCGCCGGAATTAATGGTTGTTTTCTTAGTATTTTCGTGTTGCTATGGTGGTTCTGTGCATGGGTGTGGAAGATGGAGGCATTGTTCTTGATATTCGGTATATACTGTATAAAAGAAAAAAAAAAGTCTAAGACAGTATAAAAGTAATTTTTGCCGTGTGACAATAAAATTGTAAATATTTATCTAAAATTCGGTATTTTTGCAAGTTTCCATCTAAAAAATTAAAAATGCCACAAAAATAAGAGCAAGAGGATTGAACGTTGGTGGATATGTTGGGCCTTGAACTGATATGGCCCATGAAAGTAAGCACAAGTTCACTGCTGTTGCTAATATTCCCTATTAATTAATTAATAAAAAACATTAATTAATATAATAATAAACACATTATTAATTAATTACATTATTATAAGAGCTTAAGTACCGAGTAGATTATAGTAACCAATTGAAGATTCCAGCCTAAACTCCAAGCTATTGAGTCTGTGTTCAAACATAGGCCTAAGATCACTGATTGAAATGAAGACAAAATACATGTCAACATAGTTGACAAGTATACAAATGGTAATTGTTTCTGTAATTTTACCTACATATCCAAAATATGACAAACAAAATTAGGAGTAATTGGTAAAAAATTGTAAGAAGAATATGGGAATGAGAAATTAGTACTTGGACTATGAACCATGATGAATAAGCAAGGGTGCTGGCAACCAACATGATTGTGCCACGTGTCCAATGATGATGAGGTGTGATGATGATGGGACTATGATGATCTGAATGATGATTAGATATAAAAAATTCATTTCCTTTGTAAAGGGCAGTGAGTAGAGCTCCACTCACACACAATAAAGCCCCTATTGTCTTTACTTTCCCTTCTTTGCTTCCCAATCTAAGTCTCTCCAGTCTTACAACAAACACATTTTTAATCAACATTAATTAACACAAATCAATAATTTCTTAATTAATTACATTACCTTATGATGACAGAAACAACAAAAGTGACTATAGGAATAAGGTTGAGGAAGTTGGTTGTATATGTAGCTGTTGTATCTTTTAAACCATAATAAAACAATCTTGTGGTTTTCACCTTGCAATTTATGTATACATTTATATATATTATATCGAACTATAAATAAGCCTAAATAAGCTTATCGTAACACTATGATTCTCTAATCAATGAAACATTTTTTCCTCTCTTTTCTCACTCTGTTTTTCTTTACTAAAATGGTATCAGAGTCAAGAAGATCTTGAGCTCCTTTCTCTTCTTCTTCTTCTTCTTCGTTTTTCTGTGTTCTCCCTATTCTTCTGGAAAAGGAGGAGCAACACAGACTTAAAGCACTTTAAACGAAGATGATAATTCTGAAAATCCAAGTCGATCATTTGCTACTCATCCATTGCTATTCTTTCTTTCTTCGTTTTTAGACACTGAGTTTGAGATAATTTGAAATGAGCAGCTAATGGGTGGTAACTACTTTAGCTTTGTCCATCTTGAATTTTCCTAATACTTTCTCTAAGTACTTCTTCTGATGCAGCTTAATTATCCCTAGTTCAGTCCTTTCAATCTCAATACTTAGAATTCTCTTAACCTTGCCAAGATCTTTTATCTCAAATTCAATGTTTAGTTGCAACTTCAGCTTATTAATCTCCACTTTTCTCTTTCTTACAATCAATATATCATCAACATATAGCAGCAAGTATATGTTATGATTCAGGTAGACACATGGATCAAAATTATTTTTGACAAAACTAATTTTAGTAATGAATTGGTCAAATCTTTTGTTCCATTGCCTAGGGGCCTACTTTGAGGCCATTAGGAGCTTTCTTTAGAAGACATACTTCATCTGGATTACCAATTTTAAAACCTTTAGGTTGGCTCATGTAGATTTCTTCTTCAAGTGGGCCATGTAGAAATGTTATCTTTACATCCATTTGTTCCACCTCAAGTCCTTCCAGGGTTGTCGGTCGTACGCCTCACTGCCTATTGTCTCCCAAATATTTAGATCCGATATTAGAACTCTCATCCCGAGATGAGTTAAAGGAACTCGAAGATTACTTGGAGCAATCTTCAAGAAAAAGCTAAAGAAGGTCTTCGTCTACCCGGTGGTCACCTCCCAGTAGTCGCCATGGTACATCTTTAAAAAAAATAATGAACATGAAGGTGAATAACGCTAGTAGGATATCCATGATGGACACACTTATTAGTAAAATAATAATAATAATAATAATAATAATAATAATAATAATAATAATAAAAGAAGTAGAGAGAAAGCATATATGTAAGGCAACCATATTACATATATATATATAAATGGTCTGCCAAGACAACACCAATTTACCCAACGAAACTAAAGGAGCAAATAAAGACAATCACATGTGATAAATTTTGTGATGGCTATCTTATCAGTGCTCTCCAAAATTCCTATGAGTGTCGATGGTATAATATGGTGCATCTAACACATAGAAAAAGTGTACATACAAGTATTAAAAAAGTATGCAAGAGGTAGAAACGATCAAGTCCCCATAACCCCATCTCGGGGTGAAGTGAAGGTAACACTCCGAGCAAAAAAAAAAAAGAAGGAGAAAACCCATCTCGGGGGTGGTAGGGAACACTTATATCTCGAGGTACCCCGAGACCACACCTAAGTTCTAATCTCAGGGTGGGGTGTTCGGACCATCTCAGAGGGGTCGGGGGGTGCATGTGTCTCGAGTATGGGGTACTCCACCCATCTCGAGGGGAGGGGTTATCATTCTTGGGGTATGAGGTGTTTTTTGTTCAAGCTAAACTAAGGGTAGGGGAAGTTTAAACCTCATCTCGAACGGGTCGTGCTAGTCTCGAGGTGACTAACTAGAAGGTCTCAAAACCCTAATGCGAGTTCAAACTCAGGGTGTCCATAGCTCAATTGAGAGTAGTGTACCCTGTGACCCAAAAACTACTTGGGTCTCAAACTCATCTTTAGGGGGGGTTATAAATCTCATCCCGAGGGTGGTTCATAACTAGTTTGGGGTGTCCATGGTTGAGCTTAGGGTGAGGGATGTTAAAACCTCATCTAGGGGGGGGGGGGGGATCTCTAACTCAATCTCGAGGTGGGTTTAAGTAAGGACATACCCGAGTTTCAATTCAAGGAGGTAGGGGTATTAGTTCCAATTCAAATAATTTTCTCTAAGGTACATACCATTTTATCTCCACAAATACTTTTTTCTCATTTTATTGAGAATCAAAATAAAAAAAAGAGAGGGAAAATCAAAATTTTCCCATGCTCTTGGTGTTCATTCAACACTCAAGAACAACTTAAACCAAAGTTTCAAAATCGACCCGTTTCTACACCAAACTTCATGAAATAAAAGCCAAAACAATAAAACCTAAGCTTCAAACACCCATATTTCATCAAAAAATAAAATAAAATCCTAAGTCATATGCCATTTTTGGCCAACATTAAAAAAGCAAGAAAAAGTTGCCAAAATCTTCACCAAATTTCAATTTTTAAGCAAGAAATTACAAGGAGAGGCATAAAAAAATTACTCACTGTTAACGTCGATTTTTGTTAACCAATAAATGAGCCTTAATTTAGTAAATAAACTTTAGAATAATAATCATAATATATAAAAACAATAAGGTTTTTTACGTGATTTTAAAGTTAATTCTTCATAATTCACAAGTCCATATTAGTATTGGGATTTGATGAGTTGTTACAAAATACAAGATACAATATTCAAATTGTTCTCTATAATCCTTAATTTAGTCATCACTCATCTTGGGAGATCTTTCCCTATTTATACGCTTAGGCAAAATAAGGAGATCTTTCCCTATTTCCCTTGGAATTTTATTCTCGTAATTGTTCATGAAATGTGGATAATTCTTATTGTTATCCCAATTTTGCCTACCTGACGTGGCAGTGCTTACGTGGCCAAAATTAGTGCCATGTGGCAGTACAATTTATCAACAAGAAGGTCAAGTCAGTATCTTAGCAAACAGGGACCCCAGCACTCAAACGGGACATCAAGCGACAAACCAGATTCCTCACAAAAGCTGGTCGGCCAGCCAGCCTACTCCCTGCAGGTGTCTGGCTGGCCAAGAGAAGGCCTAGCAAGATTTTTTGTGCAATTCTACATGTGGACTAGGAATTGAGTGAATTGAGCCATAAAAGCCTAATAAAATAGCTGAAAAATATCTATGTTTAAGGGCATTTTGGTCTTTTGTAATTAATTAATTTAATATACAAATATCCTAGGTTTCAATTGTAAATTAGGGTTTAGACTTTCCTATATAAAAGCTTTAACTCTAACCTAGAAAAGCTAAGTCAAAAAGTCTCTAAGCCTGATTCTAGCCTCCAAGGGACAAAGTTCTAAGTTTAATAATTCTCTTCCTCACTCTTTCTCATAAGCTCATACAAGCATTCTCAACACTTGAGATTTTCCAACCTTGATTTCTACTTTGCATCCTTAAGGGAGCTATATAAGATCTCACCTACAACGATCTGAATAGTATTATCCCTCCATATCAATACAACTAAAAGGGGAGTAGGTCATTACCTGCTATCTAAGGGGGTCGAACCTCTATAACAATTTTGTGTGTTCTTTACTTTTCAATTCTAATTGTGTAACTTGTGGCAAACACTAGATTCATGCAATCTCGCTGTCAATTGATCAATTTTTGAGGTCAACACCTACGTTTCATATTTACAGCACATGGGATAAAAATAAATAACTGCTATAACTGTTCTCATCTTTATCTAAACATGGTTATTCTGACTAATCTTTTACGCCTCGTAGTATTGATGATCATCTTCTGATGCTTACTTTGAAGATAATTTTTGTGTCTAAGTATGATCCTTAAGAATGCTTCTCGCACTCTTTTGTAATGTTGAGGTTGACCGAGTATATCTACGCAAGTCGTTGTCATCTTGTGTCACGTGTGATTATTCCGAGATGAATCACATTCTGTGTATATCCCTTAATCTTTCAACATAATCACGAGTATGCGGGCCAATGGGTCAATAAGTTGCAAGCTCTTAAAGAACTCATTATCTACCATTTCCAACTAAATGTCGTTCTGCTGTATACTCTGTGTATTCCAAGATAGACCTTCCGCACTGATTGTTCATCTCCCTGGTCTTACAAAATAATAGTTGTTATTTACAGCTCATCCTTATCTTTAAAAGGAGAGATTTAAATATATCTACCAATTGTATTTTCTGAGGTGAGTGATCATGAACATTTATTTTTTTACAATTCGAGCTGGTTCATTTTTTAACTTCCTTACGCATGTCGTAACCATATTACTTGCTCAAAATATGAGTATAACACCCACTATGAAGAAGTAGTCACTAAAGCTTCCAATAATCGATCCAAGCTTCAAAAATGCCTCCACTAGTGACCTCCTCCTATGCTTGACCCGAAATGAGATGCAAAAGGAGGGAAAAGTGTGATTTTTTAGTTTTTGAGAGTTTGGCTCTTCACTTTGAGCCTATTATGTAAGTCCCAAAATACCAAATTCCTTACTTACCCTCCTTAATTGATTTATTTTTCAACAAACAACTTACTTTATTTTCTCTTTGTATATATTTAATTTTCTTGTAAATAATTGTTTCTTCCTTAAAATTTATTTTTCCTTTCTTGTATGGGAAATTATTATTATTGGGGTGAACTTATAAAATTTTGAAAAGGGGGATTTAGTTTTCTTAGATTTAAAATGTATTGTATTAGTATAAACATGGTATTCCTGACATTGTATCACCAAGTCATCAACAACAGGATTGAAACATGGTTTACACAGGTAAATTTCTATTGTATGGTCATACTGCTAGAAACTTGGGAGAAAATATTTACCTAGATGTTAACAAGAGTGACGTGGTGAGTATGATAGCACGTGACACGAGACTACCGAGACAAATTAATAAGTATACGTAAAGTTGTTACCCCCAAGGGGTATATTCTATGTATATGGATGAGATTGAATAATTACTCCCAGGGGTATGTTTAAGCGAACACCCCGTAGGGTGAGTAAATACCACCAGGGGTGAGATAGGTAAATACTCCCAAAGTGGGTTAGACAATCACCCCCACCGAGGGTCGGTCATCTACCCAAGGGTGGTAACTTAATCTATGGGGTTAACACTTACTCCCTACACTCTTATGGTCCTGAAATCACACTCTACCTACATATGAACTTAGATAGTGCAATACTTGCTCTAAGTATCAAGACCACATACTACTAAACACTAAAAACAACATTAGGAGTAAGGGGGAGATGTCTCAAGGGTACCACCTCAAGGTGAGTACTACCCACTATAGGGTCGGTCGATCAGGCTGCTCCCTAGGGGGTACCCCCACATGGTTCGACACATCCAACACTCTCCCAACATTATCCAATCCCACATGAAGCTCAAAAGTGGTTACAAACTCACAAAAATAGTTGAATATTATCGCAAGAATCAGACCTCAACGAAATCAAGGGAATGATAGAGATATTTTAGCACCAAGGTCATCTCTCCTGAAGCGAGATACACCAAACCTTCGCCTATATAAGGGGTCACACCTGACCTGGAAAGGGGATCCAAAAATTATCACTCAAAGAGCAAAAACTTTACCATTTTTACTTCTTGCATTTAAGAGCTTATTCTTAACTTTGCAACAAAGATTAATAAAATATAAGAGGAGTAGGCTATTACCAACACTTGAGACTGAACTTCATTAAATTTTGGTGTCATTATTTACATTTATTGCTCGTATTTTGGTTTAAATCTCATTTATTATGACTCTGCATCGGCTGGCTAAAAATCTAGTCAACAAGATTATAACACTTTTAGTTTTAAAATACATATACTACATATTTATTTTTCAAATCTAATTATTTGAACACCAAAACTAACAATAATAATAAATAATAATAAAGATCAGTTTGGGCAAGTTAACCCGACCAACCTGATAAAATTATTGGACAGGTTAAATTTTTTTATTTTTATAATTGAGATTATTACAACTAGATATTCGCAACTCAAAATTTATATTAGATTGGCAAAAATATATTATAACCTGATCAAATAACCGACCAATGTACACTCCTAAAAAAAATAATGGATGGATTTGATTTATCCTTAGAAGTTGTTGTTGGAATTTATTTTACCAGGATCTTAGATCTACTCACAAGTATGTTGTTTAACACCCTAAATATGAACTTTCTAAAACGATAAATAAACACATATAAAGTTAAGAAAACCTTACATTGGTTGCAGCGGAATAATGTCTCCTTCCACTCAGATCTCTAACCCTTGTATCCTTTCTGTCGCAGAGTATTATCAAGATCTGAGCCCGAATGTCCTTCTCTTTGTGTGTGATCCTTCACAGTTTTCCAATCTATGATTGAGGTACCACTTGCTGTGTGTGGGCACTACTCTATCACTAAGGTTTCGAAATTGAGAAGAGGAAAAGAGAGAGGTATAAGGTCGGCTATAGAGAGAGAAGTGGAAGGCTCAGTTTTCTGAAAAGGCAATCTTTGTTTTTCTGAGAAAAAGGTTATGTTGAAAAACTTGTTGAAAACTTGTTAAAAACTTATTATTTGACTGAGCCATCACTTTCTATTTATAGGCAACTATTAGGTTTAGGTTAGTAATTATTTGGCATTAAAATAATAAAAATATCAATTTGAAAAACCTGCTTAAGTGGCCGGCCAAGGTGTTATTGGGCCGTACTTAGTTTTTGCAGTTTTCACAATTTTTATTTCTATTTTCTCAAAAACGCTAATTTTCCAATTCTAACCTTTTAAATGCCAAAACTAATTATTTAATAACTAAAATAGATTATTAAATAATATTGTCATTTAATTTAATTATTAATTAGACATATAGAGTCTCTTAATTAATAAATAAACCTAGAATCAATTTTCTTTACAATTTCACCCCTGCTTAGTGAAAATTCACAAATTAGACATAGTCTAACTTTAGAATTATAATTGATTAATCACAAATCAATTATTGAGTCTTACAAGCAGTATAGTCTCAACTAGAATGGGGACCATGGATCTATATGCTGAGCTTCCAATAAGTGAACCGAATTTACTAAGTAAATCCCTACTTATTAATTCCTCGTTGAATCCACTCTTAGAACTTAGAATTGCACTCTCAGACTTATATAGAGCATATTATATGTTCCACGATATGGATATGCTATCTCATTTAACCATTGTTATAATCTTATTGTGATCAAAGATCCTCTATATAGATGATTTACATCGAGATGGGATAATTTTACCGTTTTCACCCCTCAACGTATTTTGCCCTTTAAAACACTTAGCTACCTATAAATGATGTTTAGTGATCTAAGAATTAGTCACTTAAACAAGAGCTCATTCATTTACTTCTATTTAGCTAAGCTCGAAGGGAATCATCACTTGACTTCTATACACCAGTAGAAGCTATAGATTCCATATTTATGTTCAGCACTCCCACTCAATCATACTCATGTTCCCAAAATATACGTATCACCCTGACCCAAAAGTAGGCTTAACTAATAAATCAAAGAACATGAATAGTACTCCTGAGTTGAGCCTAAGCATATCAGGATTTAAATTCTTTTAATCTTAAGATCAACTACTGATATTGACTTAGAAAGATATAACAGTAAGTTTATAATATCTTAACTAAGTTCAATATCGGTCCAGTCCAATGTATACTCCATACATTCGAAACTAGTATACTTTACCAATGTCCTGGAAAGAACATAACACTTACTCCAAGTGTAAGTATACATCATCGCTGATTATCACATCAGTGTAAATCCAAAACACTGATGAAACAGGGACTTAGTCTTTTGATTCATATAATCACAATCACATTCCACTGTGTTGACAATACTGTAATTGTAGATAAACATATGATCTGGACTTAACAGATTTTGTGTGTAAATGTAATAAACATATTAAACCATTAGCATGTAAAATTCATGCAAACATAAATCACTTCAAATTTCTTATATTGATAACTGATCAGATTGTAAAAGGTTTTATTTAGGGCACAAAACCCAACAGTTGTTTGGTAAATTGAGAGGAAAAAAAGGTGTGTTAACATTTTTATACAATCCCTCCAAATTTTTGGTGGGTGGATTTAGAATCCATACCTCCATCCTTCCCTCAATCCTCTTTTCAATACTAAATGAGGAATGTTAATTATAATCTCTTAGTTAACCTTTACTTCTAAAATTACATGCCAATTTTTTTTCAATTTTTGTTCATATTTGTATTTGTTATAGTTACAATATCATTTCTTTAAATTTTTAAAAAATTTCGAATAATTTACAGTACTGAAAATAGAGTTCCTGATATTCTAATTTACCAAGCATGTACAAAAAACTTCAAACTTATTTACGACACTATAAATTATTCTAAATTTCTAAAAAAATTATAGGCATGATGTTGTAACTTGTAAGCATATTGAAAAAAAAAATATTCTAACATGTATTTTTAAATAGAGAGTTTGATTAAAAAATTGTAATAAAAAAATTAAAAGTAACACTAAACATGGACTATTAATGGATAAGCCCAATCTATCATATCAAATGCTCTCCCTCCTTGAACACCTCCCTACCAAACATAGTGTAAAATATGAAGAAAAAAAAGGAGTAGGCATTAAAATCAATGATAGGTTATCAACACAATCTAACTATCAACACAACCTTTTTTAACTCATCAAAAAAAAAAAAAAAAAAAAAAAAAAAAAGCACAACCTTTTTCAACTTTCGGCCAATAAAAAACATAAAAAAGTAACCTATGGTGACAAAGATAATGATATATATATTTTGCTTAATTTTTAATCCATGTGACCTTTTTATTCTTATCAAATCAATGCCCACCATTCCTTTTTATCGCATATTAATCATTCATTCACTTTTTCTTATTTTTAAAACTCAAAAAAATCAAATAAAAAGGAATATATTATTATTATTATATACCACGTGTACACATTCATAAATATATCTAAATCAAAAGAGGAATATATAGGAAATAGATCTTGACACTCTTTTTCTTTTAAGGGACAAAAAAGTGAATCCCATAATCTCAAAATAACATCATATCAATTTGGTAATTAAAAAAATCATATGAAATTATAAAAAATATTATATGATGATAAGCAGGGCCGGCCAGAGGGTGGGGCAGCCGGGGCCTTGGCCCCAGGCCCCACAATTTTGGAGGCCCTGAAAAAATTAAAATTAATATATACATATAAAAACATATAATATATAAATATTTAACTCAATAAATTACATGAAAAGCATCCAGCACAGATGGTAAGTAGAGCTTGTGTTAGCCTTGAGGTTCAAGGTTCAATCCCTATGCTAGTCATCTTTAATACTTTTTTTGAAAATACACTTTTTATTCTTTTAGTTATTTGTGGAAAGTTTTACATAGCATTTCAAAAATAAATAAATAATAATATTATAACTTAAATATTTGTATTACACTATATAAAAAAAATATATTAAAGTACTTTTAATTTTAAAATATTCACGTACATTTTTAATGCAAAAAATTATTTATTACATAGAGATAAAAGAATTAAAATTGATATTGTGTCCAAATTTATTTAAAATTTATTTTAATTTTTATTAAAAGAAAAGGCCTTGTTTCAAATTTCGCCCTAGGCCTCTCATCACCTTGAGACGGCCCTGATGATAAGAATAAACTAATATATGTAATAACTCACAATAAGAATTTATAATATAATGATTAATTAAGAAGACCATATCTTATTACATTAACCCTTGTTTCACGTAATAATCACTTAATTAAACATTATAAGCAACTTTTATATATGCGAATATTATTATTATATTTATTATTATTGTTTGTGGATGATCATTATAATTATTCTCCACTCCACCGTTAAAAATAAATTATATATACATATATGAAGATGTGTGTATATAAACAACTCAATAACATTATATTCATGTATATATATACACATAGTGCCACACATTAACACAACAATATAAGTCATTATAATTTATATATATATACAAAGTTGTGGTTGGCCTTTAGCAACATGCAAGGTCGTTCAATCTTCAACCACGAGTAATATTATTGTCTTCACTCTCTATATCTAATATATATATATATATCTATATAATTCACATAATATTATAATTTATATAAATGTCTATATAATAGTTATATAGTGAGAGTTATATATATATAGATATATTGTGTTTTCGTGGTTAAAATATATAGTAACCTCACATTTACCGGTATTTCCGTTAATAGTAATAATAAGGATGACCTCTCTCTAATTTCCTTCTCTACATTACAACAAAAGCAAAGTTTTTATTTTTATTTTTATTTTTATTTTTTTAATTTATATATATAATTATATTAAGCCAGTTGTAATTCCCCTGAGCGGATAGTTTTTTGGCAATTTTTTTTTTTTTAAAAAATAAAAATAATAATAAATCAACTTGGGGCTTGTGGAAATCTTTCAAGTTGTGTTTTGTTTTGTTCTGTTTTTTTTTTTTTAAAAAAAAATTATTTATATATAAAAAGTAGAGATTGGAGTGTTGGTTTTTTTTTTTTTTTTGAGAAATGAAAAAAGAGAGGAAGAGAAAGATGAAAGGAAGAATATCAAGAATAGGAAGCTATGCAATCTCATCTGCCATTAGAGACCAACAACACCTTCAACAACCTTGTATTACATGTACAACTTTTAACATACTTGCTCCTATCTACAAACGTCTCAATCATGAGGTTTGTCAATTAAAGTTTCAATCTTTACCATTTTCTTCAAATGGGTTTATGTTGTTTATTCTTAAAAAACACAAAAACATATTAAAAATCCAATCTTTTGTTTTTTGTTTTTTCTTAACCAGGACCCAAGTTGCCGTGAAAGTGATTACAGAGCATTTTGGATGACTAGAAATCAAAGCATTTTAGATTGGTTGTTATATGAAAGATCTTCAATCATTTGTCTTCAGGTTTAATTAAATGAAAATAAAAATCCTTTCTTTATGTCTAAATTTATCATTTTTTTTTATGAAAAAGTTTCTAACTTTTTTGTTTGGTTTATTTTATTAGGAGTTTTGGGTTGGAAATGAAGAACTTGTTGATGTTTATGAGAAGAGACTTGGTGCTGCTGGTTACATGAGTTTCAAACTTGGCCGTACAAACAATCGTGGTGATGGTATATATATATATATATATATATATATAGTTTTATGTATATATGTTCTCTTAATTATATTCCCCTTTTTGTTTTTCAATTCAAAATCTTTTCATTCCCACATTAATATGAACCTTTCTTAAAAAATCAAACTTTATTTTAAGAAAAACAACATCAACATGCTATTTTTCTTGTAAAGTTTGGATTTTTTTTTTCTATTTTTGAATAATTCTGTTTTCCCATTTCTGGGTTTTTGTTATTTTTTCTTTCCATAAATATTGGCTTTTGATTTTGCTAATTTTTGTGCATTTTTGTTCATTCCTCTTAATAGGGTTACTCACTGCTGTTCATAAGGATTTCTTCAGAGTACTTAACAGTAGAGAATTGCATTTCAATGATTGTGGAGATAGAGTTGCTCAATTGTTACATGTTGAATTAGCTTCACCAATTTCACAATGTCGAAATAATGATCCCATCACCAACCAAGAGATTCTCATTGTCAATACTCACTTGCTATTCCCTCATGATTCAAGCTTGTGTCTTGTTAGATTACATCAGGTAATGAATCCACTTTTGATTCTTTGTTCTTTTAAGTATGGAATTAGTTAGTGGTTTATAACTACTCGAAAACTCTTAACAAGTCGGTTTTGTTAGGTTGAGTTAGATCCAATAACTTTCTTAATAAGAATACTAACACCTTGTTTAAAGGGTCACTTTAGAAAACATTATTTCAAAGTTCTATTTTTTTTTACCAATTATGTTTCTTTGTTCTTGAATGAACAGGTCTACAAAATCCTGCAATGTGTTGAATCATATCAGAAGGAGAACAATCTAAATTCCATGCCAATTATACTTTGCGGGTAATTTATAACACTTTGTTCATACAAAAGATTTTGAACACAACTCACTCCTAACTTCTCTATTGCAATGCTATGTTAGTGATTGGAATGGAAGCAAAAGAGGACATGTTTACAAGTTCCTTAGGTCTCTTGGCTTCGTTTCTTCTTATGATACCGCGCATCAGTACGATGATGCAGACGCGCACAAGGTACCATAGTTTCATGAATTTCACTCAAAAAAGAGTTTTGATTTTGTATTCTTGATGGGGATTTCCTTGCTCAATTTTCTCTTCAAATTTCTTGTCTTAGTGGGTTAGCCATCGCAACCATCGTGGCAACATATGCGGTGTTGATTTCATTTGGCTTCTTAACCCGAATAGTTATCGAAAATTCCTTAGAACAAGTTGGACTGAAGCAGTATTTGGCATGTTTAAGGTCAGTTTTTTTGGCCTTTCATTCTGTTTTTCATTTTGTGTGTTCGAGATTTTTCTTGAAGTGAAATAACTAAGTATCTTTTGTTATGTCTTTAATGGTTTCAGTATCTTTTAAGAAGAGCTTCAATGACAGAACATGATGCATTTTCCTTTCTTAAGGCTGATACCAACAGTGATTGCATAAACTATGCTGGTTTTTGTGAAGCACTAAGACAGGTTTGATCTTTGATCAATTTCAATTACATTATAATCTTCAGAGTGTTTGGAAAGTCACGGTGAAATTGGATTTAGGTGTAATTAGAGGTATTTATACAGTTTAGTATGTTTGTCTGACCATTTAATTACATAATAACAGTGTAACTGCAAGTAATTGAGGGCTCCTAATTACTCTCTCAAAATTTCTAGTATAATTACTACCTTAATAATTATATGACTTAGTAATTACATAGTGACTTTCAAACATGCCATTAGTTTGAATAGAGTAATGACAAGTTTTGTTTGTGTTTTCTCCTGCAGCTAAATTTGATTGGCCATTGCTATGGACTAAGTGATGAAGAGACAAAGGATTTGTGGGATTTAGTTGATATAGATGGCAATGGAGTTATTGACTTTAAAGAATTTCAGGTAAAAACCATCTTCTGAACCGAGCTTAATCTTAAAAAGGGTGTGTTCGGTTGCAGGTATTGGAATAGAAAGGAATCAATTTTCATTCAATTCCTTTGTTTGGTTGAATAGTTCTTCTGTTTTAAAATAGAAAGAAAGACCGTTCCATTTCTATTTTATTGCTCCCAACCAAACGCGTCCTTAGAAGAACTATACAAGAAACAATAAGTACTTATGTTGTCAAATTATTATGTCATTGCAGCAACGGATTTGGAACCCTGCAGCATCCGAGCAACGCGATGAATATATCGAAGAAGTTGTTGAAAAGGATGGTGTGAAAGATAGTAAGCAACAACAAACAATTGGTTTTAGTGTAAAAAATGCAGTTCTCTTTCCTTCTGAAGTTGAGAAAGGAAAGTGGCCAGATGACTATTCGCTCTCTGATCACGCAAGACTCACCGTGGTGTTCTCGCCTATTAGGATGCCTTGTTCTCAACCGATATCCTAATTCGCACCACGGTGAGAACTCAATCAAAGCTTTACATGGGAAATGAGCTTAAAAGTCCATCAAAGGCTATCGCGGCTGTTGCAACCATCAAATTTGCTAACACAGGCCGCGACATGAGACGCCATTTGGGAACTTTGTTATGCTCAAACTCAAACTAGAGAAGAGATTAAAGAAAGGAAAAGAAGAATGTTATATAATAAGATTTGTACATTTTGTAAATAGATTGTATGTAAAGTCATATAAAAAAGAAAACAATCAAACAATCATCCCCTTTTTGTAGCATATGATGATGAGTGAAAGTATTGTTTTTAGAACTTGTTGTACTTAGGATGTTAAATAATGTCACATAGTTTTTTTTTTCTTGCACAAGATTATTTCCTCTTCTTCATTAATTACATTTTAATTAGGGGTGCATTTGATAATATTTTTCTATTAGTTTTTTATTGTTAAAATTAAAAAGTTAAAATATTTTTTAAAATCAAGTTCTATAAAATCGTTTTTACTTTTTAATTTTTAATTAAGAATCTAAATTTTAAAAACAATAAAAAAAAAATACTTTCAAAATTTTTTTAAACAATTTTTTCTAATTAATATTTTGAACACCGACCCCAACTTAGACATTAGAAACTGAATTAGGATCTGGCCCCAGACTTGGACCCGCCCTCGGTCCCGACTTAAATAAAATCAATAAATAAAATGAAAATAAAATTTATAGAACATACTTTTATTTTTGTTTTTAAAATTTAAAGCAAAATTGGTTATAAAACATATTTTTATTTTTATATTTGTGATTAAAAATTTAAAAACAAAAATATTACCAAACATCATCTATATCTTTTCAGTTTTCACTAATGATTTTTTTAACATTTTTATAAAAGTATTAAAGCATGTTCAATAAAGCAAAATATTTATCTATTTATTCTATGTTTATCATTTTTTATTTTTCTTATGCAAACATGATAACAAAAACAAAGCCAAAGTATTACACATTTAGGGAATTACCCTATATACTATTTTTTTAACCTTTTTTTTTTTTTTTTTAAATTTACAGTTTGAGTTTCTAAAGTGGTTGCAACGCTAGTTACAATATGGATTTTTGTACTATTTTTTGTTGCAATTTAGGTTGCAGCGTGTTGCCCCTGAATTTATCCAAAATACGTGGACCCACCAGACGATGACACGTAGACTGAAAGGGTTTAACATTTAGATAATTCAGCTAAGTCTCTTTAGTCAAGGGGATCAACATCTAACAGGCCTCCCGGAGAAGGCATCTGAGTTTCACTTACTCCCGGAGGGCAAAGCTACAGCAAAGCATCTCCGGGAGGTGTCAGATCCCATCTGAGCAGTCATCTCGCATTTAATGCAGCATGGGAGAAGGCGTATTGAAACTGTCATATGTCTTCAAGTCTGACGGCGTAACCCCCTCTCTACAGCTACTACGCTATGATTAGTAAGCCTAGTGACGGTTACTTTATGAGAAATCACATCAGTCAAGAAGGATAAAGGACTACGTCCATTAAACCCCTAAAAAGTCTAAGGATTAGACCATGTATTTCCTATGATGTATCCATTGGGAATGTGTGCCTCTACTGAAAATTACAGAAATACATGTACCTTAATTCTAGGGATCACCCCATAAAAACACTATAAATACTCCCAAACTGATTAAGGCAGGGGTCGAGAATTCTGGTTTCATAAGAACTCGAGAGAAAAACCACCAAGAACATTCTCTGTAATAAATACTCTCATAAATACACAGACTCGTGGACTAAGGCTCATTAATGCCCAACCACGTAAAAATCTCTCTTATCAATTCCTTATAGCTTTCTAAATACTATTATTATATTAGTTTCCGAAAACCTCGGTCAACACAGCGCTAGTTGCAATAAGAATTTCTATGTAGAATTCTATAAAAATGCAAAAAAAATATTTTGAAGTGTAAAAATAAAAAAAAAAAACCTTACACATTTTTCTTTAAATGGCTAAAAGAGAATTTATGGAAGGATTCAAATACCCTTTAATCCTTATCTCATAGTAGGATTTACATTAAAAAAAAAAAGTATGTAAATATTTTATATATTTTATTGTATATCCCTACATTTAAGATAAGTCTTTCATATAAGTTAAGTGTGATGCAAATTTTCAAAGAATATAAAGTTTATTAATTTATTATTATTTAAGTAGACAAACTCAGTTGAAATTGAATGACTTTAAAAGAAAGTGATTGACAAGAATATTAGGTTCTCTTCATTCAAAAAAAATATATATATATTAGGTTCTTTAGTAGAATTTAATACGTTTATATCTTTCAAAATATAATATAAAATTCTTTTTTTTTTTAATTATATTAAACTTGAGCATTGCTATTAGGCACCAGTAGTGCCTAGCACCTTCTCGACATGTCGCGTTACGATTGGTTAGCGATACTCCCTAAAAGCTATTATATTAAATTATATGAGACCTGATACTTAATTGGACCAATAGCGATATTGACACATAGGAGGATGCTAAACATCACTGGTACCCTTTAGCATTTCTCATTAAACTTTTATACTACATTTATTACTTCTCTGAAAGAAAATCTGTCTCCAAATTAGTGTAATTTTCCAGTCCCACCAAGTATTTTTAATACATATCATTTATACTTATTTAGTACATAATAAATTTGTTCTTTAAATTAAATTAATACATGTAAAATAAGGGTTGTACATAAATTGATCCAATCCAATGACAACCAACCGATCTAATCACAACCGACCGCCAAATATTGGATATCCAATTGTGATCGGATCGGATTGGATGTTATTTTTAAATATCCAATTGGATCGAATTGGATGCTGGATGGAGTGTCTAAAAATCCAATACATCCAACATCCAATTAAATTAATTAGTATTTTTATTTAGTTTGGATGAGTAATTAGATTTTATAATTATATACATAAAATATATATGTATACATAAAAATTAACATTAAAATTTTACTCTTTTTTTCTTGGATTGCATGGATCCAGTCTAATCCAGTATAAATTGGACATAAATATTGGATGGATCTGATCCGATCCAAAAATACTAGTCTAAAATATTGAATAAATTCAAATTGAACCAACAAATGTATATGAAATATATCCAATGGATAGAACCAATCCAATCAACATCCAATAGATGTTGGATCGATTAGATGACTGAAATCAATTGGATCGGATCGGATGGTAAAATTTAACATCCAATATATAATTGGATCGGATCTAGATGGGCCTAAAACATTAGATGTGATCCAATGAACACAATTTAAAGACATTATTCATTTTAAATGAAAAATAATATTATATTTATACATAAAAAAATAATTAAAAATTAAAAATACTAATAAAAAAAAATAGAATAGCAAATTGTGATGTTGCATTAAAGTTGCTCTAAATTTAGAGCAATTTTGAAACTGGTCTAAATTTATATATAAAGTTGCTCTAAATTTATATATGATAATTAAATATTAAAAATTGTAATATTAATATTTATTTATCAATTAAAATGATAATAATAATCAAATTATAATAATTTTTTTTATATAATTGTGTGTAACTATTATTTTATTTTATTTTTTAAAAGAAAATGAAGAATTTTCATTAAAAGGCACTTTTTTTTTTTTTTTTGACAAAGTGATTAGAATCACTCGTGAATTTACGACGCCCACGTCCGCCACCGGCGCTGGAACCTCCTCGAACCGGGATAGCTCATCGTCTAACCGCAGAGCATGCTTTGCCAAGCCATGGGCCGCTAAGTTCTCAGAGCGAGCCACATGGGACAAAACTGCCCCCGGGAATTTAGATAATAAAGCTATAACATCTTCAAACAACGCTCCTAACTCAATAAATACTGAAGTTCCACCTGAAAAAAACCAAAAATAGCATAAAACTTTAATTAGAAAACTATTCAAATTGAAGAGAATCAACCAACCACCAAGACTAAGCAACTAGATCTCCCTATAAAATACCAGAACTAGCCAAAGGGATTACCCTTTGGCTAGTAACAACTAAATTATAGCATTCTACTTCATAACCTTCATAGGATCCCTATTCCCTACTCTTATTCTTTTAAAATCAAACATAAATAAAATTTTCCTTTAAATATCCATTATTCCTTAAATATTCAAAATATTATATACTAATTATTTTATTTTTTTCTTAAAAATATTACTTATTTACAGAATAAAACATGTCAAAATTCTTTAGTAAGTCAAATTATTTATTATTTTATTTATAGCATAAAACATGTATCTATAATCTTTATTCAACCTAAATTAAACTAAAATTGTATTAATATCCTTAAAACTTAAGATTGCACTTTTCACATTCAAAAGTACCATTTTCCTAATACCACTTCATCATACATTTAATTAATAATATTAAAGTAATATTAATTAATCCAATTCGGTATTATGACATAATGCTTCCTTATTTATTATTTAAATAGATAACCTCCTAATTATTATACCATTCAAATTATTATAAAACTATTCATATTAGTATCTTTCTATACAACTAATAAGGTAATAATCTCAATCTTCATTAGCATTTACTTCCCATTTATTTCAATATCTTCCCAAAAATAAAATAAAATAAAACAAAGTATACTCAATTCACAATTAATATCCATACCTCTAATTTATTACAAAATCCCACATTTATAATTTATATACCAAATTAATATTATGTTATCTATAATAAATTTATATTTATAATTTATATACCCAAAATTAATATAATGTTATCTATAATAAACTAATAAGGCAATAATTTCATAATTATATACCATAATTGTTAGCTATTAAATTTTATAATATTTTTACAATTCATGATATCTTGTAATTTTAACCAATTACCCTAAATAATTAGGGACGAGCCATAAATCATGCGTGAAAACCTTAAAAGGCACCAAATCCATAAACAATGGTGCAGCTCATCCATCAAATTTGTACTTTCAATTCTTCCATCAAAAAACTAATACCACTCATCCAGAAATTCTTTAAAAATACAAATAAATATAATAATTTTGGTACATTCCCAAAATATTGACAACAAACCAAATTTTTATAATAATTTGACTTCCCAAATATATATGAACTAATATATTCTCATTAGACCATTAGTGTTTCCACCTCCCTTTATTACAAGATCCTCAAGATTCTTATTCTTCAATTTACTTAATTAATTATAATATTAGAATCTCAATATTAAAATTCTAAACACTTTCCTTTTATGCTGAAAATTCCTAAAAAAATATAAACCAAAAGATAGCTAATAGGAATTAGCGTTTAAAGTAAACACTCTTAAACATTATTTCAATTAAAAATATTCTTTAAAACATACCTTAACCAAAATAATCCTTTTATTCCGACTAATAAATCTGTATAGTGCATAACTTATTAACTTTAAAATATTAATGTGTCAAAATTTTCTTATACATTCAATACCGAAAAACGTGAAAATGTAAACAAACTACCCTAAATAATTAGGGGCCCAACCATATAATAGGTGCTAAAGCCTTGTAAGGCGCCAAAGCCATAAATAATGGCGCAAAATAGAACAAAATCAATATAAAACAAACCTATAACAAAAAAAGAAAACATTGAAAAAAGAAAGAATAAAAAAAAGTTGTGAAACAAAAGAAAGAAAAACATTGAACTCATTTACAGCAACAAACGATAGACAAAGAAAATTGAAATAGAAAACTCTTAAGGTAACTTGAACAATGAATCTGATCAAGAGGTATTAAACTACAGAAAAGTTGCTTCAAAATCGTGATTACTGGTCCTTAATATAACCAATTCTTTCACGAATCACACAGATTATATCCAACAGTATATACACCAACTAAAACACTATCACAGTTCACATAATATCGAAATACGGCTATATAAAATGGAATGAATTTAGTTTACAAAAAAGAAAAAAAGAAAACCAGAGAGAGATATTTACCGTGATAATTTGTTGGAGGATCAAAACGATGGAGAAGTAAGTACTGGGGATGCGATCACGAACAACGATGAAGAAATAGAAAGGTTGAAATGTTGTGAGAGGTAAGAGTAATAAGAAGAGAGAGGACCGTATCGATAAATTGTTAACAATTTTAAACTATATATAAATAAAGATATTAGCAATTTAAATTTAAATTCTAAATAAATAAAAAACAATAAAACATAAAAAATAAAATAAAATAAAAAAAGGGACATCTTCAAAACTACCAAAATAACTGCTATCCCAATATCTCACAATTAACACATAAAAACGGCCGTAAGAATGGCCATGGCTACTGCTGAACATAGAAAACACAAAAATTCTTGAAACCAAAGAAAATTTTAAACATAATGAACAAAGAAATTTAAATACAATGCACAATTTATTAACAGACATATATGTTTATTCAAATCTTAAACCATATAAAAAATCAACACAATATAAATAAAATGAGAAAACTTATCAATAGTGAAACGTATCATCATGAAGCTTTCTCAGAAACCAAAAGTACATCATTGATTCCACTTCTAAAGAATTGCCGGCCAGAAAGAGATCAATTTTCTGTCATGCAAACAGACAAGTATTACTAAAACCAAATCAATTCAAATGAAGGAAATATTAGTCAATAAAAAATAGAGAGACTTATCTGATAATTAAGTCCGACCATCGCAAGCACCCACGGGCTTCAAATGATAAGAGAAGTCTTAGCACCATGAATTAGCAAGAACAAGAGGAATCTCCATACCAGAATTACCAGATCCAACAACCAAAATCTTCTTCTCCCTAAACTCTTTCCCAGATTTGTACCCAGTCGAGTGAAGAACCACCCCGGGAAAACTCCTCGTCCTTTGCGTCTCTTTGAACTAAGTTTCGTTCTCGCAATGAGATAAATGGTGAAAGATCGGGACACAAAGTCATGAATTTGTTTCGGAGTCGCCATCGGACCAAGGGAACGAGCCAGAAGATTCATCGGAGAAAAAGTTTGCGGAATTGGAGGAGGAAGCTTTAGCAGAGGATCGGAGAAATCGAGAGGTTAAGGAAAGATGTTTTCTTATTTGGCGGTGTCATTAAAAGGCACTTGTGTGTAACTATTATTGAAAAAAGATATTAAAGTAACTAAAATAATAAAATACATATATATTAGTATATAGCTCGTCATTTGTAATAAAAATATGTAACACGAGTTTGAACTTGTATAAAAAGACAGATTGGTCTATTTAAGAAAAACAAATTAATCCCCATAAAACACGATGCAAAATTACTAAACTTGTAAATCGTGTCAGTACCTATAAAATGTATAAGCCAACACAAACCATACCATAATGTATATAGTATAATTATTAGTTTGGGTAATAAACGACCAAAATATATATTTTAATTTTATACATTTAATTCTCTATATTTTTTTTTTTTTTTTTTTTGTAGTAGCAATACTAGTGTACCACTTTAATTTTACGATTTTTAGTAAATTTAAAGTGCTAATTAAATCTTATGTTAAACATTAATTTAATTGTCATTGTGTATATTTGTGTATATATAGTTTGTTTGAGATTTTACTGTCACGTGTACATATATGTTCACAGTAGCAATTTTAGTTTGTATTTAACATTAAAATTTAACACACCTTAAATTGAAAAAAAAAAAAAAGTGAATTTAAAGGATATTGTCATTAAAAAAAATAAGGAAATTAAGTATATAAAAAATAAAAGATGAAAAAGATCTTTTCATCAATATCCTATTAATTTTTATGATTTTAAATTGTTTATTATATTAGGTGTGAAAAAAAAAAAAAAGTTTTTACACCATATACTAAAATTTCTAAAGTTTTTACTTTTTTACTATGGGACAAAATTTTTTTTTAAAAATATTGTATAAATTTTATACTGTGTATTGTGTTAAGCTCTCACTGTTATTCTACAATCGTTTTTTAGTTGTTCTACTGTTGTTTTAATTGTTCTATTTTGTTGTTTTACAGTTGTTTTATAATAAGATAGTATTTTTGTAGAAACTTTCATATAACAGTAAAATTGTAAATTTTTTGGTAAAAATACCATAAGAAAAGAAATAAGAAAGAAGAAAAATAGAGTGGACCTTAAATTGTTGGGCCTAGTTGGGTTATTTTGGGCCTATAATCAGTCCATGAACATTATGAGTCATTTGGATCATAGTTTTACGGGGTTGCGTTGTTCAGTCCATTTGTTGGGGTCGCCAAATTGGACTCCAAAATTAATATTTTTGTAGGGATTATTTCATAAATAAACAAAAACAACAAAAAAAAAATTATAAAAATACGATTTCACTAAATTTTAAATATTTTTACGATTTTTTTTATTTTATTTACAGAAAATACGGTCTTTTTATGTTGTACTTTTGTTAACTTGTTGTTGATTTTTTGTTTTCTGTATGTTATTTTTTGTTGTTGTTTTGATGTTATTTAAATGTTATTTTCATGTTACTTTTATGTAGTTCTCTTGTTGTTTTCGTGTTATTTATATGAAAAACCGTAAAAATATAAAAAGAATTCTTTAAATGAAAAATATATTTTTTTTTACAAAAAAATAGTGCCTTATGTAATTATCCTATTTTTATATACATTAAATTTTTATGAGATTTAATTTTTAATTATACCCATAACTATAAATATGTGTATTGTAATAGTCCGACTTATATTTTTCAAGCTTTTTAAAATACAGGTTGTATTGTGCGGGACCATAAAAAATATAGATCGTGTCGTGCCATAAAAAAATATAGGCCGTGTTGTGCCATGTAACAATTTCATAGAGTAGACCCAAAACGATCCACAAGTCCAACAATTTCGTATTGTGTTCGAATTTGTGTCGTACTTTATTTGGTCCGGTCTGTTTTTCTTAAATAGGTCAACCTATTTTCTTATACGAGCTCAAATTCGTTTTTCATATTTTTGTATTTTCAATACATTAACTGATGAGTTAAATACTAAAATCTATGTATATTTTATAATTTTAGTTATTTTTATATCTTTTTTTTTAATAATAGTTACACACAATCATATAAAAAATAACTATAATTATTATAATTTAAATATTACTATTATTTGAAGTGATAAATATATATATCATTGTTATTATTATCAAATTGTTGAGTTTTTGAATGTGTCATGCTTTCGAGCTAATCTATTTGTACTTACGTGTCATATTATTAGACTTATCGTATCGTGTCTAAGTCTATATTTTTCGTATCACGTCGTGCCTAAGTCTATATTTCTCGTGTCGTGATGTGTACCTAAATACATATTTTTTCGTGTCGGATCGTGCTTGTGCCAGTTTTCTGTCGTGTCAAAAAATCTAATCCACATTTACAGTATTAATTGTACCAATAACACTATAACATATTGAAAGGTGTTAGGCATCGCAGATCCATATTTCAACATTTCTCTTAACCTTATATCTAGCTTTTGTGGCCTTATTATTATAATTTTCTTTTGTAAAGGGTTACATGCAAAAGTTGAAAAGTCTCATTAAGAAATGCCACAAACTTAAATTAGGAGTTGCAATGAAAGGTAAAAGGTGAAGGGAATATGTCAACTTTTCATTCTTGCTCTTCAAAAGTTTTTAAGTTAATAATACAAAGAACCCTTTAAACTAATTAGAGGCCCATTTCCTTCATTAACACAATGAAAAACCCTAAAAATTCACTTATAAGTAGAAAAGAAATAAGTGAGTTTTTGAAAGAGTATGTGTCTATTGTTAAATTATTTTAATATTTTTTTTTCGGAATTTTAATTATATATTTTAAATGCATTAATTAAGGGGTGGTTGTGTGCCTATTAATAAAAAGCATAGTTTCCAAACCAAACTTTGAGGCTTTTCTCCATTTTTTTTAAAAAAAAAGAAAAAAAATCTTTGAGGTTTTTCTTTTTGTTTTCTTCCAATACACAATGAAATGCCTAAACCTAAAGTTTAAATAATATTTTAATTAACAAATGGCTAGTAGTGGAGGATAAAATCTCTTTTTCTTTTTCGTAATTTTTTATTATATATTTATGGAAATAAGCTTGATTAATTTATTTTATTTTGTGTTATTGAAAAAGAATTGATTGTATAATATAGTTTAGGAGAAGAAAGTGAAAGTCATACTAATATGAATAAACTTAGAAATGTCTCTATCTAATTAGAAACATTTCATTTTCTTTTGTCCAATCACTAAATAACTTTATATTTCTCCTAAGTCATAAGGCTCAATAGTTAATAGTCTTTATTGAGCTAATAAAAAGTTATTCCCTTTATTTAATTATATACTTGTCATATACATATACTTACTAAGGATAAATCTTAAACAAAGGTGAACCACTTATTACTTCTATAAAAATAAAATGCACAATTTTGTTCATTCACTTATTTTTCTTGGGCAAAATTTTAATAAAGCTAGTCATTACACCATTATTATTATTATTATTATTATTATTTTATTTCACAATAAATTGATGCAACCAAATAAAATAAAGAATTTTATATGTAAATACTTATAAATTAGTTATTAGAATTTTAAATCTTAAAAACCTACTAAAATTATTTTTTTCACTTGATTTTAGTTTTTTTTATTTAAAAAAAGAAAACAAGGTATTTTTACCTTATTTTTATTATAAATATATATAGATATATTCATTTAAATGAATTTTCAAATCTCCCATGAGATCATTTATTTTCTTTTAATTACAAAAATAAAAGATATAATAAACTAAATAAAAAAACATTAATGTAATAAAATAAAGATAAAAGATTTTATTTAATAAACAATGGACCAATTTTTTTTTTTTTAACAATAAACCAAAATTAAATACATAGTTATTTTTTATGTATTGTAAATTAAAAACTATCATTGACCAATGAGCAACAATAATTAAAATGAATTTCTATTTCAAAAAAAAAAAAAATGAATTTGATATTTAGCTAAAAAAAATGTCACTTTCATCTTTCCCAATCCACTGTTAATTTTATTTTCAATCAGTTTTTATTTTATATATAAAATTTTAATTCTATTATTTGTTTCCTTAACCTTGAAGTTTCTAAATTGCATAACCAGGTCCCAAAATAAAATCTGAAATTACTAAAATACCCCTCTCTATTCCTCATCCCAGGTTTTTGCACCGCGTTTAACAACCTTGTTTGGTTTGCCCCTCTTAAATTTACTATTTAATAAATAAAATAATTATTTAAAAAATAAATGCTCATCTCTCACCTATATTTTGAGGTTTGACCAAATATTATTATTACATTCTAAAAAGCAAGAAAATGATTTTTTTTTTTTTTAAATAACAATAAATAACTTCTTTCTAGAATAACATATTTTTATAACAAATTTTTTGTTAAAAAAAAAATATTTTTATATTTTTGATTTAATATTTAATTAAAATTTTGGAAAGAGCATGGAACCTACTGCGTCGAGATTCAAGAACAACCGGACCCACCTTCTTCATCACGTGACACGGTTGCTTACGTGTCAAAATATAATTGGTTTGCCAACTCAACTCATTTTCACATTCCGTTTTCTCATTCCGTGAATTGTCCATTATACCCTTAAACGTTCACAACAAAACTCCAATAGTAAATCGTACAATATAGAGAATGGCATATCTGTAATTATGAGAAAATATAGGGCTTAAAATTAACGCGGTTAAAAAACGCGGGTATGATTTGATTTGGTCTTTTTTAATATATATATAATTAAACTAAATAAAAGAACTGACTCGTCACTCGTTCACCCAACTCAGCGATTCGACTCACTTTCTTCTCAGCTGAGTAGTAAAAAAAGCGAAACCATGGGCCACACACAACAATTCTAATCCGAAAATTTTCAACTGAACTCGCTGAATCTCGATAGCGATTCCTAGGGCTCTGCTTTTTTAAGGGGTTTTTGTCAAAAGGGTTCTTCTCTTTTTCTTCTACTTTTCCTTTAATTCTCTCTTTGTTAGAAAAATTGGGTTTTTTTTTTGGTCGGAGTGAGTGGAAATGGCCGTCGGTGAAATGAAAGTTTCGTCTTTGAATTCGTTGCCTTTGGGGTTTAGATTTCGACCCACGGATGAGGAACTTGTTGATTTCTACCTTCGTTTGAAGATCAATGGCGAGGATGAACAAGTCTCTGTCATTCGCGAAATCGATGTTTGTAAATTGGAGCCATGGGATATGCCTGGTAATGCTTGTTTTCTGTTTTTTAATTCCATTAATTTTTCAGCGTAAAGTTTTGATTTTTGGGTAGTTTTAGTTTGAAATTAGAAAGATTTGCTTTTTAGGTATTGGCTGATTGTGATTATTAAAGATTTGATTAGATGTGTCGATTGAATTGAATTCATTTTGGTTAATAAAGTTTTGAGCTTTGATCTTCAAAATATTTTGTCTGAATTAGATTACTTTGATTTTGGGTGATCAGATTTATCAGTTATACCAACAAGGGATCCAGAGTGGTTCTTCTTCTGTCCTCAGGACAGAAAATACCCAAATGGAAATAGGTTAAACCGTGCTACAAATGCAGGGTATTGGAAAGCAACTGGTAAAGATCGTAAGATAAGGTCTGGAAGAACAACTGAGATTGGTATGAAGAAGACACTGGTTTTCTACACAGGGCGTGCTCCTAAGGGTAAGAGGACTAATTGGGTAATGCACGAATACCGCCCCACGTTGAAGGAACTCGATGGAACTAACCCCGGTCAGGTAGTTAGTTCTTCAATGTTGTATTGTATCTAGCTTTGCTTTAAGATTTAGTGTTGGTTTGATTGTATTAACTTGTTTTCTTTGTTTCAGAATCCCTTTGTAATTTGTCGTCTGTTCAAGAAACAAGACGAGACTGTTGAGGGTTACAAGTGTGAGGACGCAGAACCAGCATTGTCATCTCCTAACGCACAATGTTCTATTGATGATGAAGAGTCTGATCTAGCACTAGCTCAGGAGCCTCTGCCTTGTGTAGAGCAAGAGAGTAAGGTTTCGATAAGGATGGAATATCCTGCAGCCAAAACACCTGAGGAAATAGTTACTGATTTTGGCTGTGATGCTAATGAGGTTGAAGATAATGTGAAAGAGGAAAGTACTAGTGAGGTGAGGAAAGGGTCTTAATTGATGTTTGGTACTGTTTTCGGTTATGTTGGTTCCATTTTTAACCATTGCCTTTGTATCACAGGTTGATGTGCAGCTAAGGCAAGACTTGGATATGTTTTATGATCCCCCATCTGAGACATATGTAGATTGCAAAATGTTTTCGCCCTTGCATTCCCAGATGCAATCGGAGCTAGGATCAACTTGCGCCTATTACCCTGGCACGGGGGAAAATCAATATGGGACAAATGAGTCCGACGATATTACTCAGTTCCTGAATTCCATTCTCAATGATTTTGAGCAGAATGGCTCTGAAGAATTGAGCAGTGGAAGTATTCAGGTCACTGATGTCCATGCTACGAGGAGTGTGATTTCTGATGAGGGTGATATGGCTGAGGTAGATGAAAGACTGAAACTTTTCAAATGATTTGCACAGTGCATCTTATGTTTTTGTTTCTCTTGAATGTGGCCTTAACATTGTTTTTCGTTCTATGCAGTTCGGGGAAGAATTCCTTAATCCTATCAATGATTTGAAACCGGTTTTAAGTAATGATGCTGTAATTCAAATTAGAAGAAGGTCTCAACCCAGGCAAAATCAAATGACCATTGATGAAATGAGGGCTAGACATGGTGATGCACCGAAAAGAATACGCTTGCAGCGTAAACTTCAAATAAGCTGCAGCTTCAAATCCTTTAGTAAACCCGAAGAGGAACCAAACACAACTATTAACAAGGTAATAATTAGTTTCGAATCTGCAACAACATAACATAGAACCAACTCGGGTTTTTCTTATCTGCACAGATTCTAAATTGTTAAGTGTTATTCGTAGCAGGAAAAAGATGCAGAACATCACGCCAATGATCACCCCGACGAGCCACTCGGAAAAGGAACATCTAGAGAATATTATGGGAAAGTGAAAACAAGATCATTCACAATCCAAGATACAGGCAAGAAGGTGTTGAAGACTTCTTTGGGTGGTTCAAACCAAACATTTTCGATGATGTTTCGGGTAGCTGTCATTGCAGTCTTGTTTATAAGTTTCACTACCATATGGAAATGTCTAGTTTAATACTTTTAAAAATGGAGCTAGGCTTTTGTAGAGTACAGATTAAGTATGTTAGATTTTGTTTTAAAATATATCCAAGTTTACATCTTTGTATAGTATAACTCAAACTTGGAATGACTTCAGTTTTTGTTTCATGTAGAAATATTTTGTTTGAGGCTTTGTGTAAAATTATGAATCTAAAGTACTTTTTAGAGTTTGCCACTATTAATATTTATCATAAATTTATGATGTAAATATATAAATATATATATTTATATATTAGTTAAGTTAGCCCATTACTCAAAAAGAAGCTTTGAATACTCTCTTCACTCATTTTTCCATGGTTACCAAATTTGAAAGCTAAAGCAAGAGGATAATGTGCCTCTTTGGATTAATTTTCATAAATATTTTTATAACTATAAATTTGTTTTTTTTACTTACTTTTTCAGTGAAGTCCTTTTCAAAAAATCAAAGAATATTTATTTTTTAATTTTCATTGAAATTTTTATATTTTCTAATTATTTATACTGCAATATCATTTTTTGTTAAATTAATAAAAATTAATATATATATTTTTGATTAATTTGAAAGTAGCTTAAACTTTTTTAGTGTATGATTTATTTTTCTTTTAGGAAAAAAAAAAAGAAAAACTATACTACACTAGGCTTTAGATGAGCTTTTTTTATTATTAATTTTTATGAAACAGATTATTCTTTTAATTAACAATATTTTATTATGTTATTGATTCTATTATTTGTGAGAATTTGATTTTGAAAGAAAATGTATGATGATATTTTCTTCTTCTTTTTATTAGCTTGAGATGGAGAACCATGGTGATGACTGATGATGAATCAAACTGCATTGGAGGAGGGAGCCATTATAATTCTTTATCTTAGTGATGAAGAAGTAAGTTTTTGTTCTATATAAAAAATATGGTTATGTAATAAAATTTTTATGTTAAGTAATTTTTGGTTTCTTATATTAGTTTCTAGAATATATTATTAGAATATTTTTGATTAATTTTATAATATTATTATATATATTTAAAAATTAAAATGATGTGGATATTTTATATAAGAAAATTTTTATTTTAATTTAAAATACTTAAAATATTATAGATATTTTTAATTTTGTTGGTTTAACTTTGAAATAAAATAAAAGATAATTCCACTGAATCAGTCACACAACGATTCAAAAGGCACACAAATATAATTGCTATAGCTAAAAAAATTGATCAAAATTTTATATTTTAAAAATTTTTAAAAAAAAAATACGTACCTAATTAAAAATACTAGGTGATTGTTACGTGCCAAGCCACGTAGTGTTAGTTTTATTTAATATTTTAGTTTTTTTATTTTAATTAATAATTAAAATAGTATAATTATTTGAATGATTTGTTTTATAAAAATAAAATATGTGTTAGTATATTTAGTAAGTAAAACATAGTTGTGTTATAATAATGTAAGTTATTAATAGTAAAATGTACATTAATCTTCTAACTGAAAAAAATTCTATTATTTCATTTCATATCTAATAATAGCTACACAACTATATATTTATAGATTTTCACATTCTTTGCAAATTACTAATAAGCACCAATAATATTTTCATATTCTAATATTTTTCAACCTTCTCCTCTTGGTGGTAAAATTAAAAATAAAACTAAAAATAAGCACAAATATATAAGGTAAATACTAATTACAGCCCATTTCATCTTCTTTTTATTTTTTTAAGCTATTTTATCTTTTCTAGACATTTTATCTATATTTTTCTATTTTAAAAAATAAATAAAAAAAAATTATTAATATTCTTTTTTAAGATAAGTTTGTTAGAGAGATATGTGGCTAAGATGATTTTTTTAATTTAAAAAGAGATTATTAATATTTAAAAGATTGTTTGATTTTTTGGGTTTAATTATTGGGTTTATTTGTTAACGGGAGATCAAACCTAATCGTTAAATTTAACAGAATATTCTTTTATTTATTTTTAAGTATATTCTGTTAAACCAAGAAATGCCGTTAAATAGGCACTTTTAATATATAAAGATATATATATCATACTTAATATTATTTAATTAAAAAAATTTATAATTAGTGCATAACATCAATCTAATTTATTTATTATATGTATATAATAGAAAATTGTAAGAATTATTGATATTGCGTGTATAAAAGTTTTGTATAGTTTATGCAATCACTTGATTGTTGCTTGAGATTCTTAATATCTTCTTTTAGCTTTAGACAAATGATTGTTGTTAGTATTTTGCAAAATACATTAACTAATGTTTGAAAGTAATATATTTAATTAGTATCATTATATTATTCATTGATATATGTTTGGGGAGGTTTCACTTTCAATCCATATTTTGTCCAAAGTAAAAAGAGCACATTTTTCATACTTCATATCCAATTTCACCAATGATGGAATTTTCATGCTTGTTTTGAGTTATATACTTATAGTAACGAGATTCTTAAATATCATACCAAGAATAATTAGAATTTTTAGAAGAATAGATAATTATTTAATGAAAATTTTTTGTGTAACTAAACAAATACGGTTAAAGTTACAAAAAGAAAAATAACAACTGAAGTAGAAGAATCAAAATCTAAAAGAAAATTTGTTACTTCTTTCTCTCATTTCTCAGTCACTACTACTAGTACTTCTCAGTTCATTTCTGCTAAGTCAAATTATCTCGAAGAGAGAAGCTGTATACATCACAAGCATCTCATCTTGCCTATTGAAAAACCAAAGCATAAACTCCTCCAAAGAAGAACCTGTCATACTGTCAACCTTTAAACCCCAGGGACTGCTGAACCAGACACTTCTTGTGAAACTACAATCTCTGAATAGATGAGTAACCGTCTCAGCCTCTTCACCACAGAACCAATAAAGCTTGTCCGCTCCAGTCATTAAACCCCGACATTGCAACGGGAGACATCCGGACATACATCTCCATATCAGCAGGGCTTGCCTAGGGTGAATATTCTTCACTCTCCAAAGTTCTTTCCAAATCTGTTTCTCAGGATGTAGCCGATCCTTTTGAGTCCACCAGTAGGCACTTTTGACGGAGAAGCGACCATTTTTACTTCCTCTCCAAAAAAGGATATCCTCCCTATCCTGCATAGGTTTAATCCGTAGAATAACATTTGCAACTGGTTGAGTGAAACATTGATTGATGACTCTTTCATCCCATTCACAAGAGTTTGGCTTGAACAAGTCTGCCACTACTGAGAAGGAGTGAGTAATAGCATAGGAGAAGCTATCCCGGACTTCTTCCGGCCTAAAACCAGGGACCCAAGGGAGCGACCAAATGTCGGAGTTGCCCTTTCCCACCAATATACCCGCACCCGAAACAACCACATCTCGCCCATTTAAAATCCCCTTCCAAACCATTGAGTCACCCTGCTTCGATTCAACATTCCAGAAACTTAAATTTTGGCAGTATTTATCCCTTAGAATACTTACCCAAGGCCGGTCTGAATTATTCAACAAGTTCCCAGCAAGTTTAGACAGAAGAGCCAAGTTTATGTCCTTGAATCGACGTAATCCAAGTCCACCATTACGTTTCGGCTGACAAATCTCACTCCAACTCTTTGGAGCAAAATAGCGATTCGAATCCATTGTTGAGCCGCCCCCTTTCCACCAAAATCTTGCAGTGATGCTATCCAATTCAGAACAAACACTCAGTGGAACTTTTGAAGTAGCCATTGTATACGTCGGAATTCCATGCAGTACCGAACTAATGAGAGTAAGCCTGCCTGCTTGAGACAATAATTTTGTTTTCCAGCCCTCTAACCGCCCCAGAATTTTTGCTTTCAGGAAAGCAAAATCCTCTCTCTTTCGAGCAGTAGTAAAAAAGGGATTACCCAAATATTTCTCTTCTCTAGATAAACCACCCATGCCCAAAGTCGAAAAGACATTGTTTTTCATATCCTGAGCAATCTTTGGGGAGAAAACAATTCCACTTTTTGCCTTATTTACCGATTGTCCAGACCACCTTTCATACTTTTCAACACAAGCCTTGAACGCCATTGCTTCATCCACCTTAGCCTTGCAAAAAAAGATGGCATCATCAGCGTAAAAAAGATGCGAAATAGGCATTGCCCGCTTCCCAATCCTGAGACCCGTAATTTCTCCTCTGTTTTCAGCTTGTAAAATCAGCTTCGAAAGCACTTCGCTGCAAAGAATGAAGAGATAGGGAGACAGAGGATCTCCCTGTCTTAAACCACGGGAAGGGGTGAATGGTTTCAAAGGAGCCCCATTCAACAGGACTGAAAACTTTATCGTGGTGATGCATTGCATAATTAAATTGCAAAAGTGATTGCAAAATCATTTGCCTCCAAAACTTTACGGACAAAGCTCCACTCCAACCGATCGTAAGCCTTATTCATGTCAGTTTTTATCGCCATAAATCCACCCCTTCCTCTCTTTTTTTTCATGGCATGCAAAGCTTCAGAAGCTAGAACTGAACACTCCGCAATCCACCTTCCAGGCAAAAACGCAGATTGAAATGGGCAAACTAGTTTTTCCAACACTGATTTCAATCTGTCAGTAAGAATTCTTGCAATAATTTTATAACCGAAGTTACATAGACTAATAGGTCTGAATTGGTCAAACCTGTTTGGGCTCTCACATTTTGGAATTAGACAGATGAATGTGTGATTTAGTTGATCGACAAACCACTATTTAGTTTTAAAAAAAAAAGAAGTTACAAACCGTATCAACCGCACAACCATCACCCTTAGTGAGGAGAAAATTATATTGTATACCCACTTTAATTTATTTTTTAATTTTATTTTTATTTGCATATTTTTTAAGATATACCAATTTTTATAGATGATGTCTCTATTAAGCCCTTTTGGTTAATATAAATTATATAGTAGACTTAAGTAGAGAATAAAAGTATATTGAGCTACGGTGTATTTTAATAAAATATAATATAAATATATTTTTTAATTAATGAATAGAAAAAAATGATATTTCTCAATTTATTCTAGAGTGAGAGATTCTACTCAAACCAGATTTTTTTTTACCTCAAAGATCCCAACCACTTAAATCTACAAGTGATTCTCTATTTATTATATTTTGAATAAAAGAAGTTGTACTTTAAAAAATCCAGCTTATTTTCCAGCCAAAATCTTATCCAATATTAAACTCTTTTGTTTGTTCTGTTGGACTTGCTGTCGTTTTGCATATATTTTCGGTTTATTCAGTGTCGTTTTTGTGTACATGAGACAGAGCTGGGTATAGAAGAGATTAGAAAAACCAAAATTAAGGATAATAGGTAGTTGTTTGTCACAACAAAGAGAAGAAGTTGAATCAGTCCACTGTAAACTTCTCCATTAAAAGACCTCTTTTTTATTTTCTTTTCTTTGGTCAACGAACCAACCAACCAACCAACCAACCAACAAACCAAAAAACCCATCATCAATCTCCAACATTTTCATGTTTTAATCATGTAAAGATTGTAACTTTATGAAAAATCAAGCAAAAAATTCAAATGGGTTGGTTTCTGATTCTCCATTCTCTGCTTCTTTTCTCACTCTTTCTCCTTCCTTCCTCTCTCTGCAATACCCATTACGCCAATGAGATTTTCCAGGCAGCCAAACAGGAAAAAGATTGGTTGGTCTCAATAAGGAGGCAAATCCATGAAAACCCAGAACTTAAATTCGAAGAGTATAATACCAGTGCTCTTATTCGAAGTGAATTAGATAAACTTGGTGTCTCTTATTCTTACCCATTTGCCCAAACTGGCATTGTTGCTGAGATTGGCACTGGTTTTCCACCTGTTGTGGCTTTGAGGGCTGACATGGATGCCCTTCCTTTGAAAGTAAGTAAAGTTCAAATCTTTCTTCTTAAACTTTCAAACCCATTATTTCTTAAATGTTTGGATTGTTAAAGGGGATGATTGATGATATTGATTATGGATTGTTTGATTGGGGTTTCATATTCATTTGTAGGAACTTGTTGAATGGGAGCATAAGAGTAAGGTTGATGGTAAAATGCATGGATGTGGTCATGATGCACATACAACTATGCTTCTTGGTGCAGCTAAGTTGCTTAGCCAAAGGAAACACAAACTTCAGGTTAGTGTTTTGATATAGATTTCTTGTTCCTCAAATATTGTTATTATTAGTTCAATAAGTAAGATATAATTGAGCTTCATGAAGTTACAATATTGCTTTGTAAATCCATTTGTTGTCATCTGAAATATGGAGAACAACACAAGCCAGTGTTGCCACCTCTGTTAGAATAAAGACATTGTTTGTGTCTTTTTTTATCTAAATTTTGAGGCAAATGAATTGGTTTGTATGTTCTTTGGCTAGACAATAAGGGTGTGTTATGTTGGGGGTTATGGAATGGTAAATGGTCAAATTTTATTCTATTCATTTGTTTGTTTGTATTTTCAATCAGGGTAAATAGCGGCTACCCAAAGTTTTAAGTTTGTAAGCGGTATAAATTCAATGTTAATTTTTAGAGGTATAAGTATTCAATGTTTGTAAAATTGTAATTTTCCTCCAGTTTCGCCAGTACAATTCTATTTTAAATTTGTTAAAACATTCGGAAGTAACTGATATTTTATGATTTTGTCTAGACCCAATGATCTAGAATCTGTGTCTACTGTCTTATTTAAGACAATAACAGAGTTTGTACTGATGAAATTAGAAAAAAAATTACAGTTTTACAAACATTGGATACTCATGCCTCTAAAAATAAACATTAGATTTATGCTACTTACAAACTTGAATTTTTGGATACTTATGCCACTATTTACCTTTTCAATTAATTGAATGACTTTTTCACATTTGGTGGAATGGTTATTCAACTTCAAAGTGGGTTGAAAGACCATTCTTATACAGATAAAATAAAATTAATTTTATTCGGATTCTTATTTTTATTTTGATGTTTTCATTCATTCCAACCATGGATTCTATTACTATGTTAGAGAAAAAACAACCTTTTGTTGATGTCAAAACACTTTTCCTTTTATATATTTTGGTAAGGGAACTGTGAGACTTCTATTCCAACCTGGTGAAGAGGGTGGTGGTGGTGCATCACACATGATAAAACAAGGTGCTCTTGGTGTTGCTGAAGCAATATTTGGAATGCATGTCGATTTCACATCACCAACTGGAACCATAAGATCTAAGTCAGGACCTCTCTTAGCTGCTGTAAGTTCATTTGAAGCAAAAATAATAGGAAGAGGAGGCCATGCCGCCGAACCCCATCAAAATATAGATCCGATCATTGCTGTTTCGTTTTCAATTTTGGCATTACAACAGCTTGTGTCAAGGGAACTCGATCCCCTCAGCAGTCAGGTACATATTTGGTTTCTCTCCAAACTCGAAAGCATGTGTATGTATGTTTTTTTTTGTTCATGTTGTTTTGATACATTGTTTTGATGAAGGTTCTATCAGTCACCTTTGTTAGAGGTGGGACTGCAAACAATGTAAGTCCATCATATGTTGAATTCGGAGGTACACTCAGAAGCCGCACAACTGATGGTTTGCACCAACTCATTCGTCGGTTGAAAGAGGTACAACACATCCTTAATTCTTCAAGTACTTTAAGGCCCCGTTTGGCTCGGCTTTTAAAAGCTGCTTTTGGGCTTCTTAAGCTCCAAAAACACTTCTTTTGCTTTTAGCTTTTAGCTCGAAAAAGATTTTTCAACAGAAACCAACTTAAGTAGTTTTCTCAGGACCTAATTCATACGATTCATCGTTAACTCAGGCCCGGCGGGTTAGGTCTGTGCTTAGGCCCACTCAAAGCCAAGGCCCAAAATTTTTAGGGATAATTACATAAGACACTATTTTTTTGTAAAAAAATTATATTTTTACGGTTTTTCATAGAAACAACAACAAAACTACATAAAAATAACATGAAAATAATATTTAAATAACATTAAAACAACAACAAATTAACAAGAGTATAACATAAAATGACTGTATTTTCTGTAAATAAAATAAAAAAAATCGTGAAAATATTTAAAATTCCGTGAAACTGTATTTTTGTAATTTTTTTTTATTGTTTTTGTGTATTTGTGAAATAATCTCAAATTTTTATGTAGAATATTTTTTCATTATAAAAATGATATTTTTGAAATTTTTTGTAAAAATAGGTCCAATAATACTCGCATTTTACTTCAGATAAAACACACACTCAACAAATTTTTTGAGCCCATTATTACTCTGGGCCGGCCCTGCGTTTACTCAACTCATTGTCGAAATTGGTTTTGAATTAATAACAAGGCGAGCGAGTTTACTCATTTTCGAAACCCAAATTGCATCTGCTGGCCAAGCATGTCTAAGAAATCATGGTCAGTTTGAAGAGTTGTTGTCTCATACATTTGTTCCGTTTTTCGCTCTTGTAGGTTATGGAAGGGCAGGCTGCGGTGCATAGATGCACCGCGTTTGTCAGCACTAGAGAAGAAGAACATCTATTGTTACCTGCTGTTGTGAACGATGAACGGCTACACGAGCATGTCAAGAGAGTTGGAAGCCTTTTGCTTGGTTCCGAGAATGTGAAAGATGACAAGGAAGTTATGGCGGGTGAGGATTTCGCCTTCTACCAAGAATCAATCCCGGGAACCATGCTTAGCATTGGAATCAGAAATGAGGAAGTGGGTTCGGTACACTCGCCCCACTCGCCTTTTTTCTTTCTTGATGAAGATGTTCTTCCAATTGGAGCTGCATTGCATACTGCCCTGGCTGAGCTTTACTTGAATGATCACCTTCATCAACCATTAAAGGAGGTTCAGTAAATATTTGAGTGAGATTTGTTTTACCAGTGAGGTTCCATGTTTGATTTTTAATGGTGTTTCTTTCTAGTATTACTATAAACAAATATATATAATATATATAAGTCAGTATTCAATAATGATGTTATTATTTTTAGATCTTAAAAAAAGAAATTAGAATAAAGTTATATTATTAAAAAATATTTAATGAGTCATTAAAAAATAATCTATAAAATTAATAATGGTTTTTAGAATAGTTAATTAGGATTTTTTTCTCTCGAACTTTGATATGTATTAAATTATGTTTTTTTTGAACTTTTCAAATCGTTAAAATTTTTTCTCTAACTATTTAGATTGTTAGATTTAAGAAAGTTCAAGAGACACGATATGGTACACGTAGAGATAAAATTTAATAAATATCAAAGTTTAGAAAGTACAATTTAGTATATAGACAATCATCGCATTAGTAAAATTAAATAAAATTAAACAAAAGTCTTTTAATCTAATTATTTCAATAATTCGAGGAGAATTTTTAAAAGCTTGAAAAGTTCGAAAATACATAATTTAGTACATATCATAATTTACAGAATAAAAATTCTAATTATCTTAATAAAAAAAAATAATCTCTATTTTGCTTAATGGGAATATATAATCTCAATAAATCTAATTATAAATAAATAAATAATTTGTAATATATTGTTTCTGATTTTATATAATAAAGTGGTAACGACAAAATTGATGAGGAAAACGACAACAACTATAAAATTGCACACGAAAAAAAACAACAAAGGTCAGAAAAAAGATAAAATATTTATTTATGTTTGAAAACGACATTTTCTGAATAAACGACAAATTTTAAGTGAAACGACATTGTATGAAAAAGACAAAATCATAGGAAAACGGCATTAAGTATAAACACAACAAAATATTGGGAAAACGATAAAATCACAGAGAACAATGTATTGTGGATGTTGTAATACTAATGAGTTAGATCAATAAATTGTGATTAAAAGTTTAAGTTAGATATAAAAAATTGTGATTTAAAAATGAATAACATACATTCCAAGTCAAAAGTTAACAAATTACTTAAATTATTGGGTTTGTTTTCATTAATTTTTCAACATAAATACTTAAATTATTAAATTTGTTATCAGAGCAAGTTTAATGGACGTTATCCTTAAAATAACTGTCAGAAAAAATTCAAAATTAATCTAATGTGAAAGAAAGAAAAATCTATCATATCTATTCATTTTAATCAGTATGGCTACTATCCAACCACGATACTCTTTTTTTTTTTAAGAAATTCAAAATAGTGTACAATATAAAAAGTAAGGTTCAAACTGTATATTTCATACTCTTATAAAATAAAAAAAAAAGCACATATGCAACATACATTTTTTATACTTTATTTTTGACATGTTAAATTATTTTACAGAATATCATAAATAACTACGATATACACTGTTATATAAAATAAAATTAAAATTAAAATAGAAAACACAAAACACAAAGTACACCATTTTTTTAGAATTTCCCTAAATCATATATATGCATTGAACCAAGTCATCACTTTGTAAATCATCCTTCACCTAACCCTTACTCCTTCCCATACACCCAAATGATCAATGTTTCATTTAGAAGGTACAAATAATATGTTAGACATATTAATTCTTGACCAAGATGAGAAATATTTTATTTGACCAAAAAAGACCCATCAAGAAACAACTCTTTATGTCTCTATAGCAAAAAGCCAAAAATAAAAATAAAATCATGTCATATTCAACTTATACATGAAAAGATAACATATACAAAGCCATATTCATGCATGAATGTATACCCTTTTTATTAGATAACACACCAAGTATCACAACTACAACCCTTTTTATCATGTTGCCTTTGAATTATAACCAACCCATCCATGTCTTTTTGCTCTCTATTTTCAATCTCATTATCTCTCAAATATATAAAATCAAATCTTTCATTTCTGCTAAGTTCCTTGTATTGTTCCAAAAGAGAAAAGGAAAAAAAGCATATAGTAAAATTTCAGACTAGATACTTGCATGGGGGACCCTTTTATTCAATTTCACAAAGGTAATGAAGAAGCTAGCTAGTACTTGATAAAGTAATATCACTAACTAGTATATATATTATAAAATTAAGTTAGCTGAATAATGCTAGATAGTAATAGTTTTATTGAGAGCATTGTTATTGGACATCAATATGTCTAGTAATATTATGAGGTGATGACTTATAATTAGTATTAGTTAGCAGTTTTCTATAATCTTTATTAAAGTAAAATAAGTGAAACTCTTACACCAACATCGATATTACATCTCACAAGGGTCTTAGATAATATGAGTGTCCTTTAGCATTTTTCTTTTATTTATTATGGGTTAAAAAAATGACTGTTTTTACTAATAATTTTTTTTGGATAGTTTTTAATCGCAAAAAACATTTTATTGTAATATTACTTTCACCCACAAATGTTTTTGATGTGTACAATAATTTACATATTTTTAATATCTTTAATCATATATTATTTTATTGTGATTAGATGTAAGTTTTTTGTATTATTGTGAAAACCAAAAACAATGGAGAGAGACAGAGAGAATCACTCAATCTAAATTAGATTGGCACTAAGTTTTATTTATATTGCTGAATTACAAGAAGAGAAAGACTAACAAATACAATAGAAAGTTGTTACAAACTAGCTGAGCAAAAACAAACTAAAATTAACCAACTGGTGTGCTCTTCTTGTATTCCAATAACATCCCCCCTCAAGTTGCACATATCAAGACCATGTGTTAACTTGTTCTTAAAGTGATGAAAAGGAGTTTCAGCCAGTGATTTTTGTGAAAATATCAGCAAGCTGATGTGTGGTGTCCACATACCGTACATCCAATTCTTGAGCTAGAACTTTGTCTCTTACAAAATGAAGATCCACTTCAATATGTTTAGTACGAGCATGAAATACAGGATTGGAGGCTAGAGATCCAACTCTTAAGTTATCACACCAGAGTATGGGACAATGCTGACTTTGGAAACCAATTTCTTTGAGCAGGGATTAGATCCATACTAGTTTAGTTGTGGCTAGAGCAAGAGCACGATACTCAAATTCAAACTGCTTCTAGCCACTACTATTTGTTTCTTAGAGCACCAACTCACCAAGTTTTCACCAAAGTAAATGTAATACCCTAATGTAGACTTTCGATCATCATAGCAGCCAGCCCAGTCTGCATCAATAAACTCTTGTAAATCAAGTGTTGTGGCTGGTTTGAATTGCAATCCTCCATCAAGAGTGCCTAAGAGATACCTCAGAATTATTTTACACGCACTCCAATGATCTGAGGTAGGGGTCTACTAGAATTAGCTTAATCAATTTACTGCAAAAGCAATATCGGATCTGGTCATGGTGAGATATTGAAGTGCTCCTAACACATTTCGATACATTGTGGGATTCTTCATTGGAGTACCAGTGTGTTGAGACAATTTTGTGGTCGAGCACATAGGAGTAGGTTGTGACTTATTTGATTATCAACAAAAAGAATTTTGGTAGAAAATTGCAGGCATTTTTTTGGTTTTGTCCAGCCCTAAAATCGATTCCCTCACCCTCTCTATTTCTCATCTCTTCCAAATTGTTAATTCTTAAAAATTCATGTTGAATAAAGTTTGGATTTGTGATTGTTGGTGCAAGTTTGTTGGAAAAGCTTGAGGTAATTGTCTCATCTGAATTTCTAAGTTTAAATGCAAATTATTGTGATAATTTCTTGTGCTCTTGATGTTCAAGGTGATTGAATGTATGTTGTAGTGGATTGAAGTGAAATTGATGATTCTTATGCTGTTTGAACTTGTAAAACTATGGGTTATGCATCTAGAGTCTAGCCTACCTTAGTGAGTTTTTAAAGTTGTGATTGTATTAAAAATCTGAATATTGGTTCTATTTTGGTTGTTTTCAAGCATGAGTTTTAGTTTTGGTGTTCAAGCTCTTGAATGGAGAATTTTGATGATGCAGCTCAAGTTTTGAGCTTATCTTGATTGTTGTTATAATCTGATTTTTGGATGCATAGTTTGTTGAGGATTAAAAGCTTGATTTATGTGTTCTAATGCCCTGCTATGATAATTATAATCCATGGAGTATGAATTTGAAGTGTATGCAAGTTTTAGTTGGGATCCTTATGCATGTTGGGCTAAAAATTTGAAATTGGAATGGAGATTTCTGGGTTTGGAAACTAGGCACCACGGCCCCACTCATTGGGCGTCGCGGCCCGCCTTGTGGTTTCTGGGCAAATTGATGTCGAATCTTGTTTCGAGCATAACTTTTTGATCCGGACTCCGATTTGGGTGTTCCGTATATTGTTGGAAAGCTCGTTTCGAGCTCTATATGTTTGGCTAAATTTAAATGCCAATTTTATAATTATGTGAGAGTGGATTTAGGGATTAACCCTATTTTATGAATCTCGAAAATTGTGACTGGGATTACCAGCACTTGGTCAGGAGCACCCAGAGATTTGGAATCTCCGTAAGCAGGCGCCTCCAGTTTTTTGGGAGGTTCGGATGCCATGAAGGTCGAAGGGTTCACTGCAAAAGAAAGAATCTTGAATTACATGGGCGTTGTCAAAAATGACTGCGTGACTTGCGCCACCTTTCAGTTCTAGAAAGACGCACTCATGTGGTGGAAGTTAGTATCCCTCACCCAAGACATCACTACAATGACCTGGGAAGAGTTTCAGGATTTGTTCAACGCTAAAATTACGATAAGGCAGTCCGCAGTGCTAAGCGGAAAGAGTTCACTGAATTGGTTCAGGGAGAAAATATGTCAACAATAGATTACACAACAAAGTTTGACTGTTTAGCCAAGTTGGCTTCGAGTATAGTACCCACAGACTTCAGTAAGAAAGAGAGATGCCTGGCTGGTTAAATGCAAAGATAAAACATGATCGTGTAATTACTACAAGTGATACAATGACTTATGTAAAATGGTTGTGAAGGCTCTTCGAGCCGAGGGTGCCGTGAAATTTCTTCAGGAGTTTGAGAGACTCCAAATATTGGTGGGACCACCACTCTTCCTACTTCTAGATATGGTAAGGATGGTGGTGTTTCCACTGTTGATCAAAAGAGGAAGACTTTTCAACATATGATGGTTTGGGAAAAAAATTAAGAGGTTCTGAGAGAACTAAGGTAGAGGTTGATGTCAGGGTTATTCTTATCCTGAGTGTCCTCGTTATAAGAAACACTATCCTGGAGAGTGTAACCGGAAAACATGTTTCCAGTGTGGCATGGTTGGACATTTTAGAAAATATTACCCTTAGATAAAGCGGGAGGAACTAAAGCTAGAAGCAAAACTCGTACTTGCTCGAGTGTTTTCCATCAGAACATGTGAATAGATATGATACCAATACGAACTACCCATTTCAATTGTTGTGCTTTCTTAAATTGCAGTCGAAATCAACTTGGGAGCTCTTCCTTCTTCTTCTGAAACCATAACTTACGCTTGCTTTTTGCTCTTGACCGATCTTGACTTCAGACAAAGGAATCTTTTCATGTTGGTTCTTCCTTCTAATGACTAGCTTATCTATGATTCTTTGTTGCCAGATGAAGCAGCAGGCATCGGTCCATAGAACCTATAAAAAAGAGATGGTTGTAGTGCAAAGTATTGTGCATCTAGGTCACTCAACTCGCTCACAACCCCGTCCCGTTGTGGTATGGAATAATTGAATTATAGATCCACTTGAGTAGATTTGACGTCTATGTTTTCTTACCCATGTTGAAGCATACTTGGTAATTTTCGTTGGAATTAAAATCCTATTGTGGGCACATATGTATAATATATATGCTATTATAAAGTATGATACAAAATTAAGTGACCAATTATGTTATGGGTATCAAAAGAGTATTAAATTATTATGAAAATAATGTGTAAATACCATAAGTTAATTTATAATTTATTGAGGACTCAAATTATAAATACCCAAAAATCATTCTAAGATGAGTCTATAATAGGTAGTGGTCCCTTAAGAAACACTAGGGTTTCTGTATTGTCTCATTCCCCATCAGAGAAAATACCTAAGAAATAGTGTTTTCATTTTCTTCTTTTTTAATTTAGCAAAGGATGTATAGATTTATGATTTAAGGGCTCGTTTGGAACGTCGTATTGTATTGTATTATATTGAATTAGATTATATATTATATTTTTATATAATATTATGTTAAACTTTAATTTATACGAAAATATATATTATATATTTAGGTGTCCATAAAAGTTAATACTTCATATAGTTTTACATAAAAATATTACATAAAATACAATTCGATATAATGTAATACAATACAATACGACCTAATACAACGTTCCAAACGAGCCCTAAGAGTTTTCTATATATTAAAGCACTTTTAAAAACTGTAGGAATTTTAAGATAGGATTTTACTATCTTGCCCCCTACACCAACAAACAAAACCAATCAAGTATAAGGTCAATTTCGACCTTTCCCTGTTCAATGACTTTTCAAAGTCAGAGAACCCAAAACGACAGCGTTTTGTGATTGAACAAAACCCAAGGCTCGAGAATCTTCTCAGCCACTTTCTCTCTTTCTCTGTCTTCACTTCGAAACCCTAGCAGAGAGTTTCTCTCTGAGAAACTCGAAGCTAGGTTTCAATCTACCCAGAAAAACAAGCCCCAAACACTATACACAGATCAGATCTACAATGATCTGATCTGTACACACCCACACACACAAATAGAAAAGGATTAGGGATAGAAAACACCAGAAATTTCCCGAAGTTCACCAATAAAATTGGCTACGTCTCCGTTTGAGCTGCTCCTCGAATTTGAGAGCTCGATTCCACTATCAAGATGTTTCAATCATACAACCATGAAGATTCCAAGTCACAGGTAATAATTTTTTGACTGGTAATCTCCTTTAATACATGTATTTTGTGTTTAATCCCTCTCTCTCTCTAGATCTAACTCTCTTTTGTGTTTCTGTGCATGTACGAGCTTGGATTCTTCCTTCTTCAAGTGTTCTTACTCTGGATCTTGAAGAACTCACTCAACCACACAGATCTGGTTGTTGCTTGAGGTATATATAGATCTAGGGTTTTATTTGTTGCTTCTGAATGTGTTAGTTAGGTAGTTACAGAATGTAGTTAGAAGTGGATTTAGCCAAATCCACTCTAACTACTTTCTGTTAGGTTTATTAGAGACCGAAGGTCAACTTAGGGATTTGCATGTATTTCCTTTTCTGTCCTTTGTGTTTATGTTGTATTTGGACTTAATATCAGTGTAAGTGGAGGATTATTTTTTAACAATTTCCACCTAATCCTTCACTGAGCTGATATTATAGTGGTCGAGTCAATTCAGAGGGTCATAGCTCTGTGATCCAAAGGATCACCTTATCCCTGATCCAACCCTATTAAGTTTAAACAATGTTTAAACTTAGATAGGGTGATCACTTTAGTTCCCATGTCTGCAGGGTTCTCTTCTGTAGGCACCTTGTCAATGTTTATGTGTCCCTGTGTCACTTTATCTCTGATGAAGTGGTACTTTATTTCTATGTGCTTGGTTCTGTCATGGAACATAGGGTTTCTGCATAGGTGTACACAACTCTGGCTATCAGAGTAAATTACTGGTTTTGTGTCTAGTAATCTTAGCTCTTCTAGGACTCCTTTAACCCATATGCTTTCTTTAATGGCCTCTGTAGTTGCAATGTACTCTGATTCAGTTGTGGATAATGCCACAACAGGTTGTAATTGGACTTTCCAACTTACACAATTCCCCCCTAGTAGTAATATATAGGCTGATGTAGATTTCCTACTGTCTCTATCTCCAGCATAGTCTGCATCACTGAAGCATTCTATTGCTGTGCTTCCTTGTTGCTTTCTGTACTTGAGTCCCAATTTAGTTGTCCCAATTAGGTACCTTAGTAACCATTTCATAGCAAGCCAGTGTGTCTTACCAGGATTTGTCATGAATCTGCTAAGTACACTAATAGCATAAGCAAGATCAGGTCTAGTGCTTACCATTAGGTACATAACAGATCCAATAGCATTAGCATAAGGAATTTTACTCATTTCCTCCTTCTCAGCTTTGCTCTCAGGGCATTGCTTCTTAGATAGTGTGAACTGTGTAGTTATAGGTTGGCTAGCAATTTTAGATCCCTTCATTGAGAATTTCTCAATAATCTTGTGTATGTAGTCTTCCTGATTTAGAATAAGTGTCCCTTCTGCTCTGTTTCTCTTAATAGAGATTCCCAAAATCTTAGTAGCTTCCCCTAGGTCTTTCATTTCAAACTCAGTCTTGAGTAGGCCCTTCATTGTGTTTACTCTTGCCCTTTCTTTACTGATTATAAGCATATCATCTACATACAGAAGTAGATATATGACTTTATTAATATCAGTACCTTTGTAGTACAAACAGTGATCATAGTAACTCCTAGAAAACCCCAGTTTTAGCATAAATCCATCAAACCTTTTATTCCATTGCCTAGGAGACTGTTTTAACCCATACAGTGACTTAACTAGCTTGCATACATAGTTTTCCTTCCCTTTTTCAATATATCCTTTAGGTTGTCTCATGTAGATCTCTTCTTCTAGTTCACCATGTAGGAAAGCAGTAGTAACATCCATTTGGTCAATTTCTAGGTTGAATTGAGTAGCTAGACTTAGCATTATCCTTATAGTCTTGTATTTTGCAACTGGTGCAAATACTTCATTAAAATCTATACCCTCTTTCTGTGTAAACCCTTTGGCCACTAACCTGGCCTTGTATCTTATAGGTTCATCCTTAGTTCTGCCTTCTTTCTCCTTAAATAGCCATTTACAGTCCACTATGCTCTTATCTTTAGGTTTAGGCACTACAATCCAGGTTCTGTTCTTCTTAAGAGATTCCATCTCTTCATCCATTGCACCTTTCCATTTCCTGGAATTTGGTCCTTTAATGGCCTCTTCATATGATTGAGGTTCATTATTGGCCATTTCCAATTCACTCATAAAGGCATATGCAATGTCTTCATCCCAAATATTAAAACTGTACTTAGGATTAGGTCTTGGTACCCTTCTGCCCCTGTCCCTGACTAATTGATAATCCCCCAAGTCTTCTTGAGTGCCTTCATCAACAATGTCAGTGTTGTCTTCATCAGGTTCCACTCGAACACGGTTCCTGTGTTCCACTCGATCTCGATCTCCCCGGTTCTCGTTCTGTGTGTTCACTGTTTGTTCCACCTGAATAGATCCAGTTCTTTCATTTTCACTATTACCTGCATTGTTAGTGTCTTTTGTACCTGCATTAGGGTTAGAAGAAATAGGCAAACATGGAAATACATCTTCTTTAAATATTACATCCCTGCTATTAATAGTTTTAAAACCTTTTTGTTCCCAAACCCAAAGTCTATATCCCTTAACCCCTTCTGGATATCCCAGAAAAACACATTTCATAGCCCTAGGTTCTAATTTCCCAACACTTTGATGTGCATATGCTGCACAACCAAACACTCTAAGATTTGAAAGATTAGGAGGTTTACCAGACCATTTTTCCTCAGGAGTTTTGAATCCATTTGCACTGGATGGACTCCTGTTAATTAAGTACACAGCTGTTAAGGCTGCTTCTCCCCAGAAACCTTGTGATAGTCCAGATTGCAACAGTAAGCATCTCACTTTGTTGAGAATGGTTCTGTTCATTCTCTCTGCAACTCCATTCTGTTGGGGTGTTATTCTAACTGTCCTGTGTCTCTGTATGCCATGTTCTTTACAGTAATTGTTAAATTCATCATTACAAAATTCTAATCCATTGTCAGTCCTTAGAGTTTTTAATTTTTCATTTGTTAAATTTTCCACAAGTGTTTTCCACTGTGTAAATTTAGAAAAAGCCTCATTTTTATGTTTTAACAGAAAAATCCAAACTTTCCTTGAAAAATCATCAACAATAGATAAAAAATAGACACAGCCACCATGAGTACTTGTTTTCTCTGGTCCCCACAGATCAGAGTGAACATACTCTAGTATTTTCTTAGTGTTGTGTGTGCCAGTGGAAAATTTCAGTCTATGATGTTTTCCAAGTACACAACACTCACAAAAATCAAGTTTACATACCTTGTCTTTACCTAGTAAGTTCTGTTCACTCATTAGTTGCAGTCCTTTCTCACTGATGTGTCCTAGCCTCTTGTGCCATAGCATTGCATTTGAGTTATCAGTGTTGCTGTGAGCAGTGTAATTGCAAGGTACAACTGGTTGTCCTTTTAAGTAGTATAAGCCTCCATCTTTGTGTCCTTTCATGATAGTTAGAGCCCCTTTACTTATTTTCATTTGGCCAGATTCAATTTTGCTAACAATGCCTTGGTCATCTAGAACACTTAGTGAAATTAGATTCCTGGCCAGATTAGGAACATATCTAATTTCACTTAGAGTTCTGACCATTCCATCATGCATTTTAAAACTGATAGATCCAGAACCTTGTATATCACAAGTTTGATTGTTTCCAAGTATAACTCTGCCCCCATTTGTTTTCCTGAAATCAAACATGAAAGCTTTATTATTAGTCATGTGGAAAGTGCAACCAGAGTCAAGGATCCATTCATCTTTGATGGATGGTCCAACTTGGTACACTTCACCACTTTCATATCCAGCAGTAACATTAGCATCATGCATATCAGATTTAGGTTTAGAATTTGAGTATTTAGAATCTCCCTGTCCATGTGGTTTTTGTTTGTTATTTCTTTTCAAGAAATAACAATCTCTTTTAAAGTGCCCAGGTTTACCACAATTGTAACAACCATTAGTTTCATCAGTATTTCTTGTGTTTGAATTTGATCTGCCTCTTTGATATCCTCCTGGTTTGTTTGAGTTTCTTCCTTGACTTCTGCCCCTGTTATTCCAAGGCTTTCTTGGACCTGGTTTGCCTCTACTCAGGTTGACTTCACCATTTGAATGTCCTCCTTTCTCTGTTCTCATTTCTAAGTCTTTAGATTTGAGTGCAGAGATTACCTCTTCTAGGGTTATAGATGTCCTTCCATACTTAATAGCAGTTTTGACTTCTCTGTAGGATTCAGGTAATGAATTTAGAATAATAATGGCCTGGTTTTCATCACTTAGTGCCTCATTTTCCCCAGAATTTGCAAGTTCAATATGCATCCTTAAGAATTCATCCAAATTTTGATCAAGAGATTTGGATGAACTCATTTTAAACCCAAAAATCCTTTCCTTCAAGAAAATCTTGTTGGTTAGGGATTTCTGTTGAAACTGTTCTTCCAGTTTCTTCCAAATCAAGCGTGGGTTTCTTCCTTGTCAATTAGCCTGATAATGGCATCTGATAAATTGAATATCATGATTCCTGTTGCAGTTTCCAAGTATTCTTCTTGCTGAATCTTGGTAGTCCCTTCTGGCCATTCTATAGGGTCATTAAGTACTCTCAATAGTTTCTGTTGAGCCAAGAGTGACTTAATCTTTCTCCTCCAAATCCTATAATCACCAGAACCATCAAATTTGTCAATGTCAACCTTTAAATTGCTCATAATTAATGAAATTAAGTAAAATCAGATGAAATAGATAATAATAGGCAATTCAATTGTAAAGATAATTATAATGTGTCCCAGAAATCTTGTGTTAAAGATTTTAAGTTGATCTGGTTGAGTTCTTGAATTTCTTGATTGAGTTTCTTGCTTCCTTGCTTGAGTTTTTCCTTCCTTCTTGATTAGTTTGAGTGTTGATCTTTTCCAGCTTTAACCAAGCTCTGATACCATTGTAGGAATTTTAAGATAGGATTTTACTATCTTGCCCCCTACACCAACAAACAAAACCAATCAAGTATAAGGTCAATTTCGACCTTTCCCTGTTCAATGACTTTTCAAAGTCAGAGAACCCAAAACGACAGCGTTTTGTGTTTGAACAAAACCCAAGGCTCGAGAATCTTCTCAGCCACTTTCTCTCTTTCTCTGTCTTCACTTCGAAACCCTAGCAGAGAGTTTCTCTCTGAGAAACTCGAAGCTAGGTTTCAATCTACCCAGAAAAACAAGCCCCAAACACTATACACAGATCAGATCTACAATGATCTGATCTGTACACACCCACACACACAAATAGAAAAGGATTAGGGATAGAAAACACCAGAAATTTCCCGAAGTTCACCAATAAAATTGGCTACGTCTCCGTTTGAGCTGCTCCTCGAATTTGAGAGCTCGATTCCACTATCAAGATGTTTCAATCATACAACCATGAAGATTCCAAGTCACAGGTAATAATTTTTTGACTGGTAATCTCCTTTAATACATGTATTTTGTGTTTAATCCCTCTCTCTCTCTAGATCTAACTCTCTTTTGTGTTTCTGTGCATGTACGAGCTTGGATTCTTCATTCTTCAAGTGTTCTTACTCTGGATCTTGAAGAACTCACTCAACCACTCAGATCTGGTTGTTGCTTGAGGTATATATAGATCTAGGGTTTTATTTGTTGCTTCTGAATGTGTTAGTTAGGTAGTTACAGAATGTAGTTAGAAGTGGATTTAGCCAAATCCACTCTAACTACTTTCTGTTAGGTTTATTAGAGACCGAAGGTCAACTTAGGGATTTGCATGTATTTCCTTTCCTGTCCTTTGTGTTTATGTTGTATTTGGACTTAATATCAGTGTAAGTGGAGGATTATTTTTTAACAAAAACATATATTTCTGGAGGGTTTTATAAATCTTAACAACTTGCAAGTATTCTCACTGCAAATACAATAAATTTCAAATATTTATATATGAATCTAAATTAATCATGTATTCACTATTGAGTAATTATTAGGGCAGGACAGTGCGAGATGTGTCTTTTGCCCCATTTACATCTCTATTAATGTATTCCAACATTGAACACTTTTGTTTAGTGTATTTTGATTATTAACAAATGTCAAACTAGCTAACAGCCTAATTAATATAATATACAATTACAAGAGTTTTGTTTAAGGTATCTCATAACATATATATTTTCTTTATAATATATAAAAGATGAATCTTTGTACCTTGGTTTGTAGTATTAGGAGACAAATTACAAAAAGTGAAATTCTAGCTAATAATTAATTTTCTCTCATGTGCTCTCCACATTACATTTTTTGTTCCTTAAATGCTAATATCTTCTTTCCTAATATAAACTATAAAGAATATAAATTAATTGAATCTGCAAAAACATTCTGTCTACTACATAATTATTCAATCAATCAATTTTTTTCTTTAAAAAATATATAGATTTGAGGAGATCTCTCCACCCCAATTATAATTTATGGTTGTTCCATACATATATAATATATAAAAGAACAATTTCATAGAAAAAAAGTAGCCAATAAAGGTACCACCTATGCATATATAAAGAATCAAGATATATATATGATATATATAAATACAAATCTTACAAGATCACCATGTTCTTCTACCTTCCAAAGCTCAAAATTTGATCATATATTTCTATTTAAATTCTTTTTTGGAAATATGATAATTCTACCACAAATGACATGTCATTTTCTATTATAGACCTATATTATACTTGATGATTCTTCTAATTAGAAAAAGAAGCCAACAAGAGCAAGACATATGTCCTTATATACTTTTTTTTGCTATTATGACATAATAATACATTTCTTTTAATTTCAAATATCATTCATGATCTTTAGTATTAGGGAAGAAAAAAAAGGCCAATAATAAAGTAATGGGTGGTTGAGTATGATTACTTAACTTATATAACAAAGCCAAGTAATTATGATCTAGATTCTCATTAGTCTCTTAACCGCCCATACTAACAATAGTAGGGACCTCATTCTTTGATTAGAATCTCTATTAATAAGCTTAACTACCTTTTTGAGAAAGAAAATAATTAATTACTACTATTAATATTCCTCAAAAGATAGAAAGATATATATAACCAATATATACTAATAGTCAACCTATATGTATGCATATTGATATTCTCTTGTGGTGTGTTTGAGTTGTATTATTGTTACTTTTTGGCTAGACTTTGGTTTTAACCTTTGCAAATATACAAGGGTATATAGTAAATAATAATTGTTGAGTTGGTGAAAATTGTTTGTCTGAAAAGAAAAAAGAGATCAAAAATAGTGGTTGAGAATTGAGTTTGAGATTATATATATTTTGGACCAAAACTTTTAGAGCAATGAGCACCATTGGTGGTGTTACCGGGTGTCACAGAGCCGGCCCTGAAATATAATGGGTCAAGAAAAAAATATTTTTAAATTTTTATTTAAAAAAAAGTGTGATACTTATTAAAAGTAATAAAAAAAAATATGTAATTTTAGAAGGAAATCTTTACCTTAGGTAAAGACCTAGCATGTCTATGCCCAAGATTGGGCCTGAGATGCTCGATACTATTACGAGGTGACATCTCGTGAAGGATTAGCGATATTGTTATTAGACACTAGTAGTACCTATCATCACTTAAATATGATACATTACAATTAATTAGTAATATTTCATAAAAATTATTATAGTAAATTATATGAGATTCAATACTTAATTACATCAATAGCGATATGATATATTGAAGAATGTTAGACACAACTGGTACCTTCAATATGTCTTTATAATATGAGAAATGTTAAAAAGTATCACTGTGCTTAGTACCTTTCTCGGTGTCATACTATTATTAGTGTAATTCAGTATCAGATTTCATATAATTTAAGAAAATAATTTTTAAAAAATATCACTAACTAATCGTAAAATACTTATGAAAATATTTAGCACCACTAATATTTAATAACAACACTCTTATAATATTTATCAAATTAAAATAAATGAAACTTCATTTTTAATTGAACTAATTGTATTGATGCCACTAATATCCATATATATAGGGAAATTTGATTTTCTATACTTACATATACCTAATATTTTATTTCTAAATTAATACATATCACCATTGAAAATATATGATCACTTTATCTAAAACCCAAAAATACCCCTCTCAAATTTCCATACTTTTTTTTAGTGCAAAAACATAAAATAAAAAAAAAATTGGTAGTCCGATGGGGTCCGATGGTGGTCCGATAGTCACCTGATGCTATTTTTGTATGTACAAAAACATAAAAAAAAAAAAGAAATTGGTAGCAAATCTGGTCCGATGGGTACGATGGGTGGCCCGATGGGTGGCCCGATGGGTGGTTCGATGGGTGGTCCGATGGGTGATCCGATAGGTGGTCCGATGGTGTAAATGGAGTGATGTAAATGGGAGTATTTTAAAGATATCATAAAAATTGTCATATCCTACAAATATTAGTTATTATTTGTTTAGAAATTTTTTTTTAACCAAATGTAAGCATAAAAAATCAATTTTCCCTATATATATATATATTTTATTTTAATACTTTTCATTTAATAATGTCCCTTCAAGCTGAGTCATTCTCACGTGTAATGACCATAGTAAATTGGGCCATCTGCCTCTCCTCCTTTTTCCAAATTTACACTAAAGGATAAATCTTTTTAGTTCAAAATTAGTTTATTATATAATATCAAAACTTGGGAAAAGCAAAAACCTAATAAAGGATGATTTATCTTCTTTAGTTTTCTTTATTGGGACTATGGTTAGGCTTTGAGATTGAATTGACAGAAAGAAATGAGATATATATACTTGTATATTATCTTATTGTTAAGTTGGATAAGTAACATATTCAAGGAAAAAATAAAGAATAAAAATAGAAAAAGACCATTTGAAGCTTTTATGATGCCCTAAAAAACAACAAAAGGAAAAGGGTTTTTTAGCATGTTTAACCTTTCTAAAATTAACTTTTGTTTTTGACATGTTCAAAGATTATTTCACAATTGATTGATGAGAGGGAAGATTTGTTATTGTATTTATATTTTGGGTTTTTCTCTTTCTTCTTTTTTACAACTTGTAAATTCTACATGTCATGTTAACTATATCATCTTTTTATCCACCATGAGGACTTTTAGTAAATTTGAAAATAATTACAAAAATTCTTATTTTTAAGTGAAAACATTGTTCCCATAAATTTTATATATTTTTATTATTATTCTACATAGTTTTATTTTGACCTTAATGCTTTTTTTTCATCTCTATAAAATTTATATTTTTTATTATTATCTTATATAATTTTATTTTTATATCTCATTAATATCTTTTTAATAATTTTTTTTTTGTTGCCACTAAAAATGTGACTACACCTCAAGAAGGAAAGAGAAAAATCATTCTATATTTAAAATATTTTGTCACTATTTTGCATATTCAAGAAGTTACTTGATAGATTTTCTTTTTAAAATGACTGTATAAAGAAAAGACATAGCTATAATAATTGAAAAGAAAATTATTGAAGGGAAAAGAAAAAAGAAGAGAGAGATTATTATTATTAAGCTTTGTAAATATGTGGTTGCAAACCCATGTGAGTATCTTTTGTAAATGTGTGGATCTCCACCTTTCATCTATCCCAAAACTTGGTTGGTTTTGCAATGTGAACTCCTTTGCTTAATTAACGATTTTACTTATTAAAACTACTTTTCCAATAGGGCTGTACAGAAATTTTCGTAAACCGCCCAACCCGAATAACCCGACTAAACCAAACCGACAAAACCGAAAAAAAATACAAACCGACATAACTTGACAAAATTCTAAACCGCCCAATTAAATTCTAAATTGATTGACCCCAAAATGCCCAATGAACGCCCAAACCGATTTAACCCGATTAAGAGTTTTTTTTTTTTTTTTATATATATATTATATAATATATAATAATATATAATATATATTAAAAAAAACCCAATCCCTAAATTGAATTTAGATTTGGAATATTATGTATTTAATGTTATTAATTTTTATTTTAGTTGAATGCGAAAAAAAAAAAAAAATCCTAATTCGGTTTGGGCGGGTTAACCCGCCCAACCCGCCCAACCCGTCGGTCGGGTCCAGAAATTTTTTTTTTTAAATTGGGCAGTTTGCATGCAGAATTTTATAACCCGATCTTTATATTGGGTTGGAAAATATATAGTATAAACCGACTAAACCGACCGATGTACAGCCCTATTTTCCAATAGTTTGTTTAAAAACAAAATACATTTATAATATTATTATTTTACTTATTGAAAATTAATCGTACATATATATATATCTAAATATATATAATCCTCATTCTATATACAAAGAAGAGAATTAAATTGGTACTTGGGAATTCTCAAAATTGAGGATAGAACTCAAGGTAGCTTGAATAACAAGTAAACTTTGAACAACTTATATATGAGAAATGCTATTTAGTACTTTGCTGGTTATCATATCACTATTTGTAATTAAGTATTGAGTTTCATATAATTTAATATAATAACTTTTAGAAAATATCGCTAATTATCAATAGCAAAATGCCATTTCTAAAAGGTATTAGATAATCGGTACCTTATAGCATTAATTGCTATCGAATACTAATAGTGCCCAACACCTTCAGGGGTGTCCTACAATTAATTAGTTAGTTATATTTTTTAAAAGCTATTTTTTTAAATTATATAGACCCGATACTTAATTACACCAATAGCAGTATAATTTGTTAAAATTCATGCATGCATTATAGCATTTCTCATTTGAGAATTACTAAAAGGCACTATTAGTACCCAACAAAGCACATTCAATGACGTCTTACGATTAGCTAATTATATTTCCTAAAAGCTATTTTCTTAAATTATATATATATATACCCGATACTTAATTACACCAATAACAGTATGACACTGAAAAGAGTATTAAATACCATGCATGCATTATAGCATTTCTCATATGAGAATTAGTGTTTACTGTCTAGCACCATCTTCAGTGTCATGCCATATTGGTGTAATTAAGTATCGAGTTTTATATAATTTAAGAAAATAATTTTTAAGAAAATTGTTAACTAATCATAAGACATTACTTATAAAAAAATATTAGGCACTACTAATACCTAATGACAATATTCTTCCATATATATATTCAATGTCATCTATATGTGGCAAAACAACAACTACTTACCAATATAAACAAATTACTAATTAATGAATTGATTAAAAAATTAGTCATAATTTTTTACTTTCTCCCTTTTTTTCTTTCCTTGGAACTAAAGGTATCCAGGTTGTCCACATAGGAGAGGATCTTACACATGTGTGAACACTCTCCAAACCCCTTTTCAATCTCTCTCTCTCTCTCTTTCTATAAATTTGCCACCCCTAACTCCATTTCTTTCTCCCTCTCTTTTTTTACTAGCTAATTCAGCTTTTTGGAACTTGAAATAATATCCTCAAAAAAAATATAGTAATAATAAAATAATAAACTTTTCTTTTGTATGCTTATTAGTGGCAACACATGTGATCAAGAAGAGGAATAATTTCACATAGTTTTCCTTTTCATGTGAAGAGAAAAACCTCTCTAGTAGTATAGTACACTCCATATATATATATATCCATATCATTACATATATAATTCTCTCATACATTTTTTGTGTTCAAGTTTGATCAGTTATAAAAGGTTATTACATTATTATTGAAGAAAAAAATAATGGGTGAAGAAGCTAAGCAACAAGTTAGTGTTTTTTTTTTTTTTTTTTTTTGCATATATTTACCATTTTTTAGAATTTTCTTTTTACTAATACCAAAATTATAATTTCTTTAATTTTGAATATATTTTCAGGAACAAGCTAAAGAAGAAGCTAAGCCAATTGAAGTAATTGAAGAGAAGAAAGAAGATAAAGAAGAAAAGAAAGTAGAAGAAGAAGAGGCTAAACCACAACCACAACCACCACCACCACCATCTCCTTTTATTTTGTTTATTGACTTACATTGTGTAGGTTGTGCTAAGAAAATTGAAAGGTCTTTAATGAAAATTAGAGGTAATTAATTAATTAATTAAAATTAACATAATTTTTTTAGTTAATTAATTTTTGATATAATTATTATTTATAATATATTTTGGCTATATTAGGAGTGGAGGCAGTTGGTATAGATTTTGGTAAAAATGAAGTGAGTATAAAGGGAATAGTGGAGCCTCAAGCAGTGTGCAACAAAATCATGAAAAAGACTAAAAGAAGAGCTAAAGTGTTGTCCCCATTACCAACTGCTGAGGGTGAACCTATGCCTCAACTTGTCACTTCACAGGTATATAAATATATATAATAGGGCCGACCTTGAAATTAAATGGATCATTGAAAAAAAAATACTAGCTCTTATTTAGGGTAAAATTAATGGGTCGTTTTAATTTTATTTTTGGATTAAGTAGATTTTAGATACAGGCCTAACCTGTATATGTCTAAAACCGAGCTTGTATATATTTATATATTAATTTTATGGAAATTAATTTATTAATTTACAATATTAATTATTACTACAGGTTGATGGACCAGTTACTGTTGAACTTAGTGTAAATATGCACTGTGAGGCTTGTGCAAACCAACTTAAGAGCAAGATACTCAAAATGAGAGGTAAAAACAACAACAACAAAGTTTATTGTTTTTTTTTTAAAAAAAAAATTAAGAGTATATTGTGATAGTGATTTTTTAAAATTGCAAGTGTGTAATGTTTTAGTGCATATTTTATGTATAACGATATAATTTTTTAATTATAATAATGTAGGAGTTCAAACAGCTGTAACTGAGCTGAGTAGTGGGAAAGTCATAGTAACAGGAACAATGGACGCAACCAAATTAGTGGAATATGTTTACCGACGCACAAAGAAACAAGCCACTATTATCCCACAGCCTCAGCCTGAACCCGAACCTGAACCTGAACCTGAAAAGAAAGAAGAAGAGGCTGAAAAACCACCACCATCGAAAGAAGAAGAAAATAAACCACCACCACCACCGCCGGAAGAAGAAGTAAAGAAAGAGGAGGAAAAACCACAAGAAGATCAAGATCAAGCAAGTAAAGAAGAAAATAAGGAAAATAATAATGGTGAAGATATGATGATGATGATGAACCATAATAATGGTGGGTATGGAAGTGTTGATGAAGAGAATATGAAGAGAATGATTCACTATTATCAACCTCTTTATGTTATTGAAAGAATCCCAGCTCCTCAGTTGTTTAGTGATGAGAATCCTAATGCATGTTGCATTTCATAATAATAATAATAATAATTATATATAATAATAATAACAAAAAAAAATAATTAAGATGTACAATGTATGATGAATATTATTACTACCACTAATTAATTATAATTATAACCAGTACTTGTGATGATAGTATTTTTAATGTCAACAAGTTTGGTGGGTAGTAATGAATAATGGTTAATTATTAATTAATTGATTTAATGATTAATTAGAGCTATTATGATTATTGTTATTATTAATTATGAGTGTTATTTTGTATATTTATTAAATATATTTTCTTTCTCTATTAATTTGCAAAGAGTATACGTACCAATTAATATTGTCTTTGTTTGTTTGATTCATGTTAATTAAGAGAATTTAATTTGAATATTATTAAAGTTTAAATTAATTTGAATATTTTATATTTCGACCAATTGATTCATACTACTAAATTTAAAATGTGATAATAATGAATCTTTGGGTATACATGTGTAGTGTAATTATATAAAATAATAATAATAATATGAAATATTAAATACCAAACTTTTTCTTTATATATTCTCTTCTTCAATTTTTTAGTTTTAATGGTTTCTTTATATTTTCAAAAGAGATATATATGCATGCAATGCACTTTTGGAGAGAAAAAATTGTTTTTGCATAGTCAATATGAAAAATTAATACTATATCCAAATTAATAAATAAGAACCAAATTGTAAACATTATTATACCTTATTCTATAATAATAATAATAATAATAATAATAATAATAATAATAATAATAATAAATAGATGAAATTTTCAAAGCCCGAAGATTTTTTTTTTTTTACAGATAATTAATTTTTATTAACTTTCAAATTTTGCTACTAAACAGAAAAGTGTAATTTAATTGGAACATCTCTCGTACTAAACATACGGTATGGATACAAATTAAAAACTTTTGTAAATGAATGAGTATACTAATGTTTAATAAAAGAAATGGAAACATTTTCCAAACAAGCAAGGATTTACACTTTAATAATTTGACAAAATAAAGAAATCATATTAATGAGGCTTTATATCGCTTGTACGTACCACGACCAAACAGTCAGTTTCAAGGGTCACAAACTAGTAACTACTATCTTTTTTGTTTGATCTAACTTAGCGCCTCCCAAACTTTAATTACCTCAACGAGCTCAGATCGGGGGCAACCCTACGGAAGAAGCGAGTGATGCCTTCAAACAAGAAACCAAGCTAGCTCATTTCTAGCTATCAAAGAATTTGAACAAAGTATATATATATATATATGTACAATTACAAATGCACATTACATAATTAATCAATATAATAAAGTAAATTAATGACTGATCCTTCATGAAAGCCTTGTAATAAATTACATGTAGTCCTATATGATATAAAAGAGTTTAATACGAAAATTGAATCAATTATAGCATATATTTTCAGGTGTATTAATATTCAAATTTTACTATATATAATATTCGTAAATGTATATATATATTATGGCGGTGATTGTGAATGAGACATTTCGTACGTACACTGAATTAATATTAATATCTATACATCAAGTATATAGTTGTAAATATTTGGCAAAACGTATTATCGTGTTGTGTTTGTGTTATATTTTATGTAATTCATTTCTATATTTCGTGTTAAGCATATGTCGAACTGTTTTTTGACCCATATCTAGTTTTCTCAATCCAAACTCAACTTGTAAAAAATTATATCGTGTTTGTGTTGACCCACTTTAACTTATTTCGCTATTATTAAAGTTAAAGGAGAAAAAAAAAATGATAAATTTATGTTCTATTAAAAAACTTACATACAATATATATAATTTTTTTATATATATATATATAATAAAAATAAAAAAAATTAAAATATTAAGTTTTATTTCATTTTAAAGAAAATTTAATTTTTTTTTAAAAAAAAAATAAATCACTAAATATATATTTGGGAAATTTTCTCAAATATTATTTTTTAACTTTTTTTTCTTCAAATTTACAGTTTGGGTTTTTCAGGTAGTTTTCCCGGTAGTTTCTATGTGGGTTGTTATACGGATTTTGGTTGCGATTTAGGTTGCTTCGTTAGTTGTTATAGGAGTTTCTATGTAGAATTTTGTATTATTTATAATTTTTATTATGTTTAAAAAATGTTTTTTATTGAAAAAAAATCACATTAAATTACGTGTCAAATTCATATTAAGCGGGTTGTGTAATGTTTGATCTATTTTTATTTGGGAAACTTACAAAAATACTGAAATTTGGATTAACTTTTACAAAAATACTATCACACGGAATTTTTTTTTAAAAATACTGTGTTTTTATAAAACACCAGTAAAACACAAAACAGAACAACTCAAAACAATAGTATAACAACTAATTAAAAACACCAGTAGAACAACAGTGAAAACTTAACACAGTATACTGTAGTATGAAACTTATAAAAAAAACACAGTAAAAAAGTAAAAAAATACTGCCTGCACAGTATAAAGTCGTGTCGCTTCATTTTTAAGCAACGTCTAATTTTCCCAACCCCAACTCATAAAATTTATGTCGTATTCGTATTCATATTTGTGTATTGTGTTGATATCCATTTTGCCACTCTTATAGATGAGGCTAATGTTGATGGGTGATCCTATTAATCATCAATCTTTTTTTATTATTAAATTTATGTTAGGTTGAAATTAAATGAATACAATTTAAGTACACAAAAGTTAATGATCTTCAATTCTATATGACAATTTCCTATTATATATAATATTTTTTTTAATTATTGTATCCGAAAATACATGTTAATACTAAATATTTTTTTTTTAAAAAAAAATATGACGATATTTGTTATAGTTGTAACATTATCTTAATTAAATTTTTAAAATTTAATTTACCACGCACATGTTTAAAAAATTTCAAATATATTTTCGACACTATAAATTATTTAAATTTTTTAAAAAAATTTACGGATATAATAATATTATAACTATAACACAACGTGGTAAAATAAATTAAAAAAAAAAAAAAAACACTCTACAAGGTACCAAGCAAGTGACCACTGCCACTATCACACTGTTGATTCTATTATTATTATTATTATTATTATTATTATTATTATTATTATGGTGTATATATATATAATGTATTAATGAGTAGAAATGAAATGAGGCCAAACCGACCTATATTATAAGCTTGTTGGTACACCATATCCATAACAAGCCCCTTTCATACCTAACAACACATAAAAATATGCTGAAGGGTCTCTAGCTGTACTGTGTTGTGTTCCAATAAATATATAAAGACATAAAAAATTTACAAAAGTTTTATTTATCTTTTCTTTGCAGTGTCATATAATATATATATCTATTATAAAGTTTTCTGCATGCATGCACTTTTTTATATCTTATCTTTTTCTTATACTAACAAAAGCATCTAGCTAATTTAACAATTTTATTTTATTTTTTATCATCCAACTAAGTAATCTTAACAGTGTTGTGATATGACAAATATATATAATAATTAATATATACGTATATATATATATATACACGTAGAGGTGGTTTAATATTATTGTTATTGGTTAGAGAAAAGTCAAAAGGTAAAGTGAAGAGATTTCTTCTATTTATAAAAGTTTATTAATTGTCATGCCCTGGAAAGTTATTGAAGTGTATTTTGTCCTCTAATATATTTGCAAACAAGAAATTTATTAGTGTCAAATTAATGATCAAGTAAATATGGTAACGAATTTAAGAAAAAAATTATTATAAAACTTATCTTTTCTAACTTCTTGTATCTTAGATGAAATAAATAAAATAATAATGAATGGTGTTAGATGAAAATAATAATAGGTTTTTGTTGATTTATTTTGAGTGTAAAAATTAAATAGCAGATATATATTAGTATAATAATATAGTAAGAGAATTACTAGTATATTTTTTAAAAATATAAATATATGATGATATAAAAGAGTATATATGTTTGTGGTTGTGGATGTCACATGTGAGAATTAAAGACAGGATTAAAATCTGACGTAATTGGTGTGGGACTGATATATATATATATTTATATAATTCGATTCTTTGGAAGAAAGAAAGAAATAATAATATGTTATATATGTAATGGTGTGGGTTTCACATGGGAATAATTATATAAGACCCTATATATATACCCTACACCTTCTTCTTCTTCTTCTTCTATTTAAATTAATTCAGTTGAGATCTGACTCATCCATATATATAAAAGCCAAACAGAGACCATATTATATAAATATATATATATATATATATATATATATATATAATAAGTCGGCAGAGTTACTATATGACATCTTCACTTGTCTTTTTGTCTCTCATAATTAATCATGCATCAAAACCTTCTTATATATCTATATATATTTATATTTTTGTATAATTAAAGATCACAGTGACGAGGTTGTGAATCGGAAGAAAAAGATGGAAGCTATATGTGTATATATATATATTATATATATATATACTTAATTTGTAAGTTTATATATGTGTGTGTAACATGTCAAAAAGAGATAATATATATGAATGTAACTCGTCAACTACCTTTTTTCCTTGATCTTTTCTTTTTTAAAAAAGAAACCATACATATTATGCCAAATTCTTTGATTTAATATATCCAAATCAAATAGATACTTTTTTTTTGTATGAAAAAATAGAGATATTATCTATATATGTATAGTTTAGTTTGACTAGATTGAAATCTACATATATATACAAGTATCATATTTGTGGATCAAGTTTTAATTAGCTCCCTCAAAAACTAATTTTAATTAGTTCATGAAAACATTCATATTGTAATAGAATTAACCTATCTATACACAATATGGTATAACATATATTCACACCATGCCATTATTAGTCATGTAATACTTTTAATTAAGTCATGACATCCTCAAATATTAATTTATAGTGTGTAAAATTTGGGATTATGTCTATTTTTATAATAGTTTCTTCTAATTTAAGTGTGTAATATTTTGGTACATAATTTAATAAGTGCAAATATTATTACTCTATAATATATGCTTGAGTGGGTCATAATAAAACAGTTAAAGCAGTTTCAATAGGAGCACAAAAAAAAAGAGTATTGTTATTAAGTATTAGTAGTGTCTAATATCTTTCATAAATTATATCTTGCACTTGGGTAATGATATATTTCTTAAAAATTATTTTTTTAAGTTACATAAGATCTGTTATTTAATTACACCAATAGTGATAAAATACTAAAAAAAAATATTAATACTATACTTTTAGGAAGCTCCTATCAATAACAATTTGAAAAAATATATATTTATTTAGCATTAATCTAACCACAATATTAATTACTTCAATTACGATGACACATAATTATCTTTCTCTCTCTTCCACCTCGTCTCATTTGGACATAAGCATCTCTTTGTGGCAAATGCTCTTATATAGTAATGAAATTTATAGTAATTAATTAGTTAAGTGATGAAAAAGATGGTTCTAGCTAAGAGAATAGGGAACCAAACTATATATACATGATGATATTAATATAACTTTGTAGTTTGTATAGTATTAATAATACAAATTTAATTGGTCTCTATGTTGAAAGTTATTATGCATGCATGTGCATGTTGGGTTCACCAATGGTAGCCTATATATGTAATAAAATGATAATTATGCTTTGAGTACCAAATGAGTATAATATTAAACAAAATTTTGAATATTTATTGTACATCACTATGGGAAACATCATCATCATCTTACATTCATACTTTAAAATTCTAAATTAAATTATATATATAAACTCATCAAGTTCCAATGTTTTAATTGATAAAGATCTAACTTCTTTAATAAGGAAAGGGTGAAAAACAGCCCACATGGGATCCAAAATCAACATCTATTAGTTTATCCAAATCCCATGAAAATGACATTGATTAAATATACACTAATTAATTAGAGAAATGTTAAAAAGTTTCCTCGACGTCATATTATTATTGGTGTAATTAAGTATCAAATCTTATATAAAAAAATAACTTTTAGAGAATATCGCTAACTAATTGTAGGGTGTCACCTATAAAAGGTATTGGATACTACTGGTGTCCAATAGTAATGCTCAATTAATTATTTTGTTATGAGTATTGATATTAGGCATCACTAGTATTGTCTAGCACCTTCTAGACGTATAATTAATTTATATGAGACCTGATAATTAATTACACTAATATGATATTAATATGTAGGAGAATAATAAGCACCAATACTGCCTTAAATAAATAAAGTCTTGCTGACACAACTATGCACTTTGCCAAGTCACAACCCTCAACCCTAAACCCTCTTTTGATTATTAACAAATTAAATCAAACATTAATTATAGCTATAACATCCTCAAATTAAGCTTTAAGTAAATAATTAGTGTAGATATTATTAAATTGAGAAAAAATATCAATAATATTGGTCAATATACATGCATGCCAATGTGGTACTTAATAAAGTTATCAACTTTTTTCTTCAAAGGATTCCTATAGATCAAAGTGACTTAAGTTCTCATTCAATATTGCCTAGCCACACAACTCTATATAAAGCCATGAAAATAATCCATTACCACAATGACAATACAAAAACCTAGCTAATAACAAGAACTAGAAGAGTGAATTTTCAAATATTGATTTTTTATATGCTATAATTACTAGTTGAGAAATTATAATATTAGATATATTTATATATTTATATATATTATGGCAAATTTGCAAATAGTTCCAGCTTACAAAAATAATGTGGAGGCTCAGTATGTGGAGATGTTGGTGCCACTTTATTCTTATGGATGTGAGAGGAAAATTAAGAAGTCTTTATCTCATCTCAAAGGTATTTTTTCTTTCTCATAATAACTTATTATGATTAAAATAATTTTTAATATATACTTTTGAATGATCATATATATATATATATGATGCCAAAAAAAAAAAAAATCTAAATTTTACATATTTTGTGTCAATTCTACTACTACATTTTTATTATGAAAATTACACTACTTATGCTTTTTTTTATCACTTAAGTTTTTTCATGGGAATTATATTAATTTACATTTTTTTTATTGTTTCTCTATGCCTTTTTCTTCAATTTGAGAATTTTCATACATTATTATTTTATTAAGCTTGATGAGTAAAAGAATATGATTTTTCAGAAATTAAGTTTGAAAAATTTAGGTATGATTAAACTTAAATTTTATTTATTAAAAAAATCATATTTTTATAAAAGATCCTTTTTTTTTTAAAAAAAAAATTCTTCCTTTGTTTTAATCACCCAAATTGAGGAAATTACACTGTATACCTATTTTACTTTATTTTTTTTAATTCTTACCTTTATTTTCATAATTTTTAAGATATACCCACTTTTATAGATGATGTCTCCATTATACCTTTTAGGTTAATGTAAATTATGTGCTAGACTTAAGAAATCAAGCCTTTTTTTTTTTATTGGGAAACTTATAAAAATACTGAAATTTTGGTTAACTTTTACAATAATATTGTCACACAAAAATCTTTTTAAAAATATTTTGTTTTTATAAAACAACAGTGGAACACAAAATAGAATAACTAAAAAACAACCATAAAATAATAGTGAAAACTTAACATAGTACACAGTATTTTTGAAAAAAAATTCCGCCCCACAGTATAAAAGTGAAAAAATTAGAAATTTCAATATGTGGTGTAATTATCTCTTTTTTATTTTTCTGATTATTGATCTTGATGAAATAGGCCCAACATCTAAAATGAGACCCTTAAAGAGCAGCTATATATTGGGCCAGAAGAAAAAGTTATTTGATTTATCCACTTTTTAATGTATATAATTGGTTTATACCATAATTATTTTCTTTTATCATTTTATAAGATTTATTACTAATAAACCACACCACCATATATTTCATAGAAAAGTTGGTATAATAAACTTTTAATTATAAATCTATTGGTATGATTCATAGTTTAAAAATAAAATGGCATTTATGAGATTGAATTATTTTTTATTTAATTAATAATTAATATTAATGATGACAGGAATATACTCAGTGAATGTGGATTATCATCAACAGAAAGTAACTGTTTGGGGAATATGTAACAAATATGATGTGTTAACAACTGTAAAGAGCAAGAGAAAAGATGCAAGATTTTGGAACCCTAGCGAAAACGTTGACTTTTCGGAAGAGTCAAAGTTGGAACCAATTTCTTCACAATCTCCTTCTTCAAATAATCATGACTACATCTCTACTATTTCAATGTCCAAACCTTCTTTGGCTCTCACTAGGGTTAAATCTTTTAGTTGGAAAGCAATGAAGAAAGTTTTCACAAGATCTCACTCCTTTTAATCATAATAGTAATTTAAGTGTTGTTTAATGACAAAAGAGAGTTTTTCAAAGACTAAGAAATGAGTGTAAATTTGGCCTATTAATGGACTTCATCTCAATCTTAGTTTGTACATATTTTGTCTCAATTCAAGTATTAATTTATAGCGAGTTTTGTCAGGCATTTTGTTACAAAATGTATTGTAAGCTTTGTTTTATGTAATTTGGTTTTTATTTACTCTATTTTCTATTTATGAAATGTAACGTTCCTGATTCAAGTCTCCATTGAGTCCTCACACCCACGGAATGAATGACTCTTATACACGAGTACGTCCCTCTGGCTGCTTCGTGGACTGACGACTGACCCTACAAACCAACACGAGTATTTCCAACGTGCTTTGTCCTCACTCGCACGCTTACTGGGAAAACTTCCCAGGAGGTCACCTATCTTAAAGTTGCCCCAAGCTAAGCACGCTTAACTGTGGAGTTCTTTCGAGAAGGGCTACCGAAAAACAAGATGTACCTTGTTTTGATATAGGTAGTATCAATCAATCCATTTAAGCTCTCTTCAACTGTGTAGTTCCATACCTATACAGTCTCAGAATCATCCCACTTGACATTTCCCAGGCGGTGTGGGATTGTACAGCTTATCCGGTATTTCCCCTTTACGGATCACGGGACTACTGACTGTTACATGAAAACATCTGATCAATCTAATTATTGATTCAACGATTATAATTGAACAAAAAATTTTATTGTAATTTACTGAAGAGTTATAATGAATTTGATCAAGTGTTTTTTTTATCCCGAACATCTATCATTTATTTATTTTTATAGCATATCATATGGTAAGTTATAGATTAAGAAATTTGCACCCACTCTAAGTATTTGAGTATTAGCTTCTTAAATTAATTAATCACTAATAATAACAAGAAGGAAAACTATTCACATAATTCATACATGTGATTTGGTTATATGAAGAATTAGGTAGGATTTGACCTATTGAAAAATCACATTGGATTCTTTTAAAGACCATATTATATGGTTGATCAATATAAATCTTATAAGACAAGTCTATAAAATTAGTTATATATTTTTATAAAAAGTGGAGCAATCCTTTCTTAGAATCTTCCCTTTATATTACTCTCTTAAGTATAAGAAATACATTGTTCAAACGTACAAAATTGAAGTTGTTGTGTTTGAAAATGTTGCCATAAGTGCTCCCTTACCAATTATCTTTACTTTTTTCTCTAATGTCAATCACTAAATTATTATTATTATTATTATTATAAATTATAATAATATTATTATTTGTAAGAATTATTATGATTATTATTATTAAAGCTAAAGCTATATAGCTAAGTAATGTGAACCACAAAAAACAGATCACATGGCACAGTTACAAGTGAACAGTATCTAACTTCATTGTTTTGTTTTTTTTTTTTTGGGAAGCCGCCAAAATATATAATAATAATACCTATAAATATCCAATAGTTTTGTGCCACATAAATGTTAAAATAATAATATAAAACAATAGGGTGATTCTACAATACACTCCCTTAAAAGAGATATATGCACTCTCTACTTATTTCGGCATCTAAAAAAAAATTTAGTCTATTTTTTTTTTCATATTCTTGCACTCCCTTAAAAGAGATATACTGATGCACTCTCTACTTATTTCGGCATCTAGAAAAAAAATTTAGTCTATTTTTTTTTTCATATTCATGTACGTTATAGCTATTTAAGATATCCTACAAAATTTTGAGAAATTCGGAATAATTTACAATATAGAAAACAATGTTCAAACAGTCTATTTTACACGCATATAAAATAAAATAGTCACGCGTGCAACACATTACTTGAACGTAATTTTCAGCGTGTTAAACTTTTCCAAATTTCTTAAAATTTTGCAGGATGTCTTAAATAAGTATAAGTTACATGACCATGAGAAAAAATTTGACTAAAAAATTATTTCGGATACTAAAACAGATAGAGATGTATCGGTGTATCCCTTTTAAAATGGGTGCATTATAGAATTTCCCAAAATAATATTACCTTTCAATATAAGTAGGATATAATTTTCAGGAATGTGACCGTTAATTTTCTATTATAATTTCTTAGTTATTTTTTATGTTTGAAAATATATGTCGGAATATTTTTTTTTTCAAATTTTTATATGACGGTGTTCGTTATGGTTACAACATCATAAATTTTTTTAAATTTTTGAAAAGTTTCAAATAGTTAATTTACAGTACTGAAAATAAGTTTAAAGTTTTTTGAACATACATGGTAGACTAAAATATTAGGAACTCCATTATCGGTACTGTAAACTATGTGAAAATTTTAAAAATTTTACAAAAGTGATATTGTAACTATAACGAATATTACTATGAAAAAAAATTGAAAAAACATATTTTGACATGTAATTTCGAACATAAATATTGACTAAAAAATTATAATTAATACTCATCTATAATATTTTGGACACTATAATAGGACTTTTATTTTAAAAAAATAATTATAATTATTTCTTAATATTTTTATTAATTGTATAAATTGAAGAGAGAGAGAGAGGAGTGTGCATAAATCAATCCAATTCAATGACAGTCGGTCAATTCAATTACAACCGACCACTAAATATTAAATGTCTAATTATGATCAGATCGGATTGGATGTTATTTTTCAATATCCAATTGGATCGGATCGGATATTAGATAGGGTGTCCAAATATTCAATACATCCAACATCCAATCGAACTAATTAATATTTTTATTTAGTTTGGATGAGTAATTTAATTTTATGTTGTTATACGTTAAAAAAATAAATTTATATATGATAATTAACATTAAAATTTTATTTTTTTTTTTGGGATTGAATGGATCCAATCTAATCCAATAAATATTGGATCTAAAATATTGGATGGATCAAATCCGATTTAAAAAAATACTAGGTCTAAAATACTAGATAAATTTAAATTAAACCAATAGATATACATGAAATATATCCAATGAATAGAACCGATCAAATCTAACATCCAATGGATGTTGTATCGATTGGATGACTGAAATAAATTTGATCGGGTCAGATAGTAAAAGCTAACATCCAATATATAATTGGATCAAATTTGAATAAACTTAAAAACATTGGATATGGTCCAATAAACATCTCTTAGAGAGGAACAAAGATTTTGAAAAATTATTGCTCAATTATTCTGATAATTAAGGATAAAACTGAAATATGAAAATAACACACAACATATATATATATATATATATAAAGGGGGTTAAGATAAAAAAAATTGTTCAATAATTGCTTAAATAATCTTATAATCTAATCATTTGAAACTATTATTTTATTTTTATTTTGAGATAAATAAACTAATCATTTTTTTTGCAGATGTATAGTATTAGTAATAATAATAAAAAATAATAAATTGATTTTAATAATAATAATAAGTTGCCTTACCTAACAGATAGAAATAGGCCAACTTAGGCTTATAAATTTGGACTCATTTCATTACATAACCAAACCAAACCAAACCAACTTTCAAAAACTCAAAAGTTGACCACTAAAAAAGCTTTAAGAAGAAGAAGAAGAAGAAGAAGATGATAATGGTGGCTGTGGTTGCAGAGCTTCTAGAAGAGTATTACACAGCAACACTGGCTAGAGTAACACAGAGTCTTTTATCATCATCATCATCATCATCAACTCTAACTACTTTTCATGGTTTTGCCAGAAATTTTCATTCTCATTCTCAATCTCAACACTCATCTAATTCTTTCATTCTTTACTTCTAATTAAACTACTTTTGATTACATATTTATAGCCTTATTTTCTTTTCTTGTAATAATTATTTATTCATAATTAATAATATGGTTTCATTTTCTTAATTTACTTCTCTTCATGTGGGATTTTTAGTTCATTAGAAATTGTTAATGTTTTGTGTGATTTTTTCATTTTTTTTTTGGGGTGATGAATAATTATCATATGATCATAATGAATTATAAATATATGATATTGATGTATTTAAGTTAGGTGATTCTTTAATTGAAAAGAGCAAGAAAACATGTTATGTTGTGATTAATTTGTCAAAGAGAAAAATGATGAGAAATTATTAGTGAGAGAGAAAATGAAAATAAATGACAAATTAGTGGGGACCAATTACATCTTTCTCTCTCTCTCTCTATCTTCTATTTTTATCTTCATTTTCTCTTAAACATTTTGTTTGTTTCCTTAGAAAAATTACAGAGAACTATTAGTGGAAGGCAATAATAATAAAACATGGCTTATGAATAGTTAATAAATTAATATTCATCCAATTCATTTGTGAGGCTCTTATGCATTCACATTTATAGTTCAAGCTTTTCTTATTTTAGTATTGGAATGTAACTGTAGAAAAATTGACTTTATGTTTGATTTGAAAGAAATTAAAATGGAATGCTTACAAAAATTATTCAATGTATCTAAAATTGAAGTCAAATTTTGACAAATTTTTTAGGTAGAAAAAATGAAAGAAAATTATCAAAATATATATACTTGTATATATATATATTTAAAGTAAATGGAAATATTTATTAATAGGTTAATCATATAAAATTTATTATATGAAAAAGGTTAGGTGTTGCGGAACATAATTACTTGAAATGTGAAAATATGTCTAGTGTTGCTTTGGAAAAAAATTATCTCGGGGTCAAGTGGATGTGCCGGAGGGACCTCTTCTTTAAGAGCATTAATTGTTGTAGGCGAGTATGAACACCAAAGGAGGGTCAATACTCGTGTAAAGAGGCATTTGGACAAGTACTGGCCGTAGGAAAGTGTCAATACTTGTGTGACAAGTTTGGTGAGGCTCCTCCTTAGACAAAACCTACCATATGCGAGTATTGACCATGGGATAGGGTTAGTACTCGTGTAGCTTGATGTGTGGCTAGTGCTGACCCTATGTTGTTGTCAGTACTCGTGTAATCCTTTTATACTTGGACATCTTGAGTTATTTTTGATAAGTCCTTGATGGTTGGTAGGTAGACATTCTCTAGGATTTTGAGCTTCAAAACTCTAAGATTTCCTTAACCATAAGCTTACAAGTACTGCTGCAAAGGGATGGTCAATACTCGTGTATGAAACTTGCACATCTTTGTCATTTTTGAAGTGATCATTGATGTTGGAGATAACCATTTGACCACTATTCTTTTTGTCTTCACCTTAGGGCGAGTACTGACCATTCTTGAGTGTCAGTGCTCATGTGATATACGAGTACTGCCTCTTGGGGAGTATCAATACTCATGTAGCACCATTTACCTATATTTCTTGTGCAACTTTGACTTTATAGTAGTATTCTTAGATACATGTTTGTTGTGTATTATGACAAGTAGTTAATATATTTAGCAGTTAGTAGTTAGTTTAGCTTCTGGTTTTACTAAACTACCCCTGCACATTAGTTAAGTTCTTCATTAAATAGTCTTAATTAATTCCTATTAAAACTAACCATTTTGATGTAATCATTCTTACATGAAATAAAGAAGTAATTTAATAAACATTCTCTCTCTCTCTCTCTCTCTCTCTCTCTCTCTCTCTCTCTCTCTCTCTCTCTCTCTCTCTCTCTCTCTCTCTCTCTCTCTCTCTCGCTCTCTTGTGTAAACACTTGGTTAGTACTTGAACGTGTGTGTGTTCTGTGAGAGCCATAAGGCTCTATTCTCGATTATGGTGAGTGGTGTCCCTGTCATGTGTGATCAGATTGTAGTGCTTGGGAAGGTTTCAGTTACAACAGGTGGTGTCAAAGCTAGGATTGATTGAAGGTGGATCTTGGAGCATTCAAAGAAGAATCTTGATCATGCAAGAAGGAAGATCTTGATTAGAGAAAGTAGTTCCAAGACCATGTGATCAATCGAGTAAGAAGATGGAAAATTCAAAATTTGATGTAGAAAAGTTTACGGGTAAATATGACTTTGGTTTGTGGCGAGTCAAGATGAGGGCCCTTCTGGTTCAGCATGGATTGCAAGTTGCATTACTGGGTGAGTCGAATATCCTTGAAGGACAAACAGAGAAAGAAAAGCTAGAGCTTCTTGAGAAAGCACATAGTGCCATAATCTTGAGTCTAGGTGACAAAGTCCTTAGGGAGATTTTGAAGGAGATCATAGTTGCTGGAGTATGGTTGAAATTGGAGAGCTTGTATATGATAAAATTGCTGGCAAACAAGTTATTTCTCAAACAAAAACTACATTCTTTTAAGATGATGTCAGGGAAAGACATTGAAGATCATTTAGATGATTTCAATAAGGTGATACTTGATCTTAAGAACATAGAGATCAAGGTAGAAAATGAGGATCAAGTCATCATAGTTCTTAGTTCTCTTCCCGAAAGTTATGAGCACTTTGTGGATACCATGATGTATGGTAAAGACTTTTTGACATTAGAGGAAGTTCAGTCAGCATTGATGTCAAAAGAAATAAAGAGAAAATCAGAACTGAAAGAAGAAAGCACTAGAGATGGCCTTTTGATTCGTGGAAAACCATTCAAGAAAGAGAATAAGGGTGAATACAAATCAGAGAAAGAGAAGGCATGTTCAAAATTAAAAGAAAAAATGTTTTGTATGTAATTTGACCAACCATCTGAGGAGAGACTGCCCGATTCTGAAAGATTACAATCAACAAAAGAATGGAAATGTTGACATAATTTCTGATGGGGATAATGATGGATATGATAGTGCAAGTGTAATGGTGGAGCAAGGTACTTCCTAACTGTTATTGATGATTTTTCTAGACATGTATGGATTTCCATCTTAAGGAATAAGAATGATGCTTTTAATAAGTTTAAAGAATAAAAAACCCTACTAGAAAACCAAACTGAAAGAAAAATTAGGAAGTTAAGAACAGATAATGGATTGGAGTTATGTGTGGATCAATTTAACAATTATTATAAATAAGTTGGCATAGGAAGACACCTAACCGTGCCAAGAACTCCACAACAGAACAGATGAATAAAACCATCCTAGAGAGAGTTAGATGCATGTTACTTTTCTTTGGTATGCCAAGGAATTTTTAGGCAGAAGCTGTGATGACAACATGCTACCTAATTAATAGATGTCCATCTTCGAAAATTAAATTCAAAACTCCAATTGAAGCTTGGACAGGTCACGTAGCTAGATATGAACACCTCAGAATTTTTAGTTGTATTGCTTATGCACACATTAGGCAAGGAAAGCTGGAACCTAGAGTAAGAAAGTGCATCTTCTTGGGGGTATCCAGAAGGTGTTAAAGGTTACGATGATGAACATTGAGTCTGGTAATCAACAAAAGTATTTTATTAGCAGAGATGTAGTTTTTGAAGAGGATAAGATGTACAAGGATGTAATCAAGTCCAGGCTAGAAAACTATGGTGCTAATGTAGATGATTTCTTACAGTTTGAGGTGGAGATACAAGGAAAAGAAAAGGATAACTAGCAGGAACATGCTATTACAGAAGAAGTTTTGGATGAAGAAAATGAACTTGAACCTAAACCTGAAGCTAAACCAGAAGCTGAGCATGAAGAGCCTTTAGATGACACTCAAGACTATCAGCTCACCAGAGATAGGAGTAGAAGAGCAATCAAACCCCAAATAGGTTTGGATTTGTTGATATAGTTCATTATGCTTTGAGTATAGAAAAACTAAGCATAGATGAACTAAACTCATATGATGAAGCCATGCAGTCAGAGAATAGTGTTGAGTGGGGGAGGGCCATGGACTTGGAGGTATTTTCTTTAAAGAAGAATAAGACATGGATCCTTATTAGGAATAAGGAAAATAGAAGTCATAAGCTGCAAGTGGGTTTACAGGTACAAATAAGTCATTGAAGGTGTTGAAAAGGCTAGATTCAAAGCAAGATTGGTTGCTAGAGGTTTCACTCAAAAAGAAGGTATAAATTATAATGAAATATTTTTCCCTGTAGTGAAACACACTTCGATTCGAATGATACTTAGTCTAGTGGAAACTGAAGATATGGACCTTTAACAACTTGATGTAAAGACAACCTTCCTTCATGGTGATCTAGAAGAAGAAACCCTAATGAAGAAGCCTAGGGGCTATGAAGAAAAAGGAAAAGAAGACCATGTATGTCTGCTCAAAAGATCTCTTTATGGTTTAAAACAGTCTCCAAGACAGTGGTACAAGTGTCTTGATGTGTTTCTCATTCAATGTAGTTTCAAAGAAGCTTGTATGACAGTTGTGTTTACATTAAGAATGAAAAAGTTATTGTCTATCTTCTTCTTTATGTAGATGACATGCTTATTGCTAGTAAAAATCTAGAAGAGATCAACAAGTAAAGAGTTTGTTGAGCAAAGAATTTGAAATGAAAGATTTGGGGAAGGCAAGGATAATTCTTGGAATAGAAATCACCAGGGACAAAAACAAAAGAAGTCTAAAGTTGTCACAAGCTGGTTACATTTACAAGTTACTTGACAAATTTGGATTCTCCAATTCAAAACCAATGTCTACTCCTATCATTCCACAAGTGAATCTGTCAAGTTCCCAATCTCCCACAATAGAAGAAGATAGCAGCTACATGGATAAAATTCCTTACACAAGTGTGGTTGGTAGCATTATGTACGTTATGGTATGCACTAGACCTCACTTGTGTTATGACATTAGTGTGGTAAGTAGGTACATGGGAAAACCAGGTGTTGAGCACTAGAATGCAGTAAAATGGCTTATGAGGTATCTCAGAGGCACCATGGACATTGGTCTAATGTTTGGAACTGATGAAAACAAATCATGGGTAAATGGTTTTGTGGATTTTGACTATGCATGAGATGTTGACTCGAGAAGGTCCCAAACATGCCATGTTTTTTAACTTAATGGCTGCACCATAAGTTGGAAAGCAAATCTTTAGTCCATAGTTTCCTTATCCACTATCGAAGCAGAATATGTTGCATGCACAGAAGCAATTAAGGAGGCTCTTTGGCTAAAAGGACTATCAAGGGAGCTAGGCATAGACCAAAAATAACTACATGTCTATTGTGACAGTTAGAGTGACCTTTATCTGAGCAAGAACCAAATGTTCCATGTAAGGACTATGAGGCTTCATTTTATAAGGGACATCATTTTAGAAGGGAAAATACAACTCTACAAGATTTCTACAGAAGAAAACCCTGCTAACATGCTCACCAAAGCACTTGCAACAACAAAATTCAATTACTGCACCCAACTGCAGAATATTGTATAACACTTTATTGGTTCTATGTGTACTTACTATTACCATATGTAAACTACTTGTCAAGGTGGAAAACTGTTGTGTATTATGACAAGTAGTTATAGTAGTTAATATATTTAGTGGTTAGTAGTTAGTTTAGTTTCTGGTTTTACTAAACTATCTATGTACATTAGTTAAGTTCTTCTTTAAATAGTCTTAACTAAGTCCTATTAAAACTAACTCTTTTGCTGTAATCATTCTTACATGAAATAAAGAAGTAATTGTGTAAATATTATATCTCTATATATATTTCTATCTCTCTCTTGTTCAGTGCTTAAAAGTGTGTGTATTATGTGAGAGCCATAAGGCTCTGTTCTCGGTTATGGTGAGAAATGTCCATGGCATGTGTGATCAGATTGTGGTGATCGAAAAGGTTTCAGTTGCAACAATGTTGGATTTCTTCTCGGATTAGAGTTTTAGGACGAATAACCCTATCTCAAATTTACGAAAAATTCTAAGCCTAGGTTTGAAACCCCAAGAAGTGAGTACTGACACTAAAGAATGGTCAATACTTGCAAGGCATTTCCTATGTGCCATGTGACACTCAAATGGGATGCCATGTGGTCCATCGTTCGAGTTTTTTCCCGTATAGTCTTTTTTTTTTATCTTGGTCAAAGTTTTAATGTTTAACTTTTTGATTTCTTAAAAAAAATTGGGTATAATGGAGATCAACTTCAAAAATCCTTAAATCTAACTACGCAACATCAAATATGATTATAACTTAAGTATTTTCACTATAAATATTTCCTTGTTAATCATGTAATTTTGTTGCACATATCCCTTTTATGTATTAGCCATACATATACTTTCACCTACATGATATGAACAAACTTAATAGTAAGAAAAGAGGATTGTACCAAAATACATATAGAAGAAAGATGTTTTGTTATGAGAAAATAACTTTTTATTGGTTATAGTGATAATAAACTTTTATTTTATAATATCTCTCTTCAACTTTATCAACTCTCAGTTGTTTAATTTTCTAAAATATGTTGTTCATTGTGATTTTAAACCTGATAACATACTCTCAGTTAAGAGTTGAAATGAATCAATTCAGAACCGATCCGACTATGACCCAATTTACATTAGTTGATGATCTGTCTTGCCCTGTCTTGCTGGATCATTTATCCAAATCGGATCTCATCTAATCCGATTTATCTCAATCAGATCATATCTAGATTTCTAGATCCATTTTTTTTTTATATTAAAACTTATATAACTGTATCTATTCTAAATTTTAACCCAACAAAATAAATTTATCAATTTTTTCTCTTCAAATTTTTTTATAAAAAAAAAAATACAAGAATTAGCACACGAATACATTATGTATACTAGTTTGATGTTACATGCAATGCACGTATAATTAATTTTCTTTTTAATTAGGTTCAATTTGTTGATGTTAAGTGCAATATATGCATGTAAATTAAACTAATAAAATTAAAAATATAGTTAAAAATATCTACAATATTTTAAGTATTTTAAATGTAAATATAAATTTTTTATATAAAATATCTATATAATTTTTATTTAAACTAAGAATTTCGTCATATAGCCACATAGATTGCCAAGAAACAATTTAACTTATTATATAGAACAAAAAAATTTAAATGTTATAACAAATTAAGTAAATTTTACAAATATAATTTTAAAATTATTGGTTATAGTTAGGATTGTTTTTTTCTTCATATTTATATAGAGTAATAGTAATATATTTCATTATTTTAGTGATGTGGGACTGGTGTATGTTTGTTCACAAACTATTCAGTTATTGTTATTTAAAAGTTAATTAAAAGTAGATAGAAATTAATAAGTAGAGTGTTTAATAGAGTAATGTTAGTTTTAGTTTTTAGTTTTAATAAAAAAAATGTTTATTTAATCCAAAAACCAAATAATAACCAAATGAACCATAATGTTTTATAAAAAACATAAAAAATAAGTAATTGATCAATAAATTATAAGATTGTAATACACTCAAAAACACACATTATTTATACACAATAATACTTATTCCACAATTTATATATATATATATATATTTTTTTTAATCTTCTTAATCCACAATTTAAACATACATTAAACTATGAAAACAAATAAATATACATTAAACTATGAAAAAGATCAAAAATGAACTAAAGAAAAAACAATATATCAAACATATAACTAAAAAAAAAATAAACCTCAACCAAAAATTGTTTTCTTATTCTTCATATATTGTTCTTATTTCATTGTAGCTAGCATCAAAGAGAATATAGGCATGAAAGGTGAATACCATTTTACACTTTGTATTTTGTAAAATATATTGATTGAACTTTCCATATTATTAAATGTCAAATTACACTTTATATTTTTCAAAATAGCATAAAATAGTACCCTAAGTTGATTGTATTTTTTAAAATAGTACAAAATAGTACTTTAAACTGATTTTTTGTCAAGATAAAATTTAATAATAATAATATGATCTAGAGTTGTTATGAAAAAACTGGGTACATTAGTTGACGCATCAGTCTCCACCCTCTCCAGTCCCCACATTAAAACTCAAATTAGAAGCCTAAAGGAGACCAATATGAAGAGCCAACAACTCCGCCACGACCACACAAAATTCACCAACACAACCAATCGACCACACCGCCCACACAACGCCCTCTGCATCACGAACTACCCCTCAAAACCAGTAAAGCATCTCCAAGGCGTTACTGCCGCATCAGTTGACAGCACCAACACCTTGGGTTTAGGAGGAACCCACTTGCTACCAACACCAGCGACCACCCTCGACCCTGACTCATAGCAACCATGCTCCACCGTCTCACGCCGAACCACCCTCCCTCGCTCCCCCAGTTGTTGCTGCACACCAGAAGAACTAGGAGTAAGAAACTCCTCTAAAGCCACAGCCGCCAGGTCAGCAATGACATCCAAGCTTGATTGTGTATTCCCACACAACACCGAGTTCCGATCATACCAAATCCACCACCACACCATAGCTACCATGGCGAACTTATCTCAATCCAAGACATTAAATAGCCACACTAGGACTCAGAAAATAGACCATGTCTACACCGACAAAGCTGCCCCCACACCCCCAAATAATGCCAAACCAAAATCAAAGGAGAACAAAATACTAACGCGTGTTCTAGGGTCTCAACCTTCTCCCCACACCTCTCACACACAGGTTGACTAGTATTTTCCACCTAATAAGCTGAGAATTCATTGGAAGAGCCCGATAAATATTCGCCACAAAAAGATTTTAACTTTCTGCAGCACTCTTAAAGTCCACAGGCCATTCCACCATGTGGTTAAATTCATTGAAGAACAACCCATCTCCTCTCTCACCAACTCTAAAGCTAGAGCATAACCACTGCGTACTGTATAACACTCATTGGAATCATAATGCCAACACCAACGGTCCCCATAAGCATCACTTGGTAACGAGATACCAAGTATTACTTCTACATCCATCGGCAAGAATACATGATGTAACGCTGGTAAATTCCAACAACCATTAACAGCAATGAACTCCTTAACTAACCAATCCACCCCAGGCTTAGGTGTTATAGGACGAATTGTTCTAGGTCGCGGCAGCCAAGAGTCTCGAAAAGCCTCAATACTTGTTCCGTCCCCCACAAACATCCTCAACCCCTTACGCAGTAGCTCCAACCCCCATACTAAACTTGACCACAAATGGGAAGAGCTATTTTCTATCCTTAGCCTCCAAGATAGACGAGTTCAGGAAATACTTATGCTTCAGAACACAACCAGGTCATGAATTAGGCTCTTAAAGCAATCGCCAAACTTGCTTGGCCACGATTGCTTGATTAAACAACTCTAAATCTTTAAATCCTAACCCTCCCTTAGACTTAGGCTGACAAACACTCTCATTTCACCCACACAATTTTTCTCTTATCACTGTTAGTTCCCCACCAAAATTGTAATATAATTGAGCGCAAGTTATCATTTGTTTTAGAAAGGAAGAAACATTCAATTAAGCAACCAAACAAATCATTACAATATAACAGAATCGGTTGTTTCATTGTTAACTCTGCTTATCATTTGGCTAATTCCACCTTCTCTGCTCCTGGTCCTTCGAATCCTGCTACCTATAAACGTTGGTGGGCCTCGGTTTGGTCCTCCAATATCCCTCCTAAAATTAAGCATTTTGTCTGGAAAGCTTTCAATCACATCCTTCCTTCCAATCTCAACCTCTTCCATCGTAAGTCTGCCCCCTCCCCATACTGCTCTCTTTGTCATTCTCATCATGATTCCAACACCCACTCTCTCATTCAATGTTCCAGAGCAGGTAAAGTTTGGAAAAACTCATCCTTTTCTCAGTTTTATTTTAATAATAAAAATTGTGATGTTAAGGAATTTATGCTCAGAGGATTTTATTGTTTTGCTAAAGATCAACTTGCTATTTTTTTTTGGGTTTGCTTTGGGCAATTTAGAATAACCGAAACAGAGCTATCTTTAGTTCTAACAGTACCACTGATTTCAACTTGGAGAATTCTGTCAGTTGTTATTTGCAGGATTACAGGGACGCTCAACATTGCATTTCTTCCCCTTCCCCCAGTTCCCACCAGCCTCCTACAAGGCTACAAGTCCCCAGTAACATGTATCATCTTAGTGTGGATGCAGCCCTTTCCCCATCTTCCAACAAACACGGGTATGGAGCTGCAGTCACTGATTGTCAGGGTTCAGTAGTTGCCACTCTTTCGACTCCTTCAATTTCAGGGCTCCCTCTGATTTTTGCTGAAGCTGAAGCTCTCAACGGGGCGTTGCTTTAGTGTCGTGTAGTTCGTTTGCCTCTCGCTGTTATTGCTTCCGACTGTCAGAATTCGGTTCATCGTCTTCAGAAGTTCTCTCCGGATCGTTCTGATCTTTCGGGTTATATCGCCACGATTGTCTCCTCTTTGTCTTCTTTTCCAGGTGCCTCAGTTCATTACATCCCAAGGACAACAAACACAACAGCCCACGACCTTGCTCGAGCAGCCCTTGGAACGGACAAAGAGAAAATTTGGAACCATTTATGTTCCTCTCCTTGAAGATCATAGTCTCAGTTTCTTGTTTTTCTTTAGTCTTTGATCTTCTTTTTCAAAAAAAAAAAAAAAAACTAACTTGCGCATTGTTTTAACTAAATTTCCTCCGTGTTAAATCTTCTTAGTTTATAAATGTTATTTTTCAAATAATAATTATCACTTTGTCCATAAAAAAAAATGAAACAATTTATGATTTATTTGTAATCTAAAAGTTATTATAGGAGAATTAATTTATGTACCATTTTTTAACTTTTTTTTTTTAATTTCTATGTGTGTTCCTATGTGAATTATGATTACGATTTAAATTGCTCTATTAATTATTATGTTGGTTGCTATATGAATTTTTCGTATAAATAATAATAATAAAAAAACTGATTTAAACAATAAAAATTAAAAAACCTCATTATTATTTATTATATATGTAGAGACCAATAAACTAAAAAAATACATATTTTTGTTTTTATTTTATGCAATAACTAATCAACTAATCAAAACATTTTCAACCATTTTTGCATTGAAAATAATAATAAAAATTATAAAATTTCAAAGTAACATTTTTAAAACAAAAACTAATCAACTCTAATTAACGGAATGATTTCCAAATACTATTAAAAAAATAATAAAAAAAAAATTTGATAATATTAAAGAGAATGAGAAAATAAAAGGGAATCATTTGTGATTTATCCGAAATATCGGGGTAATGTTGTAAATAGTTATAAATCAAAGGACCAAAAAGCAATTAATTATAGTTTGATCATCTTCTTTGGAGAAGTAAAAGACGCAATTGACACAGAAGAAAACACTGCCACCACTCTCTCTCCCCTCTCTCTCTCTCTTGGGTTCTTCTCTTCTTCACTGCTCTGATCTTTGGTACGTATTTATATTTTCCGTATATATGTAGTTATCGATACAATCGTTGTTGTTCTAGTTCAATTTTGAGATTTTTGTATGGAAATGTGTTAATTTGATTGGTAATAACAATTTGTCATATTAAGCTTCGATTATCGGTTTTAAATCAGTATTTTTGTTTGAATTTCGAATCTTTTTTGGGGGGTTTGAATGATTTTTGTTACTTATTGTATAGAAATTAAAATTCAGATGAAAAAAATTAAAATTAAAATTTAAAATTGATGTGTTTTGGTTCTTATGGTGATAATGGAAGATCATAATTTTGGATAAATAACTTCTAATTTAGCTGCTTTAATCCTTTCAAAGTATTGATTTTGATGCAAATTTTATTGGGGTTTGATTAGTTTTTGTTTGTTGTTTAGAAACTGAAATTGAGGAAAAATGATGGGTTTTGGGCCTTATGGTGGTAATGGAGGTTCATATTTATCACCATCATCCTCAAGTTTATCAGCTTCTGCACCACCTTTCACTATTGATCGTTCTGGTCCCAAACCTACTTCATGCCCTCTTATGGATTTGGCTGAATCATCTTATCCTGGTGCTGTGAATTCTTCTATGCACAATTGGCTCCCTTCTCTTGCTCCAACTTCAGAACCCCATTTCTTTCCCAGTACTCAATTGGAGCACAATTCTGGTCCATCTTCAAATGCATATGGTTATGGAGGCTCACCGCCTGTTGAATCTTCGAATTTGAGTACCCATTTGCCTCATTTGAGCACCACTGTCTCTGCTTCAGTGGATGGATTTTCATATGGTCAACCTTCAGACAGTGCGGGGGCGACTGGTTTTGTTGAAGCCAAGCCGTATTATCCCTCATTTTTTTCATCTTCAGGCCACAAAGATAGTGGTTTGAGGAATCCTGATCAAACTAGTTATGACTGGTTATCTACTTCTTCTCGGGTTCCTAGTGCCTTGGTCGGGTATTCTAACAGCGATCAACCTGTGAAGTTTTTGGATTCGTCGTATGCAGGCCAATGGGGTGACATGTGGAATGGATTTGCAGAATGGAAGCAGGGCAAACAGGGACAACTTAATGGAAGTTTAGGAGGCTCCAAGGAAACTGGCGTGCCTGTTCCATCGATGTATGAGAATTACATGAACCAAGGTGAAGGTATACACTTAAATGTAGAATCATATTCATTGTTAAGTTTACATTATAACTCAATCTATAATGTGTTTTTGGAAGTTTTCTCTATTGCCTTTCTTTATACTATTCTTGAAACTTTCACATGGATGCCGGTTTCAGAATATTGAACTAAGACTGTAGATACATGGTTTAATGTTGTGCAGTCATTTCATTTTCACTTTAGCAAAATTTGTTGGAAACTAAGGCAGAAACATAAAGAAGTGGATGATTTTCTCATACTTCCTAGACTCCTTAGAACTATGTTTGAAATCACACTCGCAAATCAGCACATTGTACTTCCTTATTTTGAAATCTTGAACATAGTAAATAAAGTAGCCTTAGGTTGTTGTACTTCTGTCGTTCATATTGTTGCTTGTGCTAGATTAACATACTAGCTAGAGAATTCTGTGATGCAGATTAACACCGTTCGTTTTCTTATTTCTACTATTATGTTGCAGAATCTCATAACCCGAAGGTCTTGAACAGAAGTGAAGAAGTGTCCCGTGGCACCAACTTCCAAGCTCCAGAGACGCATAGTGGATATATGAATTTGGATATGATGTTAAATCTATCCTCCACAGGGAAAACTTCCGATTTCATGCCTATGGACCATTCAAAACCTATCTTGGGATCCTTTTCAGGACTTCAAGAGACTCATCCAGAGTCGACATCCTTTATATTTGGCACAAATTCTGGGAACCATCAAATTCCTTATGGAGGTTCGAATGAGAAGCGCTTGAAACAGAAAGTTAACAGTAGTGCATCTACTGTGAAGTCATCCCCTGTCCTTGTCATGGGGACTCCGACAAATAACATTCCTTTTAAAACAATGAATTTAGGAAGTAATACAACTCATGCAGTTGTGTCCAGCAAAAAGGCATGTGACATAAATGATCCTCATTCACAACTAAGTTTCGGAGGCAATCTTTGTTTTGATTCAAGCCGATTTGACGATCCTATCACTTCACGATCATTTTTTAGTAAAAAGGATGAGACACTAAACAAAGAGTGTATCACTAACGATCCATCATGTCAAATGCTGAAAGTGAAATCTGGAGTTCAAACTTCAAATGTAAGTCATGATGGATTCAATTTAGACCTTAATGCCAATGAAAGCATCAATAGTGTTGCAGATTCATCTGAGAGTGTTGAGCATTTTTATCCTCCTGTGGACTCACCGTGCTGGAAAGGAGTTGCTCGTTCTTCTCCTTTCGTTGCATCTGAGGATGTTACAGAAATGAGAAAACCGGAGAAACAGACATTCCCTCTCAATACTTGTGATAAAGTTTCCCCCGAGAAAGCAGTGGAAAACATAAAGTATCATCAATTTGGGTGCTTGGAAAATTCTTCAGAGATTCCTTTGAACCTATCTTCAGCTATAAATTCAGAAACTAGAGAAAGACAATCAGATGATGTTGCAAACACCAACTATTGTTCAGAAACTAAAGTGATTAAGCACTCTGATGACAACAACGAACATGGAAGGTCCATGGGATTCCCTGACTCGAAAACTTTTCAGGCCTCAAAACAAGATTTTCAGGGAGATGGATTGACATCTGAAAATAACAATGAAACAGTGCAATTCGATTCATCATCTTTACGTTTTCCTGTTGAACATGTTAGTTCTCCTTCTGACAAGGATGCTTCTTCTAAGCTTACCAAATCAAATGAAGGACAGTCAACTCCAACAGTTGATGTTCTAATGCTGGTTAATACGATAAGCAACTTATCAGAATTGCTGGTGTCCCATTGTACAAGTGGCCTTTACAATTTGAAACAAAAAGATCTCGAGTCTGTCCAAAGTGCGATTAATAATCTTAATGTGTGTGTGTCAAACAATTCCGAGAAGATGATTCCAACACAAGAGCCAACTTCTTCCGAAAAGGACACTTCTGACTATCCCAGAGAACAAAATGATATTCATAAGGTAAGATACTTAACAATTTAATTTATAAGGTTTTAGTTTCGGTCAATACTTCGAATTTCTACTATGTTTGTTGGCTGAATAACTTTTTCTTCCAGGGTGTTACTGAGGACAGCCCAAAATTGACCAAAACCATAATGCTCAAAAATCTGTTTGACTGTCAGAATTTCAACAAGGGGAAAAGTAATTTCTTGTCTAATCAGAAAGATGATGAAATGTTCGATTCTGCTTCTGTGAAGGATGATTTAGACATAGAGGATGAAGATAAAGCTACCCAGGTACTGCGCTTTTAGTTTTTTCTTGTATAGAGCAACCGAAGAACTATTTGTTGTTTCTGTTTCGATATGATGTAAATGAATTCTAATTATAATTCTTGCTTATAAGGTTGCGAGTAGGGGAGCAGGTTTTATGAATCTTTACTTTTTAGTCTTCTATAATATTTTTGTAGGCTTTAAAGAAAGTTCTTGCTGAGAATTTTCCTGTCGAAGACGACGAAACTGAGCCTCAAACAGTTTTGTATAAGAATCTTTGGCTCGAGGCTGAGGCTGCTCTTTGTTCCCTTAATTACAAAGCTCGTTATAATAGGATGAAGATGGAAATGGAGAAACATAAGTTGCCTAATTCTATAGGTAAAAGTTTTTATGAATCTTCCATTGCTAAATCAATTGTAACAAAAGTATGACTATTATTTATTAGATGCAGGTGAAAATACCACCGCTGCTACAGATGTGAAGAAACCGTCAAGTTCTGAGGCATGTCCTGATCAAAATGCAGTTGAATCACCTAAGGCCGAGGGTAGTCCAGCCGCAAGAAGCCACAGTTCTCCTGTCTTAAGCTCCGATATCCAAGCTGATGATGTGTTGGCTCGATTTCATTTACTGAAGTGCCGTCATGAGAACTCGAATTCTGATACTGTTGCTAATGTGGATAAACCATCAAGTTCCCAGTTGTCTTCTGAGTCGACCAATGCTGTCAAAATACTTGCTGACACACATGAAGAAAATGTTGGAAGCCGAAACCCCGAGAATTTATCTTTACTGGCTTCTACCATGCGTGACACACTTAACCCAACTAACAAATTTGAGGCTTCTGTTCTGGCCAGGTTTCATATCCTCAAATCCCGAGTTAACAATCATAAAGAAGCATCACAGTCACCAGATATTGTTAATCTCGGATTTTCTAGTGAGAATCGAGAGTGGCCTTATATTGGCCAAGAGGCTAGAAATTCAGATGTCCAGCCCAAGGCTTCTTTGCAGCATCATGCTGCTGACAGCACCGAAGGCCAATTAATCGGGAGCGATTTCGACATGCTTGTGAACGATGATTCTTCCACTCAATCTGATCACACTAACAGCAACAGGGTTCAGAATGAGAATTTGCTTTTTGCAGGTTGGCTCGATAGGGTGTCATCGGATTGGGAACATGTAAGGAAGGAGGAATTCGGACTGCAAGTGGGCCCCGTCCCTGCCACCACTGCTGGTGATTATTATGAATGATGCTGCTGTTGCTGTCATGGTGGGACTGTCTTGGAAAGTTTATGCTGCTATAATTTTTGTGCATAGTATTTAGAACTCTACTTAGATTTCCACAACTTGGGGTGTTTTAATCTTAAAATAATTGATTTGTTGAGACCTGGAACTTACTCTCTCTCTTTGAGTATCTTTGTTAAGACCTGGAACCATATGAATGCTATTATCTATGTTTATATTATCAAAAGTTTCAATCTGTGGATTGTATATATATATTATCTGATTTTTATCATAGACAACATAGTATTTGCACGTAGGGCAATGCTCTTTAGGGATGGAACACAATTTTCATATTCTTTATAATATTAAACCCTACTGATTCGATGCAAAACGAAGAACCTTATTAAGCTTGAGCGATAGTTTTAGTTGTCTCCGAGCCTCGAGCTCTTTCGAGACTTCACTTGGGTCTAACCCTTTGGCCCGATTGACTACATGTTCAAGGACCCTTTGGAAATACTTGGCTTCTCCAACCAATGCTTATACACTTCATTGTTTGTATAGTTTATTCATTAGGGTTTGGATATGTATCCTTCATGCATATACAATATATAAATATGTGAATCACTTTAGAGGAATAGACATGAAAAGAATGACCCACATTTACAAAGAAGAAATAAGATAAAAAGAATGGTGACTATTTTAAGGCATAAGATTAGTGTGTTTCACAAGTAAAATTGTCATATCATATATTAAATCAAAGCGTAATAAAGAAACAAAAGTGGGAGATTTTCTTAGATTAAATCACACACAAACTCTTTACAAATTAACTTGACTTATACAAGTGTTGATTTCAGATATTTTCTCTCAAAAATACAAAGATTTCGATTGTTTTGTATATCATATATTGCCCTTGTAGCAAATAACACACCTGTTATGAGATTCTTCTTCTTCTTTTTATTTTAGGGCATTTTACAAAAATATTGGATTTGGGGTAATACTTTTCAATTTTACTGCCACACGGCAGAATTAACATTTATACTGTCCTCCTTTTTTTTTTCTTTTATACTGTCAATACCAAAACAAAAGTATGAGGCCTCCATCTTTGACAATCACAGACATAACCACCACAACAACACCAGGACACCGGAAAATAACCATTAATTCCGACAAGAATAAACAAAAGCAGTAAAATCGACGTCAATAAATAATCATGGCAAAACAACGGTAAAACAACACTAAAACAATCAAACAAAACAAAAGAAAAAATGATTAAAAAAAACAAACAATCTGCTGCACAACCTCAACACCAGATGCAAAATCAACTATATTTGCAAGTCTATTCCTAGAAAATTATAAAAAAAAAACTACTAAAACAACACTGAAAAAACACAAAAACAAATGAAGCAAATATAACTACTAAGAAAAATATAAAAGAAACACACACCTCAAAACTCTCTTGTGAGTGAGCTCGTCAAATATATTTATAGGAGAACCAAAAGAAAAAAACCACAAAAATAGCCAAAGAGAACGAAAAAGAAATGTATTTATAGCCTCCATCTTCCACACTCACAGACATAACCATCACAACAACACGAGAACACCCAGAAAATACCTATTAATTCCAGCGAGATGGAGCAAGGGCAGTGAAATCGGCATCAAATAAATAAATCATGAAAAACAACAGTAAAACAATACTAAAACAATACTAAAACAAAAAAAACAATAAAAGAAAAAAAAATGATCAAAAATTAACTATGTTGTGCACATCCTCAATACTAAATGCACTATATTTGCAAGAAAAGTTCTAGAAAATTAGAACAAAAAAAACCACACTAACTCTTATATTTTCAAAAAAAAAAACATAACTAAGAACTTCAAAAAATTAAAAAAAAAAAAAGAAGAAAAGAAAAGAAGATGAAGAAGAAGAACTGAACATGAAAAAAAAAATTAAAATCATGAAAAACAACAGTAGAACAATACTAAAACAACGGTAAAGATGAAGAAAAAAAAACTTGAAGAAGAAGATGAATATTAGAACATGGGGGTGAGATTTATGTGAAAAACTAGAAGATAAAGATGATGAAGAAGATGAATAGTGAGAAATGGGAGTGAAATTTTTAAATCTATTTAAATAAAAGAAAAAGAGTGAGACATGGGGTGTGATTTTTAAATTTATTTAAATAAAAGAAAAAGTAAAACATGTCACTTTTATGACACATCCCATCAACCTTTTCATCAAAATAATAATTATTAAATTATCTCAAAAAATAATAATTATTAAATATTAAAAATAATAAATAATAACTTTTATATCCATTAAAATAAAAAATTAAATAAATAATTGAGCCCATGTCCCAATCAATCAAAAGAAAAAACAAAACAATAACATAAAATTGTTGGCAGCCGAAAAAAAAGAAAAAAAAAACAGTATAAAAGTTAATTTCGAAAAAAAAAAAAACAGTATAAAAGTTATTTTGGGCGTGTAACAGTATAAAAGAAAGAAAATGGGAAAACACAGTAAACTGTGTAAATTTCCCTTATTTTATCCATAATAGTCTGTCATTATTAATATCAATATTGGTAGAAAATAAATAAGCATGATTTTTTACTACCAAGCCGCACACAAAATTGATTAGGAATTCAACTACAATGCTGTAAATTCGCGTGTGTTGTTCTGACTCGATCCATATTTGTATTTTTCCAATATGGGTCGTGATGTGTCGTACTTTAAAAAAAATATAGGTCATGTTGTGTCGTGCCACCATTTTCAAAGAGTAGGCCCGGCACGGCTCGTAAGCATAGTATTTTCGTGTCATGCTCGGATTCGTGTCGTGTTTTGCTCGTGCTGACTCGTTTTTCTTAAACATATTCAGGCTCGAATTCGTGTTTTACTTTTTTATATTTTTTTACAATTAATGAGTTAATTACACTACTATATATATCTTATAGTTTCAATTATATTTATGTAATTTTTTTATAATATTTTACAGACAATTATATAAAAAAAAAATAATTAAAATTATTAAAATTTAAATATTTACTTATAAAATTTTAAATGTTTAGTGCGCTCTATAAATAAATAATATATAGTATTGCTTTTAATTTTAAATATAAAATTATAATAATCAATATTATATTTAAGTTTTATTATTATTTTACTTTATAATTGACAAATACATATATTATTATTATTATTATTATAATTATTAAATTATAGAGTTTCTTAATATTTCGTGTTGTACTTTTCGGACTTGTCGCACCTTTCGGGCTAATCTATTTGTATTTATGTGGCGTACTTTTCGTGCTTCTCACATCGTGTTGTGTTTTATCACATATTTTCCTAACAGCATTGTGCCAATTTATAGCATCGTGCTAACTCATGTCTAAACTCATATTTTTTTCGTACCTGGTCATGCTCATGCAAATTTCGTGCCGTTTTAAAAAATCTAACCTATATTTACAACACTAATTCCCATAAGCTACTTTAGTCTCCCTGGCCAATTTTTTTTTTTCATAAATTGTGCTAATATGAAATCTGTCATTCCTTCCAGCCATCTCAATATCTGGTTTTTAGAAACTCTCCTATCTTGAACCTTTGTTTGTTTGATATTTTCTTTTTCAAACAAAATATATGAACATTACAAATCAAGTTTAAAACACAGGAACATGTTACATGTATAAACTTGGGGAAAAAAAAACTATCAATTCCTTCATCATATATTATACAACAAGTTTATCTTATGTTTGCTATGGCTTAACAATCAAATACAAAAGCTGCCCATAGTAAGCTTATAACAGGTCCTCTTCGAGACAGGACAAATCTCCAAATGCACTTTTCGAGACAGCGCCAATCTCCCAATTGAACCAAAGTTCTATTTTCTCATTCCATATTCAATAATAACTACACAATTACATATTTATAGTCATTCACATCCTTTATAAATTACTAATATGCCCCTACACTATTTCATAGTGTAACAATAGGGTTGTGAAATCTTTAGTCTTGTAGTAAAGAAGTACTTAAATATCTACAAAATTGTTGGATACATGCTCTTATGTCGAATTTACTTTGCGAATCGCAACGTCCATTCTGCAGCAATTTTATCGTGCTTCGCTTTGTCTACCATGTATAAGTGTGCAATGCCAGGAACAAGAGGATTATTACCTATAAGAATGTGAATTTCATTTCAAGTAGATTAGTAAGAACATGAGGATTTTCGAGATGTCAAATATGCAAACCTCACTACAAAGTTTAAGACCAAACCACAAAAGAAAAAGAACACAACTAAAGCTATAGAAATAGATTAAAGATTGAGCAGTCCCGAACACTTACATGGGTCGGGATCGGTGAAAATCTTTCTAATTGCAATTAACACTTTTGTAATTGTTAAAGCTGGACTCCAACCATCCTTCAAGATCTCCAAACTAACATTCCCCACAGAATCAACATCGAAGTGGTAGATTCGGGTTTTAAACACAACCTGAAAACCAAATCATTTACCAAGTTAAACAATTTCACCAGAAGATTACATACAAAATGAGTCCTAGTTTTGTTCTTATGTTCAATACAAAAAGCACTCTTCTGAAGAAATCACATACAATCAAAAACTGAGCAATAGGACACTAATTATGTCTCACTGCATTTTCTTTCTGTTGTCCTTTAATCACACAACTGATAAGTTCAAAGAAAAATTAGTACTCCTTATTAGTCTCACACATGTTATTGTCTTTCATTTGTAATTTGCATTGTTGTCATTTCATACCAAATTAACAAAACATTACTAAAAGATGTTTTATCTTCAACAGATAGAACAAATCATCAATAGGGAAATAAATACCTTTGGAGGTTTAAATGGATAATCACTGGGAAATGTGATGTCGAGAAAATATATACCGCCTTCATATGGAGTCCCTGAAACATAAACACACTGTAAATACTGATAATTAATCCCAACTGAGCAATGGTAGCATTGATCGAAAACTAAAACGCTCTTACAAGTTGCGAAAGGAAAACGAATAAACAAGGTACCAAAACCCGAAGTAAGAAGCATTGCATAGAACTGGAAATTTAATATTCCCAGCAACAAAATTTCAATCCATAAAGATTGTAAGCAACAAAATCATAAACCAAAGCACAAGGCAATGGTTTCTCTTGTTTATAAACCTGTATTTAAAAAGCTCATACAAGATAACAACATTCCCATTACTAATAATATAATCAGATATGATTTCAAAACATTAGATTACCAATGCTTAATGATTATTTTCTTTTATTGCAAATTGAACCCAGTTATTATCAAATGAGAGAAAACAAGTCAAACAATTTGCTTCAAGCAAGCAAAATCGAAAAACACACTCATTAAGTTGAACTAATAAGATTTTTCTAAGATTAAGTTGAAAAGAACAATCATTGTTGGCTTGGCTGTAAGTGATAACAAAGATTTACATATGAAAAAGATTTAGTCATTATTCCTTAAATTTCAAAGCATATGAAATCTATTTCTATCTTTCTCTATAATTGTAATTGGCTCTTCAAATTGAACCATAAAGAAGAAAAAAAAAACAAGTTTGATCATTCAAAAAAGTGAGCTGAAAACACAAACTGAGAACAAATAATCAAAACCCATGTAAGGAAATAAAGAAAGAAAAGAGAAAAGAGAAACCTTGGGGACCAATAATGGTGGCGACCCAGTGGTAGAGATTGTCGCCTTTGGTGCCAGCAGAGCAATCAAGAGGAGGATCAGTGTTGAGCTCAGCCATTTCCCTCTGAATCCGCTTACCGGAAGCTGAGACTGAGGTGGTGGATACCCAAGTGGAGGCGGAGGAAGAAGACGATGCAGGGTGGGATGACATCATCACCATGCCTCTCTTGCTCATACCTCAGTTTTTTCAATTGATGATTATAATCGTAAGATATATAAAAAAGAGATAATTAGATAAAGTATTATTATTTTTTTACATTTTTTTAATAAAAATAAGACGAGTTATATAAAAATAATAATTGTTTATAAACAAAAATTAGAAACAGAATTTAAATAATATAAATTGAAGAATAAATAATTAAAGAGAAAATATATATATAAAAAAGAGCAATTTGCGGCGAAACCTCCTTATGTTTTGATTTTTATACACTTAACCCTCTTATTTTTATTTTTGGTGGCAAAACCCCCTTATGTTTTAATTTTTATACACTTAACCCCCTTATCTTTTTTTTTGTGGCAAAACCCCCTTATGTTTTAATTTTTATACACTTAACCCCCTTATCTTTTTTTTTTGTGGCAAAACCCCCCTTATGTTTATTTTTCTTTGCAAATTTGACACGCCAGTTAAATATTACCGTTAAATATCAACTGGATCACCACTGTATACACTTTTGTATAAGTAACGGTAAAACCTCGAAGTCGATACAGTAGTAATTCGGTTAGTATTTAACGGTAATATTTAACTAAAACTTTAAATTTGCAAAGAAAAGTAAACTGAAGGGTTTTGCCACCAAAACAAAAGATAGAGGGGTTAAGTGTATAAAAATTAAAACATAAGGGAGTTTTGCCACCAAAAAAAAAGATAAGGGGGTTAAGTGTATAAAAATTAAAACATAAGGGGGTTTTGCCACCAAAAATAAAGATAAGGGGGTTAAGTGTATAAAAATCAAAACATAAGGGGGTTTCGCCGCAAATTGCTCTATAAAAAATAAATAAATATTTTTTTACTTGCAAAGTTAACTAGCTTTAGTTTATCGAGTGTATGTTCTCAAGTTTATTTGAGCAAAGTCTGTAAGAGAGTTCAACCCTTAATTTATAAGATTCGTGAGATATTTATAGTAAATAATACTCTTAAAACTTTCTCATGAAGTTCAGTCCATAGAAAAGGCAATCTGTTGACTAGACGGATCGAATTTGGATTGATCTGGTCAACACCGCGTACACTGATTGTGGACAATATTTAATCTGAATTAATTGCATAATATTTATTATATGAAGTTTTTCTTTTAATTATGATACGATATTTTATTGTGATTTGACAACTGGAACTTCCTTAGTTGTGTACAGGATTAAGAAGGGAAAGCGGAAGGGTCTTCGAGGAACTCACTATCTCATTTCTCCGGTGTTGTGGTATCGGACATGTCTTCCGGGTACGACTTGCTGAAGGTGGAAGGCTTTGTGAGTGTAGAACTAAGATACGTTTGTTCCTGGAAAGACATATCTAGGTGGGCTTGGCCCACTTCACCTTTGTTAATTAGGATTTCCTTGGCATGTACTAAATCATACTCTTGTTAAAAATTTATCCTAAATTATTGAAATTATTAAATGTAAAGACTTTTATTTAATTTCAATCAATTTCGCTAATGTGACGATTGTCCATGTACTAAATCATGCCCCCCGAACTTTAATATTTACTAAATCATACCCCCCCTGAACTTTAATATGTACCAAATTCTGCCATTTAAATTTGCATCTACGTTAGACTTTCTTTAGTAATATTGAACAAAAGTTCTCAAATCCAACAATCTCAATAGTTCGAAAAGAATTTTTAACGACCTAAGAAGTTCAAGGGACATTATTTGGTAAATGTCGAAGTTCAAGGGACAAAAATTCAAATTAGCCTTAACAAAAGTACATAAAAATATATTAAAATACCGTATTTTTTGTAAATAAAATTATAAAAATCGTAAAATATTTAAAGATCCGTACAACCGTATTTTGTAATTGTTTTTATTATTTTTGTGTATTTGTGAAATAACATTGGATATTCACTTGTGATCAGATCGGATTGGATGCTATTTTTAAATATCCAATTAGATCGGATCAGATGGTGGATAGGGTGTCTAAAAATCCAATCATCCAACATTTAATCGAACTAATTAGTATTTTCATTTAGTTTGGATGAATAATTAGATTTTATATTGTTATACGTAAAATTTATATCTATTCTATATAAAGTGTGCCTATATAACTAAAATTCTTGGTTTATGAGAAATTCATGGCTGACTTTTTATTTTTATTTAATAAAATAATAAAATATTATTTATATATAATAAAATAATAATAAAACAAATCCTATTAATATTTGAACTGATATTTAGCATATTCTAACTCTACATATAATCACAACTATAACTCTAGAAATTAAAAATATATATATAAAATAAATTGATCATTAAACCGCATATACAATTAGTTTGTTGAGAGAGATCAGGAAAAAAACAAATTATAAATGGATTTTTTTTTTACCAAATCATCCCCCAATTTTTAAGATTAATTTTTTATTTTCTAACATTTTTGGATTTTTGTCTCCTTATTGAATCTTTTCAAATCTGCATTGTTTCTATCAAAATTAATGAGCTCACATCGTTGTTGTGTTATACGGAGACTAAACTATGCCATTTGTTATGTTTAACCTTCACATCAAAAAACATGTTGTTATATTCTATATTTGGATTATGTTAAAAATTTGATCTTATAAAGAATACGTTTAATTAGCTTAATGTGTTTTACTATGCAGTATATTCATATACAGTCTTTTTTCTTTTCTATCTTGGAAAGAATAGTTAATAAATATAATATATAGCTTTTTTTTTTGAAATAATATATAGCTTTTTTTCACTCTCTCTAATATGAAATAACAAAAAAAAAAACTGAATTATCCATGCGCGTTGGGTCCACATGAGTCAAAAAAATCATAAAATTATCCTTTACAAAAATATACACTGATATTTTTTAAAACTTTTTTTGATGATCTTAAAAAATATTATAAAAATAATATCAAAACAAAAAAAATTACTTACCCTAATTTCGTTTTATCTTAAGAAAAAAGAAAATTAATTTTCTAATTATTTTTTTTTTCACTGGAAAAAATATTTTCGTGTACTGGTGTCCAATTAATGGATTATACTGCAGAGGTGTAGTTTTAAAAAAATAAAATAACTTTACTTGTCTTTCATAAGTAAATTTTTTTTTAATTAAATTAATTATGTACACCATGTCTAATCATCTTAAATGAAAATAAATAACTATTTGCAGGAACATCGCCGCTTTGTTGACACTACCATATTCGATTTATACACAAAAAAAATGGACAATCCAGTTATATGCAGACTCGGTTAGAATGAAAAGTGCAAAATAAAAAATTATACTATTATCTCTGTCGAAGCAAATGTTATCTTCAATTATCAATAATTTAGAGATTAATTTTTAATTTTCTTTTTATCTTACACACATTGTGTTTCCTTAAGTATTTGAACATCAATTTTTAGTTTATTTTTGGATTAACCTAAGAACATATTTAAATTATTAATTTTTTAAAACACTAATATACTGCATTCGGTATTTACTTTTTATTTATATTAAAAATAAAATGGTTTATTAGAAAAATAAAATAGTTTATGAGAAATCCATGGGTCACTTTTCATTTATATATAATAAAATAAATCCCATTAAATTCAAAAAAATATGATCGGGTTTTTGCTGTTGTACATCTACGATTAGGTTTTTTTTAATTATTTATAGTATTCCTTTTCCTATTACAATTTGGACATTCCCATGAGATCACACATAATATTCCAATCCGCACTTCACTTTTTTCTTCTTCACAACTTAATGACAAAATATATAAGTAATAATAATAATAAAAAAGAAGCGTGACTTTTATCAAAGTTCACAAAACCAAGCATCAATGGCGAAAAAAACCCAACAAAGTTTACAGCTAATAAATTATTCTAAGTGCTCGGCATATGCATTAGTTTCCAGGAGCAAAGTTTTTTAAAGTTACGTAATAATTTACATATATGTTGCAAACACAATATACAAAAAATAAAGAAGAATATGGAAGAAAGAAGAGACCATTATTCACATCTAGAAAGGCAGTGGAGATAATAATAGAAACTTTTCATTTTTTTTTTTATCATTTTTTTTCTTTTTGAGTAAAGATAAATATGAAATTTTAATCGCATAAAGTTTTATTTTAATCAAATATAGTAATTTAAAATAATTTAATAGTATTTTGTTATAGAATACTATCACTTTTTGTTAAACATGGTTTTCACTTTTTGTCGACACTACCATATTCAATTTATCAACGAAAAAATAGACAATCCAGATATATGCGGACCCGGCTAGAATGAAAAGTGCAAAATACAAAAATTACACTATTGTCTCTATCGAAGCAAATGAAGATTGAAATCCACCAATGACTATCATTAGTTTTCTTATCTACAATTTTTAGACAAATGTTATCTTCAATTATCAGTAATTTAGAGATTGATTTTTAATTTTCTTTTTATCTTACACCAATTTAAGTAATGTTTCTTTAAGTATTGGAACATCAATTTTTAATTTATTTTTGGATTAACTTAAGAACATATTTAAATTATCAAGCTTTCTTAAACACTAATATATTGCATTCAGTATTCACTTTTAATTGACAACATTATAAAATATAATATTTAGATACACATAATACTAATCTCACCTAATAATTAATAATATTTTTTCTTTAATTTTTAATTGTATCACTTTCAAATAACATAGAAAAAAACTAGCATAAATTTAGTATACGTGCCTCGCACGTAGTTTTTTCCTAGTATATATATATATATGAAAATTAGCATTAAAATTTTACTCTTTTTTTCTTGGATTGGATGGATCCAGTCCAATCCAATACATACTGGACCTAAAATATTAGATGGATCCAATCCGATCTAAAAAATATCAAGTCTAAAACATTAGATAAATCCAAATGAAACAGATAAATATATATGAAATACATCCAATAGATAGAACTGATCCAATCCAACATCCAATGGATGTTAAATCGATTGGATGACTGAAATTAATTGGATCGGATCGGATGGTAAAATCTAACATTCAATATATAATTGGATCGGATCTGGATAGACCTAAAAACATTGAATATGGTATAATGAACAACCCTATAAACTTCAACAACATAATTTGTTGACAAGCTCACAAACGTTCTAACTACGTAAAAATCTTAATTTTAATATTTATTTAAACTATTTGAAATCTCCATAAAAATTGTTGATATAATTGCCAAAAAATTCGATCAACGCTTATATTTATTTTTTTAACTAATGAAAATATTAGTTTTAAGATTGCAAATTCACATTTTCATTAATTTTTATTAGACTATTATTTATGTAAAAGTTTGTTTGGTACATCATATTATATTAATTGCATTGTATTATATTACTATTATTTAATATAATATTATGTTTGGTATTAGGTTGTGCAAAGTTATAATATATTTTTAATAAACTCAACCCCAATACCAACACCGAATCTAGATCGGGTTCGATGTCTAAATTCGGGTCTGGGGTCCAAGACAGGTTCCGATATGGGGTCTGGGTCCGAGTTTTGGGGTTCGGGATGTAGGGTCCCGAGTCTTGAGTGTCCCAAGTCTAGGTTCGGATCTCAAGTCCCAAGTTTGGGTCCCGAGTCAGGGTCAAGGTCCCGGGTCGGGTTCGTGCCTAGGATACGGTCTTGGGTCTTAGTCCCAGGTTCGAGTTTGGGTCTAGGTTCGAATTCGGGTCGGGTTAGGTTCAGATCTCAAGTTTGTATCCAGGTGCGGGGTTTGAGGTCCGAGTCTGGGTTGACACCAAATCTTTTATAAATATTATAATATAAGTTAATACAAATCATTTATTATGTATTAAATAATATAACTTATATTAAAAAATTTTGTCATCATAATTAATACAGTAATTATTTTATCTAAATATAATATTATTTATTATTTAATTAAGACTTTTTTTGTATAGAATATTGCACTGCTTAATTATACAGGTGATACATCAATATATTATTTTAATTAAATAAATAACATGTAACTAAATCGGTATATTTGAAATGATGTTTATAAATATTTTTTTTTGAACACATGTTTATAAATATCTTTAAATCTTATGATGATCACACCCATTTTACAAAAATAAATAAATAAAATAAAATAAAAAATCTTACGAGGACACACAAAAAGATAAATATTAATATCTTGTAAATATTTGTTTGAAAACTTTTTGTATTTTTAGAAGATAATCAGAAATATAGATTAAAAAATAGATCATGAAAAACGGATCTAACAGAAAATATTTTTTTAAGAAAAAATTCTTTAAAAAATTTGGCCGTTTTAAACCTTTTTATTTTTTAAATTTTGTTTAAAAAAAATCAAAATATCTAATGTAAGTTTTGTCACTAAAAATTAAAACAAAATTCATTGATATCTTTCTTACTAGCCGTTCATATATCTTTTTTAAAAACAGCCAATCACATCTTTTTATAATTATTATTAATATTTTTTTTTTAGATTTATAATAAATTGATTGTTCTTCCGATTTTTAATTTAAACTTTTTTTCTAATTATTAAAATTTAAAAGACATTACACGTGGCCCATTATTTCATTAATCCATGGCTATATATATGATATAAGATAGCTCACTTTAATTACTAAGCATATAATCGAACAAGCCTTATAATAACTAGCTAATAAGAGAGCTAGGGTTTCAATTAATTAAGCTATATAATCAAAGAAGAAAAAGAAGGGAAAAGAAAGAACAATACTATATGATGGAAGTACGTAGTTTCAAATGCCCATATTGTGGGAAACTACTAAAATGTGCTCTAGGTCTTCGGATTCACATCGAAAAACATAATTATAGCAACAACTACGTTGATTTAGAACCATTATCATCGTCATCGTCATCACCATCGTACAACTCTAAATTTTGTGGAAGAAGTTTCTTCAAATCACAAGCTCTTAATGGACAATTAAGGATTTGCAATGACAAAGTTATTAAAACTAAGATCAGAGTCAGAACCAGAACTAGAAACAAGATTCATCGTAAACATGTCTTATAAAATAAAAGCATTACTAGCTAATACTACAAGAAGAATATCAAGTTTGATGTTATATGTAATAATTAATTTTGTTAGTGTTGTTTGTTAATTAGTCTCATTTTATTACTCAAATGGGTTGGATTGGTATTAGTTGAGATTTATTTAGTCTTTAGTTATTAATTGTTAGCTTTAACTGTTTTCTTTTGTTTTCTGTTAATATCATTCTTTATATTCTGTTAAATGTTAGTAATTAAATTGTGTTATCTTTATAAATTTATAAATAGAAGGTTCTTTCTTAGTTTTTGTAATCAAAATGAATTAAATATTCTTATTGATAATTGATTTTTTTTAAAATGATACTTAATAAGTTGTTGGCCCATGGTCTGACACCGAAGCTAAGTTGATTCATATTTAGACCATCTTTAATGGATAATATAAATTTTATAGCAAATTTAGCTTGAAAACTTATTCATTATCATATTTGGTACAAATTTTATAGTTGTAAGGTACAATTTAACTTCCGAAGTCGAAATAATCATTAAATTTTGATTGAAACTATGTATATAAACTTCTTAAATGAAAATGAAAATGTTAGAAAGCTTTTAGCTAATAAAAATTATTAATTGGTAACAAATCGGTAAATAAATTCGGTGACATTTATTGTGTGGTAAAAATTTGAAGCATGTTGTATTTTATGTTAAATTTAGCCTATACTAAATTTCTTATAGCCCTATTGAAAGTTATTTTTATAAAAATATGCTAAAAATATAACAATACACTACTTTTATAGTGTTTATTAACAACATAATTATTTTCTACCTCTCCATATTTTTCTATTCTTTATTCTCATTAACCCTTGCTTTATATATGGAACAATTATCTTAATCTACAAGCAGAGCACAAAGTCAATTGTTTAATTAATTAGATGAATAGTCTTTTATTATAACTTAAATTCTAAAGTAAATACATGAAGTTTGGTGGTTGGAATTGGAAACTTGTGACTTGTGAATCATTTATTTAGTTTTTATGCTCTTATTTTAAATATTGGACTTGGTAGTAATTAATTTTAAAAAATTTATATAGACCAAAAATTTAAAAAAAAATACAAAAATACATTAACACGGAAAAAAATTATTTTTATTCTTTGAACTTTTTTATTTACAAAAAATACATTTTCAGTAAAAATAATAAATCTTCTTTTTTTTTTTTTTGATCTTTTCAAAAAAAAACATAATAAATCTTTTTTTGATTATTTTTATAATTTATTTATAATTGTTTTTTTAATTGTTTTATAGTTGATTTGTAGTTGCCGTAAAGTTGATCTCTCGTTTTTTTAGCTGAACAAAATGTATTCATATAATTTTAAAACTTTACAAACATATTTTTATATATTAAAAATTTTAGAACATAAAATTATAAATAAAATTTAAAAAAAAATAATATTTTTGAAAATTCTCCTTTCATTTTTATGTAATATTATTGGAAAAAAAATCTTGTGAAAAGCATTTGTTTTTTGTCTAGTATTTTAACAGCACTAGATACCATTGAATAGAAATTTCATTATTAAAAAACAAAAAAACAAAAATCATTTTCTATTTTATATTATATTTCATTTATTCTATATGTTGGAATGTAGGAAATATATATCAATAAGTCAAAAACATTCACTACTGGACTCCCCAAAAATTAAGTTTATTTATGAAAATATTTCTTTAAAAATACCCTTTTATAGTGACTCAATATCAGATTTTCTAACCACATCCATGATTGCCTTTCACAAAGGTAATTAATTTTGTAAAGACATGAGATTATTGAACATTTACGTTTCTTTTAAAAATAGAAATAGGTTTCTAAATTAATACAATCTAACAAAATAATTATTGGTTGTTTATTTACTAATCCATCATTATATACAAAGCTAAACTACCAACATGTCTCATTTCAATTTAAAGATCATTACTATTAGATAATATTAAGTTCCTAATATGACCACAAGTGTCCTTTTACAAGTAGTTAGATTAGATGTTTCTTTTCTTATCTTACTTAAAACCCGATAATATGATCGGTCTTGAATTTTAGTGGGTTATAAGAAAAAAAAATATTTATAGTACTTTAAAAATCAGTAAAAAATGTCTATTTTTTAAAAAGAGAAATTTTTTGAGAACTTCTGGAGTAGGTGAGCCCTAAGTACGGGCCTATTTTGCTTATGCCAAGGGTCAGGTTGCCTGATAATGAATTATGGTGTTAGGCACTTTAACATTTTTCGAATGTAAAAATATTACTATTAAGCACGATTGGAGCATAACGAATACTATCTCGAAATGTGAGTGTGTCACCTTATTCTTATAAATAAATAATTAACTATTTTTTATAATAATTATTAAATTGTGTTGTAAGAATCTGATACTTAATTACACTAATAGTATATAGTTCCTAACAGCATGTATTTTAGCATTTCTTGTAAAGCATTGGATACCATTGGTTCTTTCATTCACTCTTAAGTCAACTTAGTTTGACTTAAGTCCATTTTTATTAATAATCAAATCTTACTTAATGACCCTTTAATATGATCATATAAGATTATGTGTCGTCCGACATTAAACCAAACTCTTGTCCTTACTATATTTTTTACTGATTAAATTACAGTGACTTTCCAGCTCAATGCCTTTCAACATATCACTATATATATATACACAATTATATAGTAGCAAACCATTGTTGAGTGTTGCTCTTATAACTTGTGTCATAATAACAAGTAAAGAAAAATGAGTTTTTCACATACCATAACTGGTTTCTCACTTGTTATGATATTGTTGTTTAAGTTTCAAAGTGTTCATTCCCAACTTCAAGTTGGGTATTATAGCAATACATGTAATTTGGCTGAGATTGTAGTTAAAGATGAGGTTATGAAAGCTTTCTATGCTGATACAGGAGTGGCTGCTGGTCTTTTGAGAATGCATTTTCATGATTGCTTTGTTAGAGTAAGTAACCTTTTCTCCTTTTACTTCCTTCATTAGGTTTCGGGTTTCGATTACACTAACTATGAACTAATACAATTACAGGGCTGTGATGCTTCGATTTTGATCGATTCGAATGCAACAAACACAGCTGAGAAGGATTCCCCTCCAAATAATCCAAGTTTGAGAGGATTTGAAGTAATAAACAATGCAAAAGCAAGACTAGAAGCTTTATGTAAAGGTGTTGTTTCATGTGCTGATATAGTAGCTTTTGCAGCAAGGGATAGCATACAGTTTGTAAGTTTGGTTTGGATTTAAATTTCATTAGTTGAATGAAAGTAGTTTAATTGCAATATAACCCCTTACTTAATCTGTATTTGCAGAGTGGAGGGCTTGGTTATGATGTTCCTGCAGGAAGAAGAGATGGCAAAGTTTCATTAGCTTCAGAAGCTGTCATAAACTTACCTGGCCCATCATCCAATTTGAATCAACTCACTCAAATCTTTGCCTCAAAAGGTTTCACACAACAAGAAATGGTTACACTCTCAGGTAAGACTAATAGTTTGTTCTTCCTTTTGCGATTCGATGATCTCTTACCCGAGTTTGATGTGCAGGAGCTCATACAATCGGCCGCTCCCACTGCACTTCCTTTAGTTCTAGATTATATAACTTCAATGGAATAACCGGTCAAGACCCGAGTTTAGACTCGATGTATGCAGCTCGGTTGAAGCAACAATGTCCTCAAGGCAACAGAAATCCAAGCTTGGTTGTTCCCATGAACCCTTTTAGCCCTACCGTTGCTGATAACAGCTACTATTCAGACGTTCTAGCACGTCGTGGCTTGTTTTCTTCCGACCAAGCTCTCTTGTCCGATGCAACAACAGCTAGCTTAGTGAATCAATTCGCTAGGGCTCCCTTTCTCTGGACAAGAATGTTTGCTGATGCAATGGTTAAAATGGGGCAAATTGAGGTCCTCACAGGCAACAGCGGCGAAATTCGGGCAAATTGCAGTGTCATTAACACCTAAATAGAAGAGTTATGGAGTGTTTGTATTTAGTGATAGGATTTTGGATTAGCAAAACCTCAAAAGGGGCAAGTGTAATTGTATCAATAAAGACCCTGAGAGACTACTTGAGTGAGTTGAAATAAATGTAAGTAACAATTTCAAATGAATAAGCTTTTATGAGACTTTAATAAATCAAAAATGAGAACAGCATAATAATAATAATAAGGAAATGGAACTAATGATCTCTGTCCACAAAGGGAATATGCAAAATCTAAGCCTCCATATAGATGGGAAACCAATTTAAGTACAATACTTAATGATAAACTCAGAATAATAATTAAACTGCACTAAAAATGTAAGAATGCTAAGTTAAGTGGTGAGCTCCATTATAGCACTAACAATGTCCCCATCATGAGCCTTCAGAGCCTTAACAGCCTTGATCTTTGAAACACCAGCCTGTGTCATCACCAAATCAATGTCCCTAGCCTCAACACCAGTTTCGTCAACCTCTTCCTCTTCTTCTTCGGCTGGGACACCAGCAGCTGGTGCAGCACTGTCAGCTTTGGCTGTCACGGCGCTCATGTCTGGCATCCTGAATTGTTGGGCAGCTTGTGACTGCAACTGAGAGCTTAAATCCTCTATCTTTGCTTCCCCGAATATGATATATGTTTCGGAATGAGGGCTCTTGAAAACATCAGGTTTCGAGATGAAAAATAAGATCTGAAAATGAAACACCACACAACATGAGTTTAGGTGAAAAATTGAGTCCATACTATGTGTGTTCATTCATTTCACCAATGACATGGAAAATAATTTCTTACTAACATTTTTGGTTCTTTTGATGGTGACCCTGCTAACACCTGTAACTGGCTTCATACCGAGCTTCAACATTGCCTTGCGACTTTTCTTCTCGCTTCTACTCTGCTTGGGATTCCCATCTGCACCTGTAAAAATTATCATCCAATATTTACCACAAACAAAAATTAAACCAAAGGAATCATTACAAAAAACTATAATTGCCATAAACCCCTGTTTACAAATCAAGCACAAGACTCCTGAAACTTGCTCAGCAAATTTGTAAAGTCCTTCTGGTGGTATTTGGATAAAAAAATAAGTCTTTTGGGAGAGTTTCGTCCAAAAGGACTTTCAAGAAGTTATTTTTAAAATTATAATAATTTACAAATTCCTCAATTTTCAAACATTTTCAAAAGTAATTTTCATAACAAATGAGGCACAAAATGACATTTCACTCCAAACACAAACCAGATGAAGAACAATGGAAATGGCTAAATCAAACATTTTACTGAAAACACAAGAAACCAATTCCATAATCAAATGCTAATTAAAGCCATGCAGAGATAAGATTCCACCAAAATGAGCAAGAAATCCACGTAAACAAAAATCAAAATTCAAACCAGAAACAAACCCTAATCATAACAACAAACATAATGAAATGAAATCCCTTACATAAAACATATTAATAACAATCAAAGCAGAGAAAATGAGAATAATTACCAGGAAGACCCGCTTCATCATCGTCCTCCTCGTCATCGTCCTCATCATCGTCATCCTCATCCTTATCGTCCTTAACATCCTCAACTATAACTTCATCTTCCTCGCTCTATCAAAAACCAAAAATTCAAACTTGAATTGATGAAAATTCTGTAAACCAGTCCAAAACACGTATATGAAAATGGAGTTGTAATTTTATATATAATTAAATTGTATATATATAGATATATTTATATAAGACCTTAGGAGTGGTCTTGAGGGGTTTCTCGGTGGAGAGGACTTCCTCGGTCAAGGAGTCGGTGGCGGCGACTGGCTCGACGACTGGGGCCGGTGACATTTCGGCGAGGAGTGGATAGTGAGAGAGAATGGATTGGGTTTAGGAGAGAGAGAGAGAGAGAGAGAGTGAGTGAGGAGATAGCTCTTCGGATTGGCTTAACTTTACAATATTATATGCTATGGTTTTATGAGCACACACTAAAAGGGTTTACAAACTATTTGGGCTTTCTTTTTGGCTTGGGCTTATTACGCCAATAAGGGCTTGGGCTTGGGCTTGGGCTTTTTAGGCCCATTGTACTTTTAACCAGCCAGGGTATGGTGACTAGTAGAATGAGAAGATGATGACTAGGAGCATCTTCAAGCAATTTTCTTTTGTAATTTGTAGCATAGGGCTGTTCATCAAACCGTCCGCACCACATCGCACCACAAAAAAAATACGGTTTGAAATTCTTTACGGTGCGGTCACAATTTGAATTTTTCATAAACCGCGTGGTGTGGTGCAGTTTGCAATTTTGAATTGTTAATATGCGGTTCAAACTGCACCACACCGCACATTATAAAAATACCAATTTTTATATTTAGTTAGGTCCAATATGTGAATGTCTAACCGAAAGCCCACTAATTATTGTATTATTGAAACTTATTTTTTTCAGATTTATTTTCAAGCCTTATGGTATTTTTGACAAGTGTTACTCAAGCTTTGTTGTATTTGTAATAGTTTAATTATTGGTGATAGTCTAAACCGTAAAAACTGCACCGCATCGCATCGCACCATTTTTTGCAGTGCCGTTTTCGCGGTGCGGGTGAGGTTTGAAAAATTAGAAAATCCGCATGTGCGGGTTAGTTTGAAAAAATGGTCAAAAACCGCACCACCCGCACCGCGAACACCCCTAAGCATACCCGATATTTAAAGGACAAATACCATTTTATACCCTGTTTTACAAAAGTTACCCATTAGATCCTGTATTTTGTTAAATGACAAAATAGATCCTGTATTTTTCAAAATGGTGAAAATAGCACCTTGAACTTAATTTTTAACAACTTTTTTTTTTAATATAACCAACTTAAAGACCATTCTTAATACGAACCGATACAAAAAATGTAAATAGTTTTGTCATAGCACTTTTAAATCGGATTATAATTAAATTTTATTTTGATAAAAAATCAATTTAAGGTCTTATTTGTACCATGTTAGAAAATACATGGTCTATTTTGTCATTTAACAAAACAGAGGGTCTTATTGATAACTTTTGCAAAACACAAGGTCCAAAACACAGGGTCCTATTGATAATATTTAAATTAACTCTCAGTTATAAATAAATACTTAAGTTTAATTTTTGACAATAATAATACTTAACTTCACAATTATTCTGCAAATTACTGTTTTTTAAGTGACAAAATTTTATTATTTTGTGGGACCTACGCACCTTTTAGGGTAATTTCTACTCCTTTGTTTACTTGAATTTTAAATAGAGGAGAATGTTAAACTTGAGTCCACATTCCACTCAAACCCAAACCTCAAAACAAAAACCCCTTAAAAATCTCTATTTTCCCACAAAGATGATCATGCAGGAAAGTGACATTTACACATTTTATCAAATATAATTCCTTTGAAAGGCTTGTGATTTAGTATGAGTTTGACTAAGTGTTGAATCATTCCCGAAAACTTGAAACTCAAAATTAGTTAGTTTTTTTTTTTTTTTTGCTATAATTTACTTATAAATCCATTAGTGAACAATTGAGGAAATTGTCTAAGGACAACAAAATCATTTTTCTATTAAAAAATCTTAGAAGGAGTCAATGAAATGACACGATAAGTAATAACCGAACTACTTTTAATACCATTAGATATCAGAAATCAAATGTTCTCATATGCTTTCATTTAGCCAAAATGAAACAACCAAACACTCTTTTTCTTTCATATATATGTAGCTAATAATGCCAAAAAAAAAAATATGCCAAAATGACTTGATCACTCCTTTTCATTAGTTCTATTTTTAATAATCTTCTTCTTCACTGAAATCTTGAGGTTGCATCTTCCTCACTCTTCTTTGAAACTTCCATTCTTCTTGCTCTGATGCATGACAATGTGCTGGTTTTGGCTCAGTCCAAGATGAACATGGTGCAGGTTTATCACAAACATAACAATAGCACTGCAAATCAAAACAAATCAAATCAATTAAACACAAATATTGACTCAATTTGGTACCACAAACAATATCAAAATTAAGTTTTACCAATTCACAATAGCTTTCATGAGAGGTTTGGTCAAATGGGTATTTCAAACACAAATGCCTTGAGTGAGGATAATCCCTACAAGCCACCTATAAAGGAAAAAAGCCCAAAATATCAAAAGGGTATCTCTAAAACAAGGGTTTAAACAAAACCCAAGTCGAAAGATTCAATCTTTTTTCAAATATTTTCTCGGGAACCAAACAGAAAATTTGAAGAAAAAAAAAATCAAACCTTTCCCCTTTCGGCTAGAACGGTTAAATCAGGACTACCACCACCACCACCACCACCATCAGCTTTTCTTGAAACAGAAAGATTAGATATATCATTAGATGGATCATAATCTAGAATGAAACACTCCTCAGTCTCTTCAAATCGTTTCACATCGTAAGGATTCTTGAGACAAAGGATGTGTTTTATTGGGGTTCCGGTATCTCCCTCCAATGTCGTTTTGACAAACACTCTCTTCTCTTTCTCCGATGAAGATGGTGATATTTCGATCACCTCAATTGTTTCCTCCATTTTCGATTTTCGGTCTCTGATCATTATCGAAATTTGAATCGTCGGAAGAATTTGAGAGCAAAGCAACTGAACTGTGGAGCGTCTCGTGTGTGTGGCTTTTTAGCAGACCAAAACGACAGTGTTTTAATCCAAACGACAGTGTTTTAAATGTTTTAAACCAAAACGACATTTTAAGACAAACGACAGTGTTTTAAGACAAACGACAGTTTTAAGCCAAAACGACAGTGTTTTAAGCCAACGACAGAAAGTGAACCAGCCCATACTTGTTTAAATTGGGCCTGGGCTTTAACATTATGGGAAATTTACTAAATACCTAATTTACATTACATTTATTGATATTTACCCATGTTATTAAGTTTATTACTTTTTTTACCCATTCTTTTTTTATTTTATTTTTTTTATGGAACTTTTATTTTTATATAAATCCTTAAAATTAACCTTCCGTCACTTATCCAAGATTATTATTAGATTTTCAATGAAAAAAATTGGAAAAAAATAGGAAAATTTACATGGTATACTAAAGAGACGGTATTTTTTACTTTTTTACTGTATTTTTTTATAAGTTTCATACTAGAGTATACTGTGTTAAGTTTTCACTGGTGTTCTACTGTTGTTTTGAGTTATTTTGCTTTGTGTTTTACTGGTGTTTTATAAAAACACAGTATTTTTTAAAAGATTTCCGTGTGACAGTATTTTTGTAAAAATTAATCCAAATTTCAGTATTTTTGTAAGTTTTCTAAAAAAAAAATATGTGATTTGCATATACATGAATTAGAAAGATTGATAAATTTACTTAAAAGGAATAAAAATAGAGTTACATAATGAATTTTGTGTGTAAGAATGTTGAAATGACCGATAAAAATGTATTATTGTTAAGACAAGTTTCACAATCCATTTACTATTTACCCATATTATTAACTCATTTTTAAATAATAAAGACTTTTGTTTTCATTTTTTTTTCTCACATAATAACATTTTGAACATTTGGTATGATCGTATTAATTAAGGTAAACTAGCTAATGTTGATGCACATATCTACAACTGAACTAATTAAAGGTGAGCACTAATAACTTGGACACAATAAAAAAAGAGAAATGCTAAAAGGTATCAATGGTGCCTATCACCCTCCTATCTGTTAATATCGTTATTGGTCTAATTAAGTATTGAATCCCATATAATTTAATATAATAGCTTTTAAGAAGTATCGCTAGTCAATCACAGCACGATATGTCGAGAAGATGTTAGGCATCATTGGTGCTTAGTGGCAATGCTCATAAAAAAAGAAAGTAAACCGTAAAAATTTTGGGATACGAAGTAGTGCTAGCCAGAGAGACTTAGACACGTAGCAAGAAATATGTAGACTAAAAATAAAAAAGAAAGACTTAACTAATGGTCATGGAAAGGTTGGAGATTGAATTATTGAAATTAGAATGCTAAATGAGTAAGAATCGAAGGAGTTTGCCCAAAAAAAAATATATAGAATAACATGCTTAAAAGGGAGTTAGACCATTTGGACGATTTCTAAGAAATATTTGTGAGTAGAAGACGGACATGAGAAGCATGACAATTAATAAGCAAGCACCAGTCGTGCATGGAAGACCATTTGAAGGCCATCATCACATCATTACTAGGATTAAATAGTTTTGTTACTTTAAAAATAATTAATGTAATGTTTGGATACTATAATTGTTTGTATTTTTAGTTAAGATAATTTTGATATTTACTTAATAAAATTTTATTTTTCCTATCCAAAAAAAAAAAACTTATATTGACATTCAAATGTGACTTCATACATTTTTTGTGTAGTTTTGTTAAAATGTTATGGTAGAAGTCTTTGATGTATTTATTCACAATAGAATTAATTAAGCTAAGTTACTATCACATTTAAATAAATAGAATAGTATTATTAGACTAAGTGAATGATGAAGACCAAAAGTAAAACAATATAATTTTCAATTTGATGTGATATTTATATATATATAAGAAAACAGAATTATTATGTGATCTACTATAAATTTTGTTTGATGTATTTTAATTGAAGGTTAATTATGATTTTTACTCTCTAGACTTTGACATGTACCAAATCATATCCTTTGAACTTTTTTTTACTGTTAAAATTCATGTTAAACTATTGAAGTTGTTAGATTTAAAGACTTTTGTCCAATTTCATTTAATTTTACTAATTCGGTTTTTATTTATGTACCAAGTCATGCTCCTCAAACTTTGATATCTACCAAATCACGCCCCTCAAATTTTGAAATGTACCAAATCATCCCCTTAACTTTCATTTATATTAGACTTTTCTTACTAAAATTGGACAAAAATTTTGAAATGTACCAAGTAACTGGCTCTTCCAAGTATTTTGGTTCTAGATGCACCCCATAGGTCTGAGTGGATGTAGTCTAATTTGTTCTTGGTGGTGTGTTGACCTGTGGTGAATTTCACTTTGTAGCTTTTACCAAACACACACTCTTCACATAAAGTCAAGTTTCTGCCCAATTTTCCCTTGAGTAATCCTTATTTGTCAAGCTTTGTGATTCCCCTCTCACTTACATGGCCTAACCTGAGATGCCACAATCTTGTGTCATCATTTTTTCCTGCAACAACAACTGCTGCCCTTCCAATGACAGTTTTCCCAATCAGTGAGTACATGCCATGCTTCAATTCACCTTTCATTACTGTCATTGAACCCTTGGATATCTTCAATATCCCATCTTTCACCTTGACTATACAACCAAGTTTATCAAGCATGCCGATGGAAATCAGATTTCGTCTGAGGTCAGGGACATACCTCACATCTTATAAAGTCCTAATGGTCCCATCAAACATTTTGATCATGAGAGAGCCAGTGCCAATAGCATTACATGCTTTATTATTACCAAGCAACATTGTCCCTCTTGAGATTTCTTTAAAACATCTCCTTCTTGGGACACATGTGGAAAGAACATCCTAAATCCAGGATCCATTCATCACTGTCTCCTTCCTTTGACACTACCAAGACCCTAGCCATCAGAAGCTATGTCAACTTCTCATCTATTCTTGCTTTTCTCTTTGTCAATTTTGGCCTTTAGTGCTCTACACTCATTTCTAAAGTGTCCTTCCTTGTTACAATAGTAACACTTCTTTCCAGTCTTGAATTTGGACTTGGAGTTGGACATGTATCCACCTTTGTTCTTGCTTTTTTTTTTACTCTCTTCTATTTGATCTTCCTTTGGAGAACAACCCTTCACCATTTGATTTAATTATGTCCTCTGATTTCTGCTGAATTTCTTTCAAATTCAGAGCAGATTTCACTTCTAACATGGTTAAAGAATATTTCCCATACAATATAGTATCAACAAAATGCTCAAAAGATTTAGGTAGAAAGCTTAAGAGGATGATACCTTGATCTTCATCATCTATTTTGACACCTATATTGTTGAGCTCGAGTATGATCTTGTTGAATTCATCCAAGTGTTTCCTGAGCTCCTTTGATTCATCCATCTTGATTGTGTACAATTTTTTTTTCAGGTACAATTTGTTGGCTAGAGATTTCTTCAAATAGATCTTTGCCAACTTGTCCAAAAGGCTAATTGCAGTTTGCTCATCAGATACTTCTCGAAGAACTTCATCTCCCAAAGATAACAGTATAACACTATGAGCCTTAATATGTATCTCCTTCACCTTCTTCTTGTCTTCAATTTCTGCAATTGTAGTATTATCAATGGCCTCTAAGATGCCTTGATGTACCAGTAGAGCTTTCATATTGATCCTCCAAAGCTCGAAGTCATTTTCTATTGAACTTGTCAACTTCGAATTTAGCCATTGCCATTCTTAAGCCTTGAACCTTTGATCAAACAAGTCTTGATCTTCTTGAGCTACACCAGCTCTGATACCATTTGTTGTAGATTATAACCTCATCAAGAGCACCATAACAAAGGATTCAAGGATCAAAAACACAATGAACAAAATGTTAACAAATTTAGCAAACAAGAAACATAACAAGATATCGAAATAAATTTAATTGAATGACTCTTTATTTTATAACAGTATACCATGAAATGAGGAGAGGAGTAGTACACGAATTGGATCACCAATATACAAGTTACAATACTACAATCTCAAGTCACCATGAGAGAAGTCACTTCAAGAGTGAACAATCTCCATTTACAACCCTCCACACATACTAAACACAAGCTAAAAAATCATACACTTTAACAATGGTGATCCATCTTGAATTTCTCTCTCACTAGCCTCCCCTGTAAAGCTCTCTCTAACACAGCCTCTTCTCTAACTCAGTGCTTGGTTGAATGCTGTTCTCCAGGCGTGTTGAGTGAGCCAAAGGTATGCCTATTTATAGGCAATTATAACAGTTAAGAATTAACTAACAACCAAACTGTTGAGCTGTTAAGAAAATAGTTGGTTGACTTCTTGATAGTGGTCAAAACACAACAATAATGTACTATAATTTTATTCAATGTATTTTAATTGAAATAGAATGTATGTAAACTCAATATGATGTACTTTTGATTTTCAACATCTAGATCAACTCAATCTAGTTATAGTGACCACATAACCATTTGGTAATACTGCAAAACTCATTCTCTATATATTATGAATGGTGAGTCTTTCCTTCACTTCTTAGCAAATGAAATAAGGTATATAACAGTGTGGTGGTTGGTGAGGGAGAGTTGGTGAATTCAAGGAGGTAACCTCTTTGGATGTAACGTTTCAATTTATTTATTTATATATATATATATATATATATATATAAATGTTGGAGACAAAACATTAATATATCATCTAAAATAATAATAATAAAGGTGAGAACAAATAGTGTCAAATATTAGGTGAGAGAATAGATATGTTATCTTTTTATGTACTTGATTTGTCAATATGCCATAGAAGGACCACACTTGTCCTAAATAGGCTAATTTTATTTTAAATATAAATATGACTTTTAACCAAGTTTGATATACAAAATCAAATATATTATTATTCCATAGTTTGTTTCCTTTAAAAATATCAATTATAGCTAAGATAATCAAACACGCTATAATGTATATATTTGGAGAATATAGTATATTGTTAATTAATGTTACACCAAATATATATATATATTTTTATATATATAAAGGGATAAAAGAGTTGAAATTATGTAATGGATTTTATGAATTTTTCAACTTTAAGCCCTTTATTAATTATTAATTAATAAGTCATCTTCTTACAGAATCTCTAATTTTTCTTTTGAAAATGAAGGAATCTTTAAATAAAACACTCAAATTTTTACATTTATATTCAATTTTAATCATATAAATAAGTTTAAACGAATTTATTACATTTTATATAAAGTCATGGGTCTAATTTCTCATCCCGTATTAATTTTTTTTCAATAAAAAATTTATTTGGGATTCGAACCCAAGCGAGCACACACATAAATCTAAGTTTACAAAGAAAATTCATCATACTAGGGTTTAGTTTCTGTAATATAGTAAGGTAAAAATATATTTATTATATTTTAATATATTCTTTTAAATTTTCGGGGCCCCATAAGATGGGACCCTAGGCTCGAACTGTGACAGTCAGCCCCATGATCTGAAGAGGAAAGACGGCCGAGAGCTGTACAATCCCATATCGCTTGGGGAAGGTGATGTGTTATGATTCTGAGACTGTGTAAGTATGAGACTACACAGTTGAAGAAAGCTTAAATTGATTGATTGGTACTATCTATGTCAACAAAGTACATCTTGTTTCTCGATAGTCCATCACGAAATAACTTCACGGTTAAGCATGTTTGACTTGGGTAATTTCAGGATGGGTAACCTCCTGGGAAGTTTTTTCAAAAAGTGTGCAAGTGAAAATAAAACACGTTAAAAATACTCGTGTTGATTTATAAGGTCAGTCGTCATTCTATGGACACTTGAAACGGAAACATTACACGAACCTACTTACTTACCCTTAAAATCGGCCTATACGTTTAATTACATATCTGAAATCAAATATTACATATTATTTGTAAAAAATAAATACATGTAATTTAAGTATATAATGAGTTGTTATTATTATATAGTGTAAGACATAAGATCTTAATAAAGAGAAAGAGCACAATAAAATAAGAAGTAACTAATTAATTAACCAATTAAGATATACATTGGAAGGATTGGATGAATTTCAACTCTTGCCAAATTAATTAAACAAAAATTATTAATTGATTATTATCTTCTTATGGAATCTCTAACTAATTCCAATTGAGTTTGGTAGGGTTGGAAAAATGTAATCAATCAAGTAATTAATTATTCATATTTTCACGTAGTTAGTAGTTACGTAATACTATTCTTTCTTGTTGACAATTAATTATAAAAAAAAATAATATTTTAAAATAATTGCCACAAAAAAAAATTGAGTTTCATATTAAGCTATTAATTACTATGTACGTGTCATTTTATAGCATAATTATCAATTGTTGTTTAAGTTTTAAGTTATTTAATATTACTCCAATATTTAATATTTATGGTCCACGAAGTCATAAATATTTTTTTTAATTTTAAAAAAAAAACATGTCTTAATTAAAATAAACAATAATTAAAAAAGACAAAGGTCGAAGCTAGCTAGCAACTTCATACTAATTATGACACTTTACCTCACTAATCTTATTGTTTGTTATTTTTTTTTTCATTAAAATATAAAATTATAAAATAATTAAAACAACTTGTTTATACATAAATATTGGCTAAGTACTTATTGTGAGTATCTAATTATGTTAATTAATTAAGCTAATTATACAATTATATATTTAATTAGAGGGACTGAATAAAGGTAATAGCAGCTGAGATACATTATCCAGATTAGGAGTACTCTCAACTATATATTTATATAATATATAAATATTTATTTATACAATTAATTATACCTAACACTTAAGTATAAGGGAAAAAAACAAAAATATACAAAAAAGGAAAAAAAATTACAAAAATACTTTGGGCCGGCCCATTAAACATTTATACAGTCCACATACAAATATTTACAAAAATACCACATGCACTAAGCCTTCAGCTGTACAGAGCGAACCATGAAGATGAAAATACGCGCTCGTTTCAAAACTGAAAAACAACCAAAATGAAACCAAAGCGAGAAAAATACAACTATTAATTCAATTGATCTGATTCAAATAAAACTGATGAAAAAGCACAATGACCACAACTATATTAAATTGAATTAAGTGTTGTGGTTTTTCAAGTTGATTTACAGTTGCATCATTATTTTATATTAGTTTAATTCAATTGTTTGCAAGAATTTATTTTGGAAATAAGAAAAGGAGAAAACACTTTGAGAAATAGTTAGTTTCTGAAATAAATTTAAACGTTTCTTAATAGTTTCATTTTAGTTTTATTATAGTTTATTAACAGCAATAAATATAAATTGTAAATAAACAAGTATACAAACTATAATAAAACTATAAAAAAACTAAAAACAAACTGACAAGCAGAAACAACTCTACGAATATAAACTACAAACATCTAAATCGAATTGTTACCTAAAAAAGAACAGCAAACAACTATACCTAATAATATTCCCAAAACACATCATACATAAACATATTAAACTATTAAAAAACTAGAAAAAAAAAAAAAACTAAAACCCACTGATTAGAGACACTAAAACAAAAACAAATGTTTCAAAATATCTAAAAAAAACTAGAAACACAAACAGAACATAAAACACAACAAAAATGGAACGAAAATAATAAGAAACAAACTAAAATGCCAAACCCAAGAACAAAATAAAATTGATTAAACAAAAATAAAGTCCTAAAAATCCAAAGAAAACCAAACGAAATTTTAAAATGAAAAACCTAAAATATCACAAACCAGAAAAAACCAAAACGATGAAATGGAAATACAAGAAAATGTTTAAAATGGGGGGAAACGAAAATGGCGAAAACCAACCTCTGTTCAAACTTCGGCAGAGGCACTAGCTTTTTCACTAGAAATTTCTTCAACCATTTGCTCCTCCACATTGAGCTTCGATTTCTTCTCTTCAACAATCGGACGTTTACCCTTTGCTTTGTTAGCCAAAGATTTCAAGCCCATTTTCGATTTTTTTTTTCTGAACTGGGGAAAGAGATGAGGATGAACGAGTGATGACCATTTTATAAAGAAATTTGAAACAAGAATAAACTGAGAGGGAAAAAAACTTGAGAAATCGTGGGTTGAGTGAGAGTTGAAATTTTTTGGAAGAACAAAAAATGAGAGAGAAAAAATCGTGATGAATAATGAGTAGTTATGCTTCAACAATGGAGGTTATTGATCTTCCAAACAAAAAAAAAAAACTGAAAGAAAATCCAAAATCAAATGAAAAGAAAAGGAAAAAAGAGAAAGAAGAGAGAGGAAGTTGATTGATGTGTGATAGAAAAGAAAAAAAGAGAAAGAAGAGAGTGGAAGTTGATTGATGTGTGATGGGGATGACACATGTGTCTGTGCATGAGAATGGTGTGTAAGTGGTATTATTGTAATAAAATAAAGATGGTAAGTAAAAATGTTGATGTAGGCGTGTAGGAGTAAAACAGTAATAAAATGTGCAAAACAGATTTTTGGTGTAAAAATTTCTAAGTATAATGCATAGAAATATAAATATATATATATATTCACTCCCTATATAGAAATTAATTTATAATATATATATGCCGTATTATGTATTATAAAATATTGTAAATTTTCTAATATTCCTTATTATTTATAAAGATATTTTTTATTAGTGTTTGGTTGGAGAGATACACATTAAGGCCATGTCTTTATATAAAATACATATATATCATGTGTGGCAAAAACAAACTTTTTCCTATTAGTTAATCATTTTACAACAAAAATTAGTTTATCTCTGTCCAAATGGAAGATAGAGAGATAAATAAATAAAAGGTCAAGTTATATAATAATGGAAATTTATGTAGTACACTCTTAAAGATGTTTTTAGTAGATTTTTTATTTTTAAGAGTTTTTTAGTTTATATCTTTTTTCATAATCGTATATGCTCGTTGTAACTATTTAAGACTGATAATTTTTAGAAAATTTTGAATAGTGTACAATGTCAAAAATAAGGTTTAAAAAATTACTTACCACGCATATAAGAAAAATAATTGTGTGTAGAACAAAATATGTAAATCTTATTTTCGGTATTATATATAAATTACTCGAAATTTTTTAAAAATTTATAAATAGTATTAAAAAACTATTACGTACATGTTCATGAAAATAAAAAACAAAAAAGTTCTCATGTATCTCGAAACAGATAAAGAGTCTATTGAAATACTCCATGTAGGGGTGAACATAATTATATATATATATATATTTATATTAATTTTGTTGATTAGAAGAAGAGAAAAAAATATAGGATGTTTTTATAATGCACCCCTTAAAATAGATGTACCAATGCATCTCTATCTATTTCGGTACTCAGATAAAAAAAAATTAGTCTAATTTTTTTTATAGTCGTGTAGGTTATAGTTATTTAAGACATTCTGCAAAATTTCAAGAAATTTAAAATAATTTACAATATAGAAAAGTAGTGTTCAAAGAATCTATTTTACAATCGTATATGTTGACCGAGATTTTCGGCAACTACTAAAATACGATTATAATATTGAGCTGTAAGAAAGCGAGAGAAGGATTTTTACGTGGTTGGGGCGTTAATGAGCCTTAGTCCACGAGTCTTTGTTATTAATGGATGTATTTAATAACCGATTTCACACTTGAGGGAATGTCACCCTTATGAATACAGAGAATGTTCTTGGTGAGTATTTACTCTTCTTGCTCATATGCAGCCCAAGATTCTCGATCCCATTTAATGAGCTTTGAGGGGGTATTTATAGTGTTTTGGTGGGGTAATCCCTAGAATTGTTCTTACAAACGTATCTGTAAGTATCCATAAAGTTGGGTATTCCCAATGAATATACCATGAGTAATGCATGGTCAAATCCCTAGGTGCTGTAGGGTTTTTATGAGGAATGTCCTTTTTGCCTTGTGATTGATGTGACTCTTCGCAGAGTAGCCGTCGCTAGACTTAAATGATCATTACTGTGGCGCTGTTGTTTGGGGGTTGTGCCGTCAGACTTTATTGCGTGTTGTAGTCCCAACACGCTTCCTCCCATGCAGCATTAAATGCGACTTGATTGCTCAGGAGAAGCCTGACACCTCGCGGAGAGGCTTTATGTTATGCGAGCTTCCGGGAGCACCGTGCACTCCGGGTGCCTCCTCCGGGACCTATGCCCAGGGTGCTTCCTTGTGGCATACAAAGACTTAACAAATATTTACAAGTTATCTGATCCACGTATCCCTGTTCGATTGGTCCACGTATATTGGGTGAAATCAGGGGCAACAATATATAATAAAAGAGTCTCGTGTACAATATCCAGTTTGAACTCTAGTGTTGACATGTTAATTTATTTTAAATTTCTCAAAATTTTACAGAATATCTTAAATAATTATGATTTACACAATCATAAAAAAAAGCTAATTAGGATTTTTGCCCCCTGAGTCGTTAAAAATATCCCCTGAACTATTGAGATTGTTGGATTTAAAGACTTTTGTCTAATTTCATTCAATTTTACTATTTCAGTGATTGTTTATGTACTAAACCATGTTCCCCAGACTTTGATATCTACCAAATCATGTCCTTCGAACTTTGACATATACTAAATTATGCCGCCTGAACTTTAATCCATGTTAGACTTTTTTACTAAAAATAGAAAAAAATCCTTAAATTCAATAATCTCAATTGTTCAGGGGTATTTTCAATAACCTTAAAAGTTCAGGGGGCATGATTTGGTACATGTCAAAGTTCAGGGGGCAAAAATCCTAATTAGCCATAAAAAAATGAAATAAAAAAATCTCTCAGAGCAAAAACTAGATAAAAGTACTATATCAATGCTTCTCTTTTAATGGGTCCATTGTAAAATTTTTCAAAAATATTTTTAAAGAAAAGTACATATAGAGCTAATTACATTTTTTTATCATAACAAAATAATTGTATAATGAGATATAACTTATAAGAAAAGTAGTCATTAAACACTAATATATGTGTTACATATATTACATAGGTCATTTTCATGGGTGTGTATGCATGAGTATGATTATGCTATATAAGTCAAAAAAAGACTTTAGCTAAAGCTATAATAATATCACTAAATATAGTTGAAGTTCATGAAGAAGAAGAAGAAGAAGAAAATTATGACATTTAATCACATATATATACATATGATTTTTCTTTCTTTATTAATTACAAATCACAATTCAAACTTACAAGAAGGATATATATATTTATTTTTGTCATTTTGTTTTGATTATAATTTAAAGTTGATTTTTGTATGGTGGTTGATCGATCTTTTGATAAATAAGTATTAAGATTATATACATAATAATTTTTATACTATGTGACCAATCACAAAATATAATATATTCTAGAATTTCTAGTACACATATATACATATAATTTCTCAAGCACAAAATATAATATATTCTAGAATTTCTTCATATATCCTAATTTAATTAATTTTCTCCCTCTTCATCTCTTTGTGAAGGTGATCCTAACCCCCAACAATTCCTCTTGTTATTATTGTTAATCATCACATAAATAAACAAATACAAGAGATAAACAAAAATCAATCATGATCTTTTCAAACCACTAAAATATTATTATAAAATACTACCAACTAATAATTAAAATTTTATATATTAATTTTCAAACCACTTAAAATATAGTATTCTAAAACAAATGTTTCGGTACATTTTTATTTGTTTCGATTTTCAAGAGTTTTTCAGATTATTTTTTATATATATATAATTGTTTATATTGTAGTATTTTATGATCATTTGGTTTTAAAAAATTTCAAATAATTTACCACAGTACATATAAGATAAAATAATTATATTTCTAATAAATTATTTAAACCTTATTTTTAGTATTATAGACTATTTAAAATTTTTTAAAAATTTAAAAATAATCCTAAATAACTACAACATACCTAATCATAAAAAAACATAAAAGAAACTTTAATAAATATTTAAATAGGAGGTAGAAAGACTTACTAAAAAACATTTAATAGTCATTAAAACCAAAAACAATTGTTCTTGAAGACAATAGAGTAATGATTTAAAGATAATAAGATAACCAATAATACAAAGAAGAGTGACACCACCAAACAAAATGTAGTGTCCAACCATACATATACATACACCCTCAATTGTTAAAAACACATTTCTATCCATCATATTATTATTAATATAACTAAATATTAATTTTATATAATCTAAAAAAAATACTTTTTAAAAAATATTAGTAACCAATTACAAATTATTATACGAACATTGCTATTAAGTACTAGTGGTATCTATCACTTTCTCGACATATCACGTTGCGATTAGCTAACGATACTTTATTATATTAAATTATATGAGATCAGATATTGAGATTCACCCTATAACATTTCTCATTTTTATACCTATGATAAGGTAGTGGGCATAGTGTCCAAATGCTGATATATAAATACATCTATATATATTATATAAGAGTGGGTCCACATCCCATATAGCCAATCAAAATCAAATTTGACAATAAAGATCATCATCATCATTATCAACTACAACACAAAAATAATTCCACTATATATATTGCCCAATTCTAAACCACACCACACTCTTAACTTTACCTTTCTTCTTCTTCTTCTTCATTTTTCTATATACATATATATATATAGAGAGAGAGATCTGAAATTGAAATAATAATAATAAGATAAAAATGGGTTCAACAGGAATAGAGACCCAAATGACCCCAACCCAAATATCCGACGAAGAAGCAAACCTCTTCGCCATGCAATTAGCCAGTGCCTCAGTCTTACCCATGGTTCTCAAAGCAGCTTTGGAGCTCGACCTCTTGGAGATCATAGCCAAGGCCGGTCCAGGCGCGTTTCTCTCACCTTCCGACATAGCCGAACAGCTTCCGACTCAGAACCCAGACGCCCCTGTGATGCTGGACCGGATGCTGAGACTGTTGGCTAGCTACAACGTGGTGACGTACTCGCTGCGTGAGACGGCGGAAGAGGAAGGGAAGGTGGAGAGGCTTTATGGGTTGGCTCCGGTGAGTAAATATCTGACGAAGAATGAAGATGGAGTCTCCATTGCTCCTCTTTGTCTCATGAACCAGGATAAGGTTCTTATGGAGAGTTGGTAATTACTACTATTATTAACTATACTTAATTAATTTTTATTTATACTTAATCACTTTTAATTAATTAATCATCTATTTATTTAATTAAGGCTAATTAGAATTTTTGCCCCTTGAATTTTCACATGTACCACATCATGCCCCCTGAACTTTTAAGGTCATTGAAAATACCCCTGAACTATTGAGATTGTTGAATTTAAGGACTTTTGTCTAATTTTATTCAATTTTACTATTTTAATGATTATTTATGTACTAAACCATATTCCCCAGACTTTGATAACTACCAAATCATGCCCTTCGAACTTTGACAAGTACTAAATTATGTCATCTGAACTTTCCTCCATGTTAGACTTTTTTACTAAAATTAGAAAAAAAAAAAATCCTTAAATCCAACAATCTCAATAGTTCAGGGACATTTTCAATGACCTAAAATGTTCAGGGGACATGATTTGGTACATCTCAAATTTCAGGGGCAAAAATTCTAATTAACCTTTAATTAATTATTATCTATACTTAATCACTTTTAATTAATTAATCATCTATTTATTTAATTAATTATTATCTATACTTAAATCACTTTTAATTAATTAATCATCTATTTATTTAATTAATTATTATCTATACTTAATCACTTTTAATTAATTAATCATCTATTTATTTAATTAATTATTATCTATAATTAAATCACTTTTAATTAATTAATCATCTATTTATTTAATTAATTATTTCTATCTGTGGTTATTTTAGGGTTTTATTTATTTTTTATTATTATTATTAGAGTAATTTACGGTATAAATACTTAATTTTAACTTTCAGTTGCAAATAAATACCTAGGTTTAATAAGTTATAATTTTAGAACTTTTTGTAAGTATCTGATTAAATAAATTGTCACGTGGTAATTCTTAATTGGTCCAAGTCATTAAATTTTTATTATTTTAAAAAAAAAAATAGTTTAAATATACCAATAAAAAAATGACACGTGGATATAATGACTTAATATTTAACGGTTAGGTAATTACAGAGTTTCAGATATGTAACTTAAGTATTAGCCAAAAATTAAACTTATGTATTTATTTGAAATTGTGAGATAAACTTAAGTATTTATGTCGCAAATTATTTTTATTATTATTAACATTATTATTGCTTTTTTAATGTAAGGGTTGTTTTAGTTAATTAGTTTGGATTGATTTTAGGCATAATTAGGGGTTTTCTGTTTTTATTATTATTAATAATAATTTTTTTATATATATATAAATTTAACTAATTATTTTATTAAGTATCTATATATGTATTCCTTTCTATTTGTTGTTGTTTTAGTTAATAAGATTTGATTGATTTTAAGGCATAATTAGGGGTGTTCTGTTTATTTCTTTTTTTAATTTTTTATCTGTTGTTTTTTTTTTTAAAAAAAAAATTATGAGCATTTTTTTAAAACAAAATTTATTGAATTTTTATGAGCATTTTGCTTTTTGGAAAAAGATAATTAATATTATTGAAATGAAAAATGTGGGAGGTGATTTAAACTTGGATCTATTTTTTTTATTAGAGGTAACTAAATTTAATGGGTATTCAGCTATACATGAAGGGAAACAAAAACCATTTTATTTTTCATATACTAAAACAATTATATCAATATGTATATTCATATATTAAAAAATTTAAAAAGAAAAAAAAAAATTAGTCTTTATATATAAATATAAATAATGTAAATTTGTCTTTGGTTTTTGTCTTTCAAACTTAATATGAAATTGAATTTTATTATAACTTGAAAAGTATAGTCTATGTATGTGTTGATAATATTATATAATGTTACTTTCATGAAGAAAAAATAAATAATAAGTTTAGATAATAATGACTCAAAGAGTTATATCTTTACAAAATCAGTCTATTTATGTAATCAATTATTTGAAGTATATTATTCGTTTCACATATGAAGAAAATAAATTAATATTAGGAATTAGTGTTAAACATAGTAAGTTACTATTTTGGGAAAGTAATTAAGGTCTAAGATATAATAGAGATTAGAGATAGCTATAGTAGTGGTACAAGTGCTTCTTAAAACTCATATAAAAAGAAATTAAAAAAGTAATAATAAAAGTAAAAGATTCCAAATCAAAACGTGTTTGGCCACACTTTTATTTTTCTTGAGAGGGATTGTTTGGACAACACTTCACCTACTACCAAACACCAAATATTGTCTCAATAATTTCATATTTTATTTTATATATTTTTAAATATGATGAGTGTGAATGAACAACAAATTATGATGTAGGTGAAAATTAATGAAAGGGAAATATTAACTACTATTTACCAAATGAGCATTGTTATTGGGTAGTATCAGTGTTGTTCAGTATATTTTATAAGTGACGCTTTATAAGAATAGTATCAGTGTTGTTCAGTATATTTTATAAGTGACGCTTTATAAATAATTAGTGATATTTTTTAAAAGTTATATGAGACTTGATATTTAATTACACTAATAGCGGTATGACATTAAAAAATATATTAGAGAGGAGTACCTTTTATCATTTCTCTTACCAAATTAATCATTTTCACTAGTTTTAACTACATGTATTTTTTTATTATTTTTTTTTAATAAGGAAAGATAAAATCATCAACCAAAGTCAACAAATACAACTTGACTTGATAATGACATTTTATTTGCTAGTAGAATCTATATGCACAAACTCAACCATAAAATTGACTAATTTTCTTATTTAGACTTAAGACTCATTATTAATTTTATTTTTTTCAAAAAAAAAAGACAATAATAATAAGTGTTAGTTATCTTTGGTAATATGTATTAGGTATCACTTGAAAGATGCAGTACTTGATGGAGGAATACCTTTCAACAAGGCATATGGAATGACAGCATTTGAATATCATGGAACCGATCAAAGGTTCAATAAAATCTTTAATAGAGGAATGTCCGACCACTCGACTATTACCATGAAAAAAATCCTCGAAACTTACAAGGGTTTCGAGGGTCTTAACTCGATTGTTGATGTTGGTGGTGGTACTGGAGCTGTTGTTAACATGATCGTCTCTAAGTACCCTACTATTAAGGGTATTAACTTCGATTTGCCTCATGTCATCGAAGATGCACCTCCATTGGCCGGTAAGAACTACTACAAGAGTCTCGAATATCGAAAAAAATAATATTTTTATTAATTTTTTGGGTAATAATTTGAGTTAGAATTTATGAATTTTAAAACTAATAAATATTGTTTATGGTTATTATAATAGGTGTAGAGCATGTTGGAGGAGACATGTTTGTAAGTGTACCAAAAGGAGATGCAATTTTCATGAAGGTACATAATTAGAGGGTTTTCAAAAATGACATTTTCTTTATTTCAAAATTACAATTTTACCATAAAATATTGTTTTTTTTTCTTATGAAAAGTAAAATAAAATTATATTGAGTGTAAATTTCTCCCTAATTTCAAATAGTTTACCGTACAATATCTCAAACTTTAGAAAAATATCACTTTTAAAACAATAATTACAAAAATACCATATTTCATTTCGGGCCTCTAATAATATCGTTTTCGCGAAAAACAGTGGATTTGCCATGATTGGAGCAATGAACACTGCTTGAAATTCTTGAAGAACTGCCACGCTGCACTGCCCGAACACGGAAAAGTGATCGTGGCCGAGTGCATTCTTCCGGTGGCACCGGACTCGAGCCTTGCCACAAAGAGTACGGTCCACATTGATGTGATCATGTTGGCCCATAACCCTGGTGGCAAAGAGAGAACAGAGAAAGAGTTTGAGGCATTGGCTAAGGGAGCTGGCTTTAAAGGCTTCAAAGTCCATTGCAATGCTTTCAATACCCATATCATGGAATTTCTCAAGACCATTTAATTCATAATCTATATATACTATACATATACTTTTGCTATATTTTGGTTTGGATATATTCTCTCTCATTGTGGTGAATTTTTCTATTTTGACAAAGTGGGGTTTAATGTATGTTTTTATTAACACCCTTGAAAAGAAAAAAAATGAAAAATGTGTTACTAAATTTGCTTGTAATTTGCAAAAATAAAAGTTAAATGAAATATTCCACTGAAAATTTGAGTTTTCATCCAATCAAATAAGTTGGGTTTTTGGTATTAGATAGATTTATACCACTTTGTTGAGTTTCAAGTCGAAAAATACCACCCTTTTTAATACATTCCCATTTATTAGTTTAATATTAAAATTCCTAGTATGTCCTTAACTTGATTCATAGTTTTTTATTTATTATTTATTTTTGGGTTCTTTTAGTATTTTTCTAAAGTAAAATTTCGTTCTACATTTGCTCTTATGATAAGATGGTGAATGTAATTAAATTGAGGATGGTAATTTAGTAAATTTGTATCTAAAAATGAGTAGAAACTTAATTAAATTAGTGCTTGGGTAATTATGATTAATTATGCTTGGGTAACTCAATTTTCCCTAAAATTATTTATGATGGTATATGTTTAGATCTAAGGGGTAAGTTGAAAAATGCCTCTTTTATTCATCAATTAATCAAATTTACCTCTAATTTTATATTTATTTGAAACATACCTCTTTTTATATGTATTATACCCAAAATACCCTTATATAAGAGAATCACATGGAGAGTATCTTGAAGTGATAGGGGCAAAATTGGTACAATGTTTAAAAAAAGAGGTAAAAATGATAGATTTTAAAAAAGAAGGTAAAAATAAAAGAGGACAATATAAAAAGAGTATAGAGTGTAATTTATCTAGTCGAATTTTGAATATCAATAGTATGGGCTTGGGCTTGGGCTTGGGCTACTACATTGATCTATTTAAAACCAATGGGAGAGAACTCCATCTTAAGAATTATTTAAGAAAATTATATAAATTTTATTTACATTTATGTTGGGCACAAAATGCTAAAATAATTTACTATGAAAATAGTTCTCTTCATGCTAAAATAATAGAGCATGCCTTATTTATAGTACCTAGCACCACGATGAAGTATCACCCAATAATTGGTTAGCAATTTTTGTAATATTTATTAAAGTGAAATAAGTGAGACCCATTATTGAGTTTTACGAGTAACGTTATTGTACCTTATAAGAGTGCTAACCACCATAAGTGCCTTTTAGTATTTCTCAAAATAATATGAGAAAGAAAAAGTAAAATAATTGAAAAATTTATAAAGAAAAACCATAAAAGCATTAACAATTAAAAATTTCCATTAAAAAAAATAAATGTGAGAAAAAGCCATATAAGCATGCAGAAAATTTGGGACATGTGAATGGTTTAAAGTTTGCTAGACATGCCCCTTCAGTCTCGCATTTGTTATTTGATGACGATAGTCTTTTGTTCTGTCAAGCAAATTCAAATTCGGCCTTGGCTATAAAACATGTTCTTGATGTTTATCACCGAGCGTTAGGACAATTGTTAAATACGCAGAAGTCAATCATGTCCTTTTCTCCCAATACGAAGGATGAGGCAAAGACTTTTTTCAACCAAACATTAGGTATGCCAATACGTGATTGCCATGAATCTTACCTTGGTCTCCCTGCTTATTCAAGCCACAATAAAAAAGAATTATTCAGCAATGTCAAGGAAAAGATTTGGAAACTACTTCATGCTTGGAATGAATTTTTTTTTTAGTTGGTGGGAAAGAGGTGTTATTAAAGGCAGTGGTTCAATCTATCCCCACATATGCCATGAGTTATTTTCGATTGCCGATTGGTTTTTGTAATTAACTTGAATCAATGATAGCAAACTTTTGGTGGGGAACTAACAAAGATGGATCTAAAATCCATTGGAAAATGTGGAAATTACTATGCAAGTCAAAATTTGAAGGAGGAATGGATTTTCGTTCGTTTATTGATTTCAACCAAGCAATGTTAGTAAAATAAGCATGGAGAATATTCGAGATGCTGGACTCCTTGTTAAGTCGACTTTTAAAGCATAAGTACTTTTCAAAGAACTCATTTTTAGAAGCTCATTTAGGACACTCTCCTTCTTTAATTTGGCAAGAAATCAATTGAGGAAGAGAATTGCTTCTAAAAGGTCTAAGATACAAGATTGGTAGTGGGTTGCATGTTAGGAGTGATTTGGACCCTTGGATCCCTGGACATATGGATTTCAAGCCAATTAGCTACACTAGGTGTCCAAACCTTCTAGTATCGACATTCATATATAATACTATGGAATGGAATATACCTCTTCTACAAGAGCATTTCACAACAATTGACATTGATAGAATTATTACTATTCCATTAAGTTATTGCCAATCTCATGATCGACTTATATGGCATCATACCACCAATAGGATTTATTCTGTAAAGTCTGGCTTTCATCTAGCAACTTCCATCTCGCAAACCAATGAAGAATCAACATCTGACAATTACAAAAGATGGTGGAAATTTTTTTGGGTTTTGAAAATACCACCAAAGGTGAAAATATTATCTTGGAAGGTCATCCAACAAGCATTGCCTGTCGCCACTGCTTTGCACAAAAGAAAAGTTATTGATTCAGCGGTTTGCACAAGGTGTAAGTGTTAGAATTTGAGGATAAGATGAATGAGGTTCCATCCCAAAACTAATTGGCAATGGGAGGAGTAGCCCTTTCATCTTATATATCACAATTTATTTCCACACATTAGCAATCTGGGACTAACTCTTAATACACCCTCCTCACGTTTGTGCCTGGAAAGTGTGAGTATAACGAACGACCTTTAAGAGACCACATGACCGAACGTGACATTTGAAAGAATCCCACAAGGCCAAATATCGAGAAATTTGTGGGTGTACACGTCGGGAAATTTGTGGATTTGGAAACAGGTCAAAGACCTCAACACTAAAAATTGGCACACATTGGCCGAAAGGTCCCAAATGGAGGTTATAAGAGAGACAACAGAAGTATCTATTTGGACCGACAGCACTTTGGCTCACAACGGACGACTTTTTGGACCGGTGGCAATTTGGGCTCACAACGGATCACAAGTGGCTCTGATACCATGTTAGAATTTGAGGATAAGATGAATGATGTTCCATCCCAAAACCAATTGGCAATGGGAGGAGTAGCCCTTTCATCTTATATATCACAATTTATTTCCACACATTAGTAATGTGGGAATCTTAATAGTAAGAGTGCTTTGGAGTCAATAGGGCATGCCTTATTCACGTGTAAACATGCAAAATTGGTTTGGAAGTCAATAAAATTTAACATTGATTTCCATTGTGCTCATGATATGTTTAATGGAGACTACTTCATTCATCTCTCAACAATTATGGATAAGGCTAATTTTGAACTCCTAATTTGTCTAATGTGGAGCATTTGGAATGATAGAAATAAACTACTTCATGGTGGAGTAAAACATGATGCTTCTGCACTTGCAACACATGCTGTCAATTATATGGATAATTATAGATTTATAAAGCAAAAAGGTAAAGACATCCACAATGGTTCATTATCACACCAGCAACAAAATGTGGAATCAGCATCATTAGACATGCCAACCTGAGTAGCTCTCTTCTTGCCAACAGAGATTGTCATTCCCAGGATACATGCACTAGCAACGAACAAATGTTTCTGTGCTGCACCAGCAAACATACAATGCACAACAACAGATATGACTCCATGGCAGCCGCCAACCATAAATTGTTTTAAAATGAATTTAGATGCGGTAGTGAATGACAAGGAAAAAATATTAGGAATTCGAGCAGTAATTAGAAATCACAAAGGAGAAGTTGTGACTGCATTATCCAAACTAGTACAATGCTGTTTTAGAAGTGATGAAATGGAAGCTAAGGCTCTATTTCACAGTCTTAATTGGGCTTTTCAACAACAATTCTCGATAATGCAAGTTAAAACAAATGCTTTAAGAGTGTCTTCTACTTTGACCTCTTCACACAAAGACTTATCTTGTTTTTCAGATTTAATTAATGATGTACGTTGTCTTTTGTCCTTTTTTCCTAGAATTACAGTCGCTCATGTTCGTAGGTATGCTAATCAAGTTGCCCACGGCTTAGCAAAGTATGCTCTAGAGTTGGATGAAGACGTCTGTTGGATGGGGGAAATTCCACGTCCTATTTTCTCTATTGTTGTAAATGATCTTTGATTTATAATAATAGTAAAAATTTCTCAATTTTTTTTTTCAAATTTTCAAAAAATTTAGTATTTGGTGTGAATTTTTTAAATTTATTTTTTAGTGGGTAAATATATTGCTATCCCAAAACTTGCAGCCCAACTTAGCCCCGGTATCATTTTAACCTAGGCCCATATAGCACGTGTGATAATAAACTTAATAAGTAAATAGAACAAAATAAAATAAAACACAAGTTAAAATTATGTCCAAATTTTTGGAGTTTTTAATAATGGGACTTGAATTCCTTTCATTCTTTCATTATTATTATTATTATTATTATTATTATTATTATTATTATTATTTTGAGTTGACACTTAATAATTTATGGAATTTACTCAATATCTTGTTTGGAAGCCTTTGCACCACTTTGCAAAAATAACGTTACCCTTGTGATATTCATGTTGATATTTACCATAAGTGCAGGGTTTTTCAATTTTGATTCTAATTTTGTGACTAAATTCCTTACAATCAAGAGCAAAATTACAAATTTTTTGGTTTTTTATACAATTTGTGCAATAATATATTTTTTTTTTCTTTTTCAGAAAAGTTATATTATAGAAAAAATTCAAGAAAAAATTAAAAAAATATGAGTAACTAGTTACCCTTAGAGTAATCAGATTGGTAACTAGTTACTTTATAGGTTTTCATATATTTTAACTTTTTCTTTTAAACTCTCATATAAAATACCTTTTTTAAGGAAAAAGTAATATTTTTACACATTTAGAACCTTAAAAACTATAAAAATAAAAATTCCTCTATAATTAAGTAGTGAAAAATTAAGTGATTTTTCTCTTTTAAAAGGAAAAACATTAAGAATTAAGTAAATTAATGGTATGAATATTGTTGTGAGCAAGTAATGAATTTTGGATCAAATACAAATCATGATGGTATATGATTTGATAGATAGATAGATAGAAGACTTGATTAGTTGATAAAGATTATTAACATATTCAATGACTTGATTAGTAAAAAAAATCAAACTTTTTGGGAAACAAATTTTTTTGATTCGATTAAAATAGAATTAATATTTTCAGTAAAAAAATAAAAAATCATGAATATAAATTCAACCAAATATTTTTTAAATTCAAAAAACGCTTACCCTCGATACAATTAGAAGATCATATTATTGATTATACAAACACGAGTTTAGTTCCCAATTTTCTACTCATGTTTTTAAGTTTCAAATGAAATCTTCTATGACTTTAAAAAATTCCCAAAACTTGGTTTTTTTTTTTTTTTTGAAAGAACACACAGTTGATTAAGCGAGAAAAGTGATGGGAATCACAGGGGGATTACCCTCCCCTTGATACAAAACGACCAATTCGCTAGCAGCTCTAGCTTTCTTGGCTATACCATCCGCAACCGAATTAAAAGTACGACTTATAAAACAGAAATTACAAACTAGAAAGAGTTTAGAAATGTTAATTATAGAATAGAACACATTAGAAAGTTTCCAATCGGTACAAGATCCTGAGGAAGAAAGAGCATGAACTGCCACCTTGCAATTTGAGAGAATAAGAACCTCTCTCTAGCCTTGATCAATTGCCCATGAAAGAGCTAGGAGAATAGCTCTGAATTCACCTTCGAGGGCAGAATGAACCTATTGTTTCTGGTGTTTAACAAACCAGCAGCCATCTGCAGTGTCGACTGAGACTGCTGCAATACCCGCTTCCCCTCCCACCCAAGAAGCATCCGTGAAGAGAACATGACTAACCATACTGCTAGAAGAGAGAGTAACCCCTACACCGGCCGAACCTTCAGGGGATTGAGTGCCAACACTTTGAGTACTCTTTCTGAAATGAGGCAACCTCTGTAACTCCAAAAATTCAGATTCAACCCTTGCTAAAGCCATCAGGGGATTGACAGGAACATTATTGATGTAGAAAACATTTCGTTGATGCCATATGACAGATAAAACACACCCCAAGTAGTTAAGAAAATCATCTCTGCTTTCACCTGAATGGGAGTTTGTAAAAGAAAACACCAGATTTTCTATCAAACTTTGAATGGAGTCACCTTGGATCTCCCTATCCTAATTGATTTACTTCCACCAAACCAAATGGATCTTGAGAAGCTACACCTACTGAACAGATACATAGGATCTTCGACTTCACTATCACACAAATCACACGCTTTATCTGACAGAAAATGTAATCTGCTCTTTGTAGGGATAACATCACTCATAAACCGCCAAAGCAAAACTGAAATCTTGGGATGAATATCAACTCCCCATATCCACTTCCAGACTTCTTTAATCGGGTCAAACCTCCAAGATTGATCCACTTTGTAGGCTGCCTTAACAGAAAACTGCCCATTTGGAGAATCTTTTTAAAAAATCTGATCTTGAAAGGGAGAAGGGATCCTCGGTATAGAGAGAATACGATGTCCCAACCCATCTCCAAACACTTGTAAAACCAATTCTTCATTCCATTCATTACCTGTAGAGATGTCCGCTACAGTTTTGATTGTAAAACCATTATTCCTCAAGCTACTCATAAGATCCATGAATTCATGAGCTTCCAACCAGGGAATCCACGGCTGCTGCCAAAGATTTATAGACTCACCAGAAGCAGCAACAGAGATGGATCCCTTGAGAATTGTAGATCTTGTATCCAGGATGCATTTCCAAAGATAAGAGTCATTACTCTTACCTTTAACTGCCCAAAAATTCTCGAATTTGCAATACTTCTTCAGCAGACATGAGACCCATGGTTTCTTTTCTTTTGTTGCCAAACTCCAAGCTAGCTTAGTTAGTAATGCTTTGTTCATGTCTTCACATCTTCTTAAGCCCAATCCTCCAGATTCCTTTGGTTGACATATCTTATCCCAAGCCTTCAAAGCAAGATATCGGTCCTTGTCCACTCTTCCAGACCACCAGAACTTCCTCATCAGGGCATCAAGTTCTCGACAATTAGCTAAAGGAATTTTGGAAGTAGACATTGCGTAGATTGGCATAGCCGAAGTTACTGACTTAATCAGGGTTAATCGGCCAGCATAAGAAATGAGTTTCATCTTCCATCCTTCCAATTTTTTCAGCATACTTTCTTTAAGCCTCAGATAATCCTCCTTTTTCCTTCTTTTGAAAACAAATGGATTACCAAGATGTCTCTCACCGCCACTAACTTGGTTAATGTTGAGAATACCAAGGATGTTGCTCTTCCTTTCAATACACATATTCTTAGAAAAGAGAACTCCAGACTTGGATTTACTACAAGATTGCCCAAACCAAGATTCATAAGTAGAGAGGCACTCCATCAACTTATTAGCTTCATTTGAGTTTGCACGAGCAAACAAAATGGTGTCATCTGCAAACATCAAGTGAGAGATCGGGGTAGCTGAATGAGCTATCTTGATGCCATGAACCGCATTCTGAACTTCGGCTTTGGATATGAGTTTTGAAAGAACTTCTTGGCAAAGTAAAAATAAAAAAGGAGATAGAGGATCTCCTTGACGAAGGCCTCGTTGCGGAATCAATTTCTTAAGCGGACACCCATTAAGAAGGACCGTATAGGAAACACTAGTAACACAGGCCATCAGAAGCTTTCGGCATTGCTCAGAAAAACCATTCGCCTCAAGAACTTTTTCTAAGAATTTCCATTCCATTTTGTCATAGGCTTTGTGCATGTCAAGCTTTAAAGCAATAAGCCCTCCTTTGCCTTTCTTATGACGAATCTTGTGAATGATTTCTTGAGTGAGAATAGAAGATTCAGCTATCCATCGCCCTGGAATAAACGCTGATTGAAGGGGAGAGATTAGATCACTCATGAAAGGTCTTAGCCTGTTAGATAAAATCTTGGCTATGACTTTATAAGAAAAGTTACATAGACTTATTGGACGAAATTGGTCCACACCCAGAGGAAAATCCACTTTCGGAATGAGGCATATAAAAGTCTTGTTTAGATTAGGATCCATTTCTTCCGACAGGAAAAACTCTCTGACTGTATCACACAAATTTGTACCAACAACGTCCCAGTACTTGCGAAAAAACAACCCGAAAAACCATCCGGCCCCGGGGCCTTAAGAGGGTGAAGGCAGAAAACCACCTCCTTAATTTTCACATCTGTAGGCACTTTAGAAATGATGTCATTTGCATTAACATCAATTCTATTGTCAAACAGGTTATTAAATGAATCCTCCTCAATACAAGGCCGAGAAGAGGTAAACAACTCTTGGAAATAATTGTTAATGATACCCCCTATAGACCTCTAATCTTTCCAAATCTTCCCTTCTTTGTCTTTAATCGCCCAAATACTATTCCGCCTTTTTCTGATAACAGTTGCAGCATGAAAATATCTTGTATTCCTATCCCCCAAGGAGAGCCAAGTTTCTCTTGATCGTTGTCTCCACATACTTTCAAGTTTAGACCAAGCAACCAAGATTTGAGAATGAACACTAGCTTCTTCAACTTTTAGAGCTTCAGAAATTGGCTGGTTTTGAATCCACTCCAATCTCTTCTCTGATAAGTTAAAAATAGCCTTATATCTTGATTTTATAATTTAAAAATTTCTTTCAAAACCTCTAAAGGGTATTTCAATTCTTTCTCTTAACTATGTAATTTTATATTTTCCTAAAGGGTATGGAATCTAACCAAGGGGAAAAACATTTGGTTAGATTTTGTTTTACTATGTTAGAGCATTTTTAGTGGTATTCTTTATTTTTTAATTAAAATAGTTAAAAAGTTAAAATAAGGAACCATTTTTATTGTATTGGCCTAATCATATTCTCTACTTTAGTTAGTATTTGATTATTTTAAAAATATTTTATAATTTGAGTTTGTTAAATATAAATTAATTTTATAAAATAATGACAAAATAATAATAGTATTTTTGATGGAAATACTATTGAAAAAGTTTAGCAAAAAATTAGGGAGCTCGTTATCCATTCTCTATTATAGAGAATTATTTTTTGTATGGTTGAAGCTTATTTTTTTAAGTTTGACTCCCTATTTTAGCTAAAGAGCGTGTTAGAGAAAGTGATTGGAGATGCTCTTATGTGCTTTTCTTTTTTGAGGTAGAATGCATATTCTTATTTGAGGTTGTTGTATTTCTAATACCTTATCTATTTTTTAAGCTAAAGAGATCACATTGTTGATAGGATTAAGATGAGCATAAGATATTGTATTGCAAGTCAAAAAAAATTTCTCTAATTATTTGTCTCTGGTGTTAGCTTTGAATAATAACAACATGTATTTTCTAATAATAATAATATCTCCATGTATTTTAATGAGTTAGGTATTTTACTTTCAGACATTAAAGTCTTGCTGTCAAATTTTCATAGAGCATCTCTTTCATGTTAGTAGTAACTCTAGTATTTGCAGCTAATGGATTGGCTAAATATACTTCATGGATAGACGATGACTTTTTTTTGGATGAAAGAGATCTCTCCTCCTATTTGTATTAAGACTCTTAACCAGGCCTGACCTTGAGCTAAGGCAGGCTAGGCCCGTATCTAGGGTCCATCCAAACCCAAGGTCTAATATTTATAGGGTTAATTTCACAAATGCACAAAAATAACAAAAAAACAACCAAAATACGGTTTCACGAAATTTTAAATATTTTTACGATTTTTTTTATTTTATTTACATAAAATACGGTCTTTTTATATTGAAATTTTGTTCATTTGTTGTTAATTTTTTGTTATTTTTTTGTTGTTATTTTGATGTTACTTTTATGTTGTTTTCTTGTTGATTTTATGTTGTTTTCGTGTTATTTTTTGGAAAACCGTAAAAATGTAAAAAAAAACATTATTTGAACGTAAAAATGTAAATATTTTACAAAAAATGGTGCCTTATGTAATTATTCCAAATTTTTATATAGTATATTTTTTACATTGAAAAAAAATAATATTTTTATAAATTTTGTAAAAAAAAATTTAATAATATTCACGCGTATAATAAAAAAATTTAGGTCTATTATTACTGAGGGTCGGCCTTGCTCTTAACTTTTTTTTTTTTTCTATCCAATAAAGTGATGTTGAAAAAAATGTCGATCTTATTCTTCAAAACTTTCAATTAACTACCCTTTTTCACGATTGAAGAAATGATGAAATTATAATCTTTGATGTTTATGTGGATTGGATGATATTCTTTATCATTTGTGTGGATAATGCCCAAATCCATAAACTAAAATAAATTATATTCATACATGTATTTGTCTTATTTATTTATTGAGTAATTTGCGGCAAAACCCCCTCAACTATCAATTTACTTGCAAAAAACCATCCAACCTCATATTTTGGTGGGAAAACCCTCCAAAGTACTGTTTCGTTTACATTTTTAAGGTGTCGTCTATTCAGCCTCGTTAAGTCTTAATTTTGCCCACGTGGCAATGACAGGTCAATAAAAAATTATCCTACGTGGCCATATTTTACAAAATAAAAATTAAAATAAAAACAAAAAATTTAAGAGTAATTTGCGGTAAAACTCCCTCAACTATCAATTTACTTGCAAAAAACCATCCAACCTTAAAGTTTTTTAGATGGTTTTTTGCAAGTAAATTGATAGTTGGGGGAGTTTTGCCGCAAATTACTCTTAAAGTTTTATTTTTATTTTGTAAAATATGGCCACATAGGATAATTTTTTAGTGACTTGTCATTGCCACGTGGGCAAAATTATGAGCTGGACAGACGACATCTTAAAATGTAAACAGAATAGTACTTTGGAGGGTTTTCCCACCAAAATATGAGGTTGGATGGTTTTTTGCAAGTAAATTGATAGTTAAGGGGGTTTTGCCGCAAATTACTCTTATTTATTTATTCCTTAGAGAGACATGTATATTTGTCTCATTGTAATTTTTACTTAAATATGTTTTTTCACATAAAAAAAAATATATATTACATTTTTTTTGTAAGGTTAGTTGTTTAGCAATTTAGTTCTTAAGAATATTTTACAAAATTCTAAGTTTTTTCTTAATTTGTCTTTATTTTCCTTCTAATTATTTTAGATGGGCTCGTTTAGTACGCATGACAAATTAATTTGTCTAGTCCAGTATTTAGGCATGTTGGAAGTCTAGATAATTACTCCAACTAATCTCATATGTCTGAAATTATTTATCTCATCCAGTAGGGTGGGATAAATAATCCCATGCATGTAATTTTTTTTTATTATTTTTAATTTTGATTTTATTAATATATTTTAAATTTAGTAAGAATTTAAATGAAAGAAGTATCACACATTCATTTATAATTTTTTTATCAAAAATTTATTCATTAAAATTAGTAAAAATATATAATTTTAAATTATCATACATAAGCTTTCAAAATTTAAAATATTATTAATTAAACACTAGTTATTTAAATTGATTCTAAGAGAAACAATATGACAATAAAATTATATATTATTTTTAAATTACTAGAAAATTTATATAAATATTTTAAAAAATTAATGTTTATCTTAAATTAGTGATTAAAAAAGTGTTTAACATAAACAATTTTATATTATTCAAGTATTTTTTATTTTACTATTTTAATTATTTATTAAATAAAATATATGATAAACTATTTTATTATATATTTATGCTACATACTTTGATTATATAGGATATATTATTTTATAATTTAATTATTTTTATTTTTTTTGCTGCGAATTATTCATTTTTATTTATTTATTATTATATATTTTTATTGTAATTTGAGTTTTTTTTTTTCTAAAAGGAAATAAATAAAATAGTCAAGTCTATTCTTAAATCAAACACATAATTACTTTCAGCATAATCTAATATTGTCTAATTCAGTCAAATCCAATCTAGCATATTAAACGAGCCCTTATATAAAAAAAATTAAGTTTTGCTAGAAGATCCAAGAATTTTATATACATAAATATTTTTATATATATATATATTTATATAAATTATTGGTGCACCCCTTTTCACAATGATTAGACTTATGATCTCTTTTGTAAAAATCCAACTTAATCAATTTATTTTCAAAGTTTCTACAACCCATTATTGGCTTACTTTAAATCATGTTCTTCTCTACTTAATTGGTTGGTACTTAAACACTATTTATTTTGATCTTAATTTCAAACCAACTACTCAATTTACAATTCAACACTTTATTGATATTGATTTGTCTATCTTCATAACTACTTGGGGCTAGCTCAAGTGGCCATAGGTGGGTCTGTGAGTGTTGGAGGTCCTGGGTTCGAGTCCCAGGTAAAACATGATGTAATATATAAACGCTTGAATCAAAAAAAAAAAAAAGATTTGTCTATCTTCACGATTATTTTTCTTTATTAATTCGTGTAATAAAACGCAAAACTCGTTTTAATACAGAATCAGAATACAAATTTTTTGTGTTTGCTCTTTGAAATTAAATGTATTATTACTATTATTATAGAACATAAGATTGAAATTATACATACATTTTTTTAATAGTTATTATTCAATAATTTCATTCTAACTACCAAAATATTAATATTAATTCATACATTTATGTATAAAGTTCAAACAAACATGTGGATATTCTTGAAATAGTAATTATTTCATTTCTACTCTAATTTCATTGTATTCTTTTTCATATTTTTCCATTGTATTCCACCTAACCACCAAACACATCTTTCTAGATTAATATAGAAATTTTGATCATTTTAAGAATAGAAAAGGTGTTAATATTAGCATATATTTTATAATTTTTCAATTGTTAATATTCAAGGTTCCTAGTCCCTGAGATTGATAGGCCTTTTAGGACAAAAAAAATATTATTGGGCTTTTATTAAAAACATGTGTTATTTTAATTTTTTTTTTTAAAATAAAATGTATATTTTTAAAAGAAAAAAATTGGACCTCCTAAGCTGGATGGGCCCTAGGTACCGGGGCGGACCCAGAAATTTTGTTCAGTTGGGGTGAAAAAAATTAGAGAAGAAAGAAAATATAAATGTAAAAATATTTACAAAATAAAAGTAAAAAATGTAAATAAAAAATAAAAAAATTTAAATTAAATTGTAAATAAAAAACTTAAATATTAAAATTTGAGAGGGCATCGGTAGGGATGCACATTTTCCCCATGGGGATGGGGCCCCGCGGGGACCCGCCCCTAATGGGGCGGGGATTCCCCGTCTAAATGGGGAATGGGGCGGGGACGGGGATCAAATCTTGTCCCCGAATGTTAAACGGGGCGGGGACGGGAATGACACTCCCCGCCCCAACGGGGACCCGTTTAATTTATTAATTATTTTTTTTATTAATAGTTTATATTTTATATATGCGTTTGTATTTTTTTTAGTATATTAATATCATTTTTACAATTTTTGAAGTTGTGTTTTTATATAATAATTACTATATTGAATAGTAAATAATATGTAATATTTTATCTTTTATGTAATTTAATAATTTTATACATTTAAATTTTAAAAATAAAATTTATTTTACAATAGGGGATTCCCCGTCCCGTCCCCGCCCCATTAGGGGATTCCCCGCCCCGTCCCTGATGGGGAATAAGTGGGGATAGGGATTAAAATCCTTAACGGGGATGGGGACGGGGAGAGCACTCCCCGCTAATTCCTCGCCCCGTGTGCATCCCTAGGCATCGGCCACCTATCCTGCGTTTGCCACTACCTAAGTGCAAGCCTAATCTAAGGCCCACCCAACCTGTCTTAACTCAGATCGACCCTATTAATATTAACAAGTTAACCTCATAAATTAATAAAAACTAAAATAAAGAAAGACAAAAAAAACTTTTTTTATTTATCAGAACACAAATTATCTTTATCATGGTACTAAAATCTTTTTTTTTTTTTTTCATTACTTAAATCACTTCCATATAATTATGTTAAATTAATCTTAATTAAAGTTTATATTTGATTGCTCAATCTAGCTATTTGGTTTCATCCTTAAATTTCTTAATTAGAAGAGAAGTTTATATTGACCAAATGAATTACCCTTTTATTTTTATTATTTTTAGGGGAAATAACTACCTTCACTAATCACTATAGTGTTTTTTGAATCACAAATTATTTCCCAAAAAATTGTAAATTATTTTGTATAGTGCTAGCTAGCTTGTATCATGGAATTTTTGTTGTTGAATTTAATACATTTTTATAACATCTTCTAGGTCATATTTGAAAAATTATACAAAGACTACTTCGAAATAATACACCTACTATAAGATAATTTAGTCAAATTGAAGAGCATGTTTATAATTTTAGGGTGATTCTATGGTTTTTGGAGTGGACAATATTTTGTTTCTGAGATATAATAGTTTTTTCTTTACGAAAAAAAAAAAAACAGAAAAGGAAAATAATTTTACAATAATATACATTATAATTATTTATATTTTTTTAAAATTAATTTACTATACTGAAAGTAAGATTTAAATAATTTTACACGCATGCAATAGACTCATATTTTAATTATTTTTCAAGCATATATAATAAATTTATTTTGAATTATCTAAAAATTTCAAAATGTTATATAAATAATTAAAATATATATCGTTAGTACGTAGAGATGCACACGGGACAAGAAATTGGTAGAAGTGCTCCTCCCGTTCCATCCTTGTTAAGAATTTTAGTCTTCATCCCCATTTAGGGTGAAAAATCCTCTAATGAAAGTGGGGACGGGACATAAAATTCCTTAATATAAAAATAACGTTTATAATAAAAATTTAAATATATAAAAATATTAAATTATATAAAATTTAAAATATTACACATCAATTATTAATTAATATACTAATTATTACTAAAACACAACTTAAAATTCATAAAATTAATACTAATATATTAAAAAAAAATTAAAAAATAGAGTATAAATTATTAAATATTATTAAAAATATAAAATAAAAGATTAAATGGGTCCTCATCGAGACAAGGAGTGTCATCTCCGACTCTATTTTGTTTAACATTCGGAGATAAAAAATAATCCTCATCCCTGCCTCGTTCACCATTTAAACGGGGAATCCCCACCTCATTAGGGTCAGGTCCCAGTGAGACCATTCCTATAGAGAAAATATGCATTCCTAATCGTTAGTTCATTACATAAAAAAAATAGGTAAGTAAATTAAAAATAATCAGAATTATAACTATTCCCTTCCCCTAATGATGTATGTTGTGGGGTGTGTTGAAATAGAAATTATAAATAGATTTAACATCATTAACAATTTAACATGTCTATTACTATCATTTAAAACATGAGATATGATTTTTTTTAAAATAAATAAATAAATAATCTTGGGTTTTATCTAAAAAAATATTATCATATCTTAGGTCAAAAACAACAACAACAATAATAATAATCTTATGCTATTATTTAGTATAGTACCCAATCCAAAACATTATTTAATTTGTATGAAAGATAATGAAATATATTTGTAATGTCTTTTTTCTTCTTGTTTTATTATATTCTTGTGATAAGGCTTAATTTATTGACTAGTGCTATGGTTCAAAAATTCATTCAACTCTATCAATAACAATCCATGTACATCTCCATTGAACTTTATGATAAAGATAACACTTGCTTGCCACATATCACGTTTTAAAGCCCTAAATATAGGATAATAGCCACATCTTCATTCCATGTTCGACAAGTGTTCACAGTCAGTATATAGAGCTTAAGATAAAATTAAATTTTACGAATCTTATATAAATAATTTAATCATTATAAAAAAATAATTATAGTGGTAATTTTTTTTTTTAATTCTTAAAAGTTTCATTTAAAAATAATAATAACTCTTAAAAGTTACAATTGTCCGAAGGCATACATTTAATATTTTTAAAAATAATAAATTAAGAGGTTGGGAATCGATCTCTTTACCACTATACTTAAAAATATTTTAATATATTTTCTTATTATTATTATTTTTTTTTGTGTATATACCAATAATATTATATATTTTTTCATAATTTTAGGTGCAGGTCTTGCTCACCTCACCTCCAGACAAAAGCTAGTTCAGTATGGTCATATAATAGCTCGATTAAGATTTTATAAAATTTTCTTTAGCTTAAAGAAATAAAAATTATAAAATTTTAAATAATTTACAATGTTCATATTATAGTTTATAATCTTTCGTGTTATACGTGTATTTGTTTGTTTTTTTGTTTCTTTATTTTTTTTTATCTACATGTGATGAAAATCTCACGAAAATTTACAAGGGCCTATTGTAATTTTAACTTAGAATTTTGTCAATAATAAGTGAAGCTTTGATAATTAATGTCTCGATTTAACTAAATATAGATATTATAAGTAATTACGTAATAATAACAAGAACACAATTCTTAGTATTTAAAATCTACTAAGTACACAAGTCTCTTTTATGGAATGAGTTTATAATTTGATAAAGTTTTAGTAAGTAAAAAGTGTTCCTTTTTTATTGAGTGAACTCTTATTTATAGAAATAGAATAACAATTAATCTAATCTTAATAGAAAGTGGGTAACAATTAAATATGTATTGGATAAATATAAGGAGAATTATACTTTATATATAATTTTTTTAAAGTTTTTTTTTTTTTTAAAAAAAAATTACAGTTTGAGTTGCTCTAATAATTTTATGTAAATTGTTGTATAAATTTTAGTTGTGAATTAGATTACTTCGTTGATTGTTATGTAAATTTTTATGAAAAAAAAAAATTATTTTAAACTATAAAAATAATAATAAAAAAACCCCTATAAATAAGTGCCCATATGTAAAATACAAAAGTGTGGATTTTGACTCGGTCAACTTTCATTGTTTAGGAGGAGTATGACATAATAATACTACAAAAATATTATAATGTATTTCAAGCACTTATATCCACACATATTTTTGAGTATGGAATGTGTTTATTATAATTCTTAGCATTCTTAAAATACTTCAATTCATAAATATTACATTTTTTGTTGGATAAAATCACACATCAAGTTCATTCTTGGTGTTTCTTACCTAATTACTTACATTAATGAATTATTAAATATCTATTTTATGTGTTACGTAATTTAACTAATTTATTTATTGCTCAAAAAACAAATATAACAATAATGATATTGAATATCGTCATGAAAAATTTAGTTGCTTCAACTATAAATGTGTTGTACTATAGTCAGGGCCGGCTCTGAAACAAAGTGGGCTATAGGGAAAAAAAAAAATTTTGGGCCTTTATGTTAGAAAAAATATGGTATTTCTCAAAATTAAAAAAAAAATATATAATTTTAAAAGAAGAAAAAAAAAATTTGGGTCCCTGGGCTGGGTGGGCCCTAGGCACAGGCTTAGCCCGCCTATGTCCAGGGCCGGGCCTGACTATAGTATACCACATTAAAGACACACTCTATAAATATACACATAAATATATGCATACACAATAATAAATAAAATAAAATTATATAATAGGTTCATTATTTTTATTCTTATTGGTAGAAATGTCTCCATTTTAATAGCTTATAAAAATTATAACTGAAATTTTCGCGTATATATCGTAGTTATAGTATATTTCACTTATTTTAAAAAATTTAAAATAATTTATAATTTTGAAAATAAAATTCAAAAATTCAGTTGCATGCATACAATGAGAAACGAGCATCCACACAACTAAATTTATAAACTCTATTTTTGACATTATAAATTATTTTAAAAAATTAAAAATTAATTAAAATACTTATTATAATTATAATATAAACGATCATATAAATAAGATGATTGAATTAAAAATTTTTAAAATGTAAAAAATATTGATGTCCCTACTTGAAAGAACATAAATAGTGTTACCCCGGCTCTGGGCATAGGCGGGCTAGGCCTGTGCCTAAAGCCCACCTATTCCAGGGGCCTAAAAAAAAATATTTACCTTTTAAAATTATACCATTTTTTTTATTGATTTTGAAAAATACCATATTTTTTTCTAAATAAGGGCCCAAAATAATTTTTTTTTTCTATGGCCCACTAAAAGTCAGGACCGGCCCTGGTCCATATATTTGTGCCTCATTATCATTACTATTTTGTGATATTAATGAGTCAAAAAATACCAAAATGGAGTCGGCTAGATGATTTGTGTTTGTGCAACTTGGTGAAAAAGACAATACCAGACAAAAAGCTAGGATTGATGTTGAAATATATAATGATAATAATAATGATGATAAAAGTCCTAAACCATTTTTGGGGTTTTGGTGTCAAAATCTTCTAGAATGGACTTTATTGTCATAAATCAAAATTAATAATAACAAAAATAAATTAAACCAAAATAGAATTCAGTGTCTAGTACCACTGTTAGATTGATATTGATATAAGAGTAATTTACAAGATAGATATTTAAGTTTAATTTTTAACAATAATAATATCTAAGTTATAATTTTGGAACTTCTGTAAGTATATGACTGTTAAGTGTTAAGTAAATTGTCACGTGATAATCTTTGATTGGTCCAAGTCATTAAATTTTTATTTTTTTTTAATTAATTTAAATATATCAAAAAAAAATTGCATGTGGATAATGACTTAACATTTAATGATGAGGTACCTATCGAGTTCCAGAAATATAACTTAAGCATTATTACTGCTAAAAATTAAGGTGCCGTTTGGTAACACTTTTTTAATCAGTTTTCTGTTTTTAAAATTGAAAAAGTGAAAATATTTTTCAAAAACATGTTCTATAAAACTGTTTTTACTTTTCAATTTTTTAATTGATAATCAAAATTTTAAAAACAAAAAAAATCATTTTCAATATTTTTTTAAACAGTTTTTTTTTCTTAATTAATATCTTGGACGTCGATCATGACCCGGACCCAAATCCCCCCACGGTCCTGGCGCTGAACTCGGCCTCTGACTTGAACCCAAATTCGACCCCGAACCTAGACCCAACGTAAATAAAATCAAAAAATAAAAATGAAAATGAACTTTACAGAACACATTTTTGTTTTCTGTTTTTAAAATTGAAAAATAGAAGTGGTTACAGAACGCTTTTTTATTTTTTAAAAGCGAAATTTTTAAAAACAAAAATTTTACTTTCATTTTGTAATTATAAAATTAAAAAACAAAAGTGTTACCAAACGGCACCTAAATTTAAGTATTTATTCGCAATCAGAAATTAAACTTAAGTATTTATGCTGTAAATTACTCTTAATATAAAGATTATTGATATAAACTTAAGTATTTATAAATAATTTAAGTACTTAAATGGTATAAACATAAAAAACCAATTTCTTGGTATTTTTTTTTTCGACGACTTTTTCGGCGCCAACAAGAACTCTAGCGATTTTTTTGGCACCGGCAACTACTGCGGCTCTTTTTCTAGCATTAGTGACAACTTCGACGATCACTGTAGTTTCATTTGTTTTATTTTTTTTTTTTTAAAAAAAAAATATAAAGAGAATTTTAATTTTTTATGGTAATTCAAAGTAGCATATGCCATATATGTTAAGTTTTTGTTTGAAATACCATATTTTTTTCTATTAAATTTTATTACCATATTTATGCAAACTAGCTTTATTTTTCTCATATTTATATAAATACCCCTTATAATTTAGAAATTATTCTTATTTATAATTGGCTCAAATTGAAACATGTTTTTTATAATAAATTAAAGATTATTGTTGAATATTAGGTTTTACTGTAATAATAATTTATAACTTAACTAAAAATAAACCAATTATCAAACCCAAATTAGAATAATCTGTAATAATAATACATAAATTAATTTATATATAATTATTTTAATTTTAAGATAAAGAATTATATTCATTTGTTACCTTATACTTTCGTAAATCTATTACCAATAACTTTTATCGGGTACTTTGAATCAAATTTTGGCAATAACAATTTTTTTTGTAAGGAATTAACTAATTAAAATTGATGTGAAAAGGAGAAATCATGTTTTCTTAACATTGAAAAAAGAAAGATGTAAATATATATTTTTTAAGAAAAAAATAAGGGGAATTATCACATATATTATTTTTTTAACTTTTTTTTTTCTTTCAAATTTACAGTTTGGGTTTCTAAAGTGGTTGCAGCGCTAGTTGCAAAAGAGGTTTCTATACGATTTTTTGTTGTAATTTAAGTTGCAGCGCTAGTTGCAATAGGAGTTTCTATGTAGAATTCCGTAAAAATGCACAAAAAATTATTTTAAAGTAAAAAAAAAAAACAATCATTTTTTTTTGGCTATTAACAAAATATATACCATGTTTTAATTTCATAATTTTCCTAAAATAAAATAGTGTATTTCTTGTCTTTCAGTTTCAAATTAGAGAGAGATTGGAAATCAAAACTATTTGGAAGTGTTATTTAATATATTATTTGACACTCAAAGTCAATAAGGATGAGAATTTTAAATTGTGATTTGTTAAAAATATGATGTTGTTTAAGAAAAATTATATCAACTCCTTAAGACACGGATGAACATGGGCAAGTGGGGACTTGAGTCTCTAATAAAATAATACTTATATTTATTTTAAGATTATAATAAATACACACTCATTTTACATACTATTAATTTACACAATTGACAATATATACCATGTGATATGCATCTTAAACTAATTAATTTTTTTAGGGTAAAACTAAAACACATGGTAATGTGTAATTTGAGTGTAAATAATATAATAATTTTTTTTTTGACTTTTTTCAATTTTAATTAAAAAAAATAATAATATTACAAAAATTATTTCAGTTACCAAATAAATAAATATACAACCCAAATAAAAAAAATTACACAAATATCACTTACACACACCTTCAGCCCAAGATTCATGTTTCCTGGAATTGATATTAAGAGTTAGTCCTACATTGTTAATGTGTGGAAATAAATTGTGATATACAAGATGAAAGGGCTACTCCTCCCATTGCCAATTGGTTTTGAGATGGAACTTCATTCATCTTATTCCCACATTCTAACAATTGAAATCTTCGTCTGATGCAACCTTCGGGCAACCACCCAACAACTCACCATCCATGCTTCTTGGGTTTGAAACCTTCGTCTGATGCAACCTTCGACAACAACCCGGCAGCAACCTAACACAACCGAAAAGAAATCTAACCAGAAAGAGAACCATCATTAATTCCGCGCGACTTCACTTGAAAAAACGACTAGAATAAATCAAAACAAGGGCTGTTTCATATTCATGAAAAAAAAATGCAAAAAAAACTACTACGAAACTAAAATTCAACTAGAAATCCAATTTGATTCGCATAAAACTAATGTCCTAACTTCAATTTTTAGATCTATGAAATGCATATCTCAAAAAGTTAAATTGTAGTTCCCAAACAATCCAAATCAAGTATAATCCAAAAAAATTACATCAATACTATAATAAAATATTTATCCTAGTGTATTTTTCGTTATTTTCTAAATTTCTAATGGTAAATTTATTCATATTAAATCACGAAGAGACATGTAGATAGAGTTACATACGTAGAAACACTATTATGATTTTTAATGTTTCATAACAGTTGCATAAATATTTGTTAATATTTATTTCTCCACATATTATTATTATGGTACAAGTAATTATCAATCAGTGACAAAAAAAAAATACTGACAAATAGTTTCTTACATATACACATTCACATTTTACATTTTTTTAGTTACAATTAAGTTGCACGTTAGTTGGCTCGCAACAGATATAACTGTTGCTTTACAGTTTCAACAACAACCCACGATCCATGCTTCCTGGGATTGAAACCTGCGTCTGATGCAACCTTTGATCAACTACCCAGCAACCTTCGTCTGATTGAAACCTTCGTCTGATGCAACTTTCGGCCAACCACCCAGCAACTACCCAGCAACCTTCGTCTGATTGTGTAAGTGATAGTGTAAGTCTATAAGAGATATTTTGGTAATTAAAAGTACATAAAATATATAATTGTTGTCCACACTTTATTGAAGTATTTTTATAAATAAAGTGTTAATTTGTATTTTTCATATAATAATTCCATTTTTTTTTGTAAATACCATTTCACATTCTATATATTTTGTAAAAGGTACTGATTAGTATATCTATTTATTTAATGATAATCAATTTAGACCTATATTTTACAAAATAATAGAACATAATCATATCTTGATCTTAATTTTGATTAAATTATTTTTAATCCTAACTATAAAAATTTATCTTCCTAACCTTAAAACTTCAATTTCATAACTCTAACAATTGTAGTTCAATTTCTATTCTATTCCTAATCCTAAAAATGTTTGAGTGATTTAGGAAACTATTATGTCGCATTTCGCATAATACACGATCTAATATCTTATTTAATAATAAAAAATTCTATTAATAATTTTTATAAAATACAAAATCTAAAATAAAATCTATCTTTTTTTTTTATCCTGTGATATAACCTCTTATTTTTTTTTTATTTACTTTAAAATATATTAATGATTATATATGTGTATACTCATTTGACACTTTATACTTTTAAAAAATAAAGAGTTGGTAGCATGTACTTTCAATAATGTTCATTTAATACTTTTAAATATTAAAATTATACTTATTTTGTATGCTGTATTCAAAACTGATCAATAAAACATTACCAATATGATCAAAATATCTTCAATCAATGAGTTATAGATTCAAATTAACCATTTAATTATATATAACTGAAAATAAATTAATTTTATTGATAAAATTTGAGTTTAAGATGTCATGGATATTTTAAAAATACAGGTACTGTACAAGCATTATTTAAAACACTGAGTATCACTTTATATTTTGATATTTTACTAATTCCATATAGTTATTAACAATTGCCCTCTTAACTAATTTTTTTGTTCATAATTTACTCACTCTATTTTACAATTTCTCCTTCTCTCTCTTTCTAAATTGAACAACATCATAAAACACATGGGGTTCGTTTGGAACGCTGTATTAGGTCGTATTGTATTGTATTGTATTATATTGAATTGTATTTTATGCACTATTTTTATGTAAAACTATATGTGGTATTAACTTTTATGGACACTTAAATATATAATGTTTTAGTATAAATTAAAGTTTAACATAGTATTATATAAAAATATGATATATAATCCAATTTAATATAATACAATACAATACAATACGACCTAATACGACGTTCCAAACGAGCCCATGGTGTATTCGCGTATACGGGACCGACCCTAAGTATTAGCAGACTAGGTTTGCGCCTAAGGCCTACTTATTTTAAGAGTCTAAATAAAAAATATTTTTTAAAAAATATACATATATTTTTTTAATAATTTTTAAAAATATTATTTATTTATTATTATTATTATTATTATTATTTTTTTCCTATAATCCATTTGAAGTCAGGAGTGATATACTGTATGTATAGTGAAAATATTAGGTTATAATTTACTGAAGTTGTTGGCAAATAAGTTAGCAAAAAGTATTGAATGATTGGTTGGTATATATATGCCAGCTAGGTAGTTGTGTATTATATATTGATGATTAAATGAATGAATGGGTCAAACAATAAAAAGGTGTCAATTTGTAGAAATCATCTCACTCAATTCACTTTCTCTCTCAATAAATAGATATGGAGTCAATTCATGTCCTTCATCACAGTACTACTATACAGGGGTCATCTATGTATTAATCAACTTGGCCACTCCTTTATCATCCTCATTACTTTTTTTTTATTTTTTTTTTTAAAAAAATTAATCTATAATTTCATGTATTTATGTTTGATTGTAGGGTAAATATTATTTTAGACTTTGTGTTTTGTAAAATTTACTAATTTGACTCTCTATTTTGTTAAATGATAAAATAGATATTGTATTTTCTAAAATGGTACAAAATACAAATAGGACCCTAAACTGATTTTTTGTCACAATAAAATTTAATAGTAATCCGATCTAAAGGTGTTATGACAAAATTGTTTACATTTTCTATATGTGTTCGAGTTAAGAATTGTCTTCAAGTTGGTTATAATAAAAAAATTGTCAAAAATTAAGCTTAAGGTACTATTTTTACTATTTTGAAAAAATACAGGGTCTATTTTACCATTTAACAAAATAGATTGTCCAATTAGTAATCTTTACAAAATATAAGGTCAAAAATAATATTTACCCTTGATTTTATTTATCAAGACTTGACAATCGAATTTTATTTAAAAATAGTTAAAAAAAATGAGTTTTTTTAAAAAAAAGAAAAAATGAGAAAGTTAGTATAAGATAACCCTTTGTTTGATTAGTTACCCTTTAGTATAGAATAAATCAAAACAAGGGCTGTTTCATATTCATGAAAAAAAAATGCAAAAAAAACTACTACGAAACTAAAATTCAACTAGAAATCCAATTTGATTCGCATAAAACTAATGTCCTAACTTCAATTTTTAGATCTATGAAATGCATATCTCAAAAAGTTAAATTGTAGTTCCCAAACAATCCAAATCAAGTATAATCCAAAAAAATTACATCAATACTATAATAAAATATTTATCCTAGTGTATTTTTCGTTATTTTCTAAATTTCTAATGGTAAATTTATTCATATTAAATCACGAAGAGACATGTAGATAGAGTTACATACGTAGAAACACTATTATGATTTTTAATGTTTCATAACAGTTGCATAAATATTTGTTAATATTTATTTCTCCACATAATTCTATTAAGGTACAAATAATTATCGATCAGTAACAAAAAAAAAATTACAAATAGTTTCTTACATATACACATTCACATTTTATATTTTTTTAGTTGCAATGAAGTTACACGTTAGTTGGCTCGCAACAGATATAACAGTTGCATTACAATTTCAACAGCAGCGCACGATCCATGCTTCTTGGGATTGAAACCTGCGTCTGATGCAACCTTTGATCAACTACCCAGCAACCTTCGTCTGATTGAAACCTTCGTCTGATGCAACTTTCGGCCAACCACCCAGCAACTACCCAGCAACCTTCGTCTGATTGTGTAAGTGATAGTGTAAGTCTATAAGAGATATTTTGGTAATTAAAAGTACATAAAATATATAATTGTTGTCCACACTTTATTGAAGTATTTTTATAAATAAAGTGTTAATTTGTATTTTTCATATAATAATTCCATTTTTTTTTGTAAATACCATTTCACATTCTATATATTTTGTAAAAGGTACTGATTAGTATATCTATTTATTTAATGATAATCAATTTAGACCTATATTTTACAAAATAATAGAACATAATCATATCTTGATCTTAATTTTGATTAAATTATTTTTAATCCTAACTATAAAAATTTATCTTCCTAACCTTAAAACTTCAATTTCATAACTCTAACAATTGTAGTTCAATTTCTATTCTATTCCTAATCCTAAAAATGTTTGAGTGATTTAGGAAACTATTATGTCGCATTTCGCATAATACACGATCTAATATCTTATTTAATAATAAAAAATTCTATTAATAATTTTTATAAAATACAAAATCTAAAATAAAATCTATCTTTTTTTTTTATCCTGTGATATAACCTCTTATTTTTTTTTTATTTACTTTAAAATATATTAATGATTATATATGTGTATACTCATTTGACACTTTATACTTTTAAAAAATAAAGAGTTGGTAGCATGTACTTTCAATAATGTTCATTTAATACTTTTAAATATTAAAATTATACTTATTTTGTATGCTGTATTCAAAACTGATCAATAAAACATTACCAATATGATCAAAATATCTTCAATCAATGAGTTATAGATTCAAATTAACCATTTAATTATATATAACTGAAAATAAATTAATTTTATTGATAAAATTTGAGTTTAAGATGTCATGGATATTTTAAAAATACAGGTACTGTACAAGCATTATTTAAAACACTGAGTATCACTTTATATTTTGATATTTTACTAATTCCATATAGTTATTAACAATTGCCCTCTTAACTAATTTTTTTGTTCATAATTTACTCACTCTATTTTACAATTTCTCCTTCTCTCTCTTTCTAAATTGAACAACATCATAAAACACATGGGGTTCGTTTGGAACGTATTGTATTAGGTCGTATTGTATTGTATTGTATTATATTGAATTGTATTTTATGCACTATTTTTATGTAAAACTATATGTGGTATTAACTTTTATGGACACTTAAATATATAATGTTTTAGTATAAATTAAAGTTTAACATAGTATTATATAAAAATATGATATATAATCCAATTTAATATAATACAATACAATACAATACGACCTAATACGACGTTCCAAACGAGCCCATGGTGTATTCGCGTATACGGACCGACCCTAAGTATTAGCAGACTAGGTTTGCGCCTAAGGCCTACTTATTTTAAGAGTCTAAATAAAAATATTTTTTAAAAAATATACATATATTTTTTTAATAATTTTTAAAAAATATTATTTATTTATTATTATTATTATTATTATTATTTTTTTCCTATAATCCATTTGAAGTCAGGAGTGATATACTGTATGTATAGTGAAAATATTAGGTTATAATTTACTGAAGTTGTTGGCAAATAAGTTAGCAAAAAGTATTGAATGATTGGTTGGTATATATATGCCAGCTAGGTAGTTGTGTATTATATATTGATGATTAAATGAATGAATGGGTCAAACAATAAAAAGGTGTCAATTTGTAGAAATCATCTCACTCAATTCACTTTCTCTCTCAATAAATAGATATGGAGTCAATTCATGTCCTTCATCACAGTACTACTATACAGGGGTCATCTATGTATTAATCAACTTGGCCACTCCTTTATCATCCTCATTACTTTTTTTTTATTTTTTTTTTAAAAAAATTAATCTATAATTTCATGTATTTATGTTTGATTGTAGGGTAAATATTATTTTAGACTTTGTGTTTTGTAAAATTTACTAATTTGACTCTCTATTTTGTTAAATGATAAAATAGATATTGTATTTTCTAAAATGGTACAAAATACAAATAGGACCCTAAACTGATTTTTTGTCACAATAAAATTTAATAGTAATCCGATCTAAAGGTGTTATGACAAAATTGTTTACATTTTCTATATGTGTTCGAGTTAAGAATTGTCTTCAAGTTGGTTATAATAAAAAAATTGTCAAAAATTAAGCTTAAGGTACTATTTTTACTATTTTGAAAAAATACAGGGTCTATTTTACCATTTAACAAAATAGATTGTCCAATTAGTAATCTTTACAAAATATAAGGTCAAAAATAATATTTACCCTTGATTTTATTTATCAAGACTTGACAATCGAATTTTATTTAAAAATAGTTAAAAAAAATGAGTTTTTTTAAAAAAAAGAAAAAATGAGAAAGTTAGTATAAGATAACCCTTTGTTTGATTAGTTACCCTTTAGTTATCCTATAACATTATCTTTGTTATGAAGAAAAGAAAATAAAGGGAAACAAAATTATAGGATAGATAAAGAATTAGAAGGAAATAATGGAAAATATATTTCCTTCATTGTTTGGTGGGTAGAAAAGAAAGAAAATTAAATTGTTATAGAATTACAACAATAACCTTAAATTATTAATATATTTTTCTTACAAAAATAAATTAGTAATTTTACATCATTGTTGTTTGTAAAAGTTTTCTTTCCATTTTTCTCTCTAAATTGGGGGAGAAATTTTTTAATGTATCCTATCTCAAATTTTTCTATCTAACCAAACAAACATTCTTTTTACTTCTCTCCACTTTTTCTTCTAATTAAATTTTTCTTTACTCTCCTTTTTCTGCCATACCAAATATAATTTTTTTTCTTAAAAAAAATTATATTTTTGTAAATTATTTTGCCAAGAAAAAAAAACACCATAAAAATAAAAAATTTCCTTAAAAATATGTACTAAAACATTATGTAATACAACTTTTTTATAATCAAAATTCTTCAAATTTCACATGAATTTTAATAAAAATATGAAGAGATTTGATGCTACCTCTATGGTTTTCGATCAATGGTTTACTCAAAATTTGATTTTTCAATTATATTAGTTGATCGTTTTCGAAGCCAGATACATTTTACCGAAATTTTGGTGAGTCATAATAAATTTTCACTCAATTATTTGTTTAACATAATTTGAACTCATCAAATTTTACTACTAAATAAATTATTTGTTAAATCTTTATTTTTTGTAAGGATTTTTTTATCATTATTAGCTAATATTTTTCATAATATATTCAATACAACAATGACAAATTTTGTCATTTTTTTTTTCTTTTGGTGATAGTTTTTTATTATGTTTGCCAAATATTTTAATATGTAAGCATTTTTTATTTTAATACAACTCATTGATTCATGTTTTATTTTTATTTTTTGAACTGATCACTCGTACTGATTCATGTTTCAAAGATTATTTTAAAGAAAAGTACTAATTAATAAAATAATGTTAGAAAGTAAAAATAATGAAGAATATAACATGAATCGATGAACAATTTCGATCCAACATTATTTTAAATATATAATTATAATTATAAAAATCTTATTGCTATTAATTAATTTAATTATTATAATCAAAAGAAAAGATGGAAGAGGCATTCATCAGCCTTGTCAGTTAAAAATAATTAATTTATTTTTAAAATTAATAAATGATTTATTATTAACTGAGGCATGACAACACACGAATAATTAAATAGTAAATATAATTATTTTATAGCAATTTGGCTGATGATGTCATTATGTCAAAATTATATGACATCATAATAATGACGTCATAAATCCATGTCAACATCTATTTCGAGGCTCTAAATATAGCTGTCTTGTCTGTACAAGTTTGTTTTTGCTATTTATTAATTTATTTATTTTTTGGGGACAAATGATCTAAGAATCAAAATTACAAAAATATCATTTTATTAATTGTAATTGGTATTTTTAAAAAATGAAAATTAAAGAATGAGAATGAGATTTTGATATGATATGGTAGGCACTAAAGATATTTCTTTTTGTTTTACAAATTTTAGATCAATAAAAAAATACTTGAATTAATTGAACTAGATTTAAATATTTAAAAGTTTAAACTATACTCAAATAATAAATCACTTTGTGAAAAAAAAAAAAACACAAAAAACTCAAATAAATAAATCAAAATACTAATTAACATGTATGAAACTTGTCTCGTAAAGGGGATGCAAATAAAAGGATCCTCTTTAAAATTTTTGAGGAAAAAGATTATACAATTATGTGAGGCTAACAAAAAAGATCCTCCTATCAAATAATTTTAATTAAAGAAATTGATGTATATATATCTTTTAAAAGAATAATAATTTAAGAATGTATATGTTTTTGCCATAAAATATAGGTAAATTTTTGAAAAAATCTTAATTATTTATGTTATGTCAATTTTCTATTAGTGCACGTAGCTTATTTATGACGAATGATTACGTGTCCAGTAGAGCCCGGTTCAACGAGGCTTAGAGAATAATGTCCTTGAGCTCAAGGATGCGTAGCTCCGAGAGAAGAATGGACTCCCTGAAGGTCATCATAATTTTATAAGACACTGAGGCATATTTTCTAGGCATATTCAGACGACTCACACCCTCAACAATCTCATCAATTGCGGACAGGCAAGGTCTTGTCTCACCAAACGTCTATTTTGGACCTACATATGAGAAAATACAGAGAGAAAATAGGAAAATCAGAGTGTATTATTATTGTATATCTGATTTTACAATAGATTTGGAGCTTAAATAGCTCATTACAAGAGAGAGGCGGTTAGGGAAACTAACCACGTGCTGTAACAGAAAGTTAACAGCTGTAAATAACAAACTTAGTAACAAAACTATCCTTAACCAATCTTATCCAAAGCTAATCCTAAAAGCCCCCCTCAAGATGGAGTGTAGATGTTAATCAAGCCCATCTTGGATACTATTGTGGAGAAGTGAGTGGGAAGGAGCGCTTTGGTGAATATGTCGGCAAGGTTATTTTGTGAGGAGACATGAATTAGCTTGATCGAGCTTTGTTGGACTTTCTCTCGGATGAAATAGCAGTCAATTTCCACATGCTTTGTGCGTTCATGATAGACTGGATTTTCACTTATGTGGATTGCAGCGGTGTTGTCGCAATAAAGAAGTGCTGGGGTAGTAGAATTGATGCCAAAATCCTTGAGTAGGGCGAGGATCCATGTGAGTTCGGATGTAGCATTAGCCATGGCTCGATATTCTGCTTCAGCAGAAGATCGTGAAACAATTTGTTGTTTTTTTCACTTCCATGAGACAAGGGAGCTTCCAAGGAATAGGCAATAGCCTGAAATGGATCTCCTAGTGTCTTGGCAAGCCCCCCAATCAGCATCCGAGAAGAAAGAGACTTGGACATTGTGTGGGGATAGGCTTGTTTCAGCATAAGCAGATATAGTGGTTGTAGTGTCAGAGGGAAAGAAAAGGCCTTGTCCCGGTGTTGATTTTAGAAACTGCAGTATACGATGTGCAGCATGGAGATGTGGAACCCGAGGACAAGTGAGGAATTGGCTTAGATGGTTCACGACATAGGTAATGTCAGGCCGTGTAATGGTCAAGTATATTAACTTGCCAATGAGGCTTCTATAAGCTGTGGGATCGGGTAGGAGGTTTCCTTTATCTTTGCTTAGCTTTAGGTTGGTCTCCATGGGAGTAGATACGGGTTTAGCACCTATGTAGCCGGTGTCTTTTAGTAATTAGAGTGTAAAGGGTCTTTGAGAGACCGAAATACCTTTCTTTGAGCGGCCAACCTCAAGACCAAGGAAAAACCGAATGGTTCCAAGATCTTTAAGTTTGAATTTGTCATGAAGGTATGTTTTGAAGTGTGATATGTCTTGATTATTGTTGCTTGCAACAATGATGTCATCCACATAGATTAGGATAGCTAGGAAGATGTCTTTTGTTCTTTTAATGAACAAGGAATTGTCGGAGAGAGATTGGGTGAAGCCAACCGAAATGAGTGTATGACTAAGTTTACTAAACCATTGTCTTGAGGCTTGTTTAAGGCCATAAATGCTTTTGTTGAGTTTGCACACTGAGTTAGGAGGTGCTTTATATCCGGGGGGAATTTTCATGTAGACTTCTTCATGGAGATCTCCATGGAGAAAAGCATTATTGATGTCCAATTGATGCGCGTTCCAATTGTTCATAGCTGCCAGAGCTAGAAAGATTTTAAGGGTGTTGAACTTAGCTACAGGAGCATAAGTTTGTGAATATTCAATTCCATGACGTTGAGTGTAGCCTTTGGCCACTAGATGAGCTTTGAAGCGTTCAACAGCCCCACTTTCGTTATACTTAACTTTGTACACTGCAATATCCAGATTAAAATAGTATTTAATTTTTTTTTTTTTGGATATTAATTGAGCGAGGATAATTATCTTGTTTCTTTGTGTTGTTAGTGAGTTGATATTATTGCTTAGAGTAGTTGTACCAATTTTCTAGAGAGAGTTAAAGTTGTATTAACTACGAAAGTAAAATATTATGGTATTTTTACAGAGTAAGTAATCGTTTAATTAAAGCCCAATATGAAGGTCCATTAGGGTTTTATAATATATTTAGTGAGTTTAATTAATTAATGTTAAAAATTCGTAGGTTTGGATAAATTCGCAGGATTAAAAACTATTTTACTAAAATGATCATATCTGGAGTTCTAGAGCTCGGATTGAGGTGATTTCAGTGGCGTTGGAAAGATAATTTAAAGATCTATAAATTTTGTAGAAATAACTATATCAGAATTCGTAATTTTTCTAGGTCAAAACTAATCCCTAAAGTTACGAGATTGAGAGCTTACAATTTAAATTTAAAAGTTAGATATTTGTTTATTTAAAAATTTATCATATTATTATTGTTATTATGTTAATATTATTATTATTCATAAAACTAAAGCTAATAAGAGTCAGAATAGTATAGGTTTCATTAACCCTAAAATTATATCGTTCTATTCTTCCCACCTATCTGAGCAAGACTAACCCTAAAAATTTTCAAGTCATCTTTCCATTACATCCTTAGCCAAATCTATACCACTCTTCACTCTCATCTTTGATCACCATCATCTTATGTCTATCGATCCAAGTAGCTTGATGTATTCGAGGTAAGAAACTCTACATTTACTTATTTATTGATCACAATAGGAGAATTTTCGTAGGTCTCCTTTTCTTATTTTTTTCAGAATGAAACATGTCTCAGTAAAACTGTCATATCTCTTTAAATACTCATCTGATTCTCGCAATCTTGGTGTCTATAGAAAGCTTATTAAATTTCCTATAATTCTTATGAAGAAAGGTTTTACTGAATCGAAATTTATCTATGTCAAAAATTAGTATTTTTACGCTGTTTGTTGTAAATCGTTTTTCATATTTTCTATATAAGTTGTTTCAGTAAAATCCGAATATCTCTCTGAATAATGATCCGATTCTAGCGATCTTGGTACTGTTGAAGAGATAATTCAATTTTCCAAATGTTTTATGAAGAAACCATTCACTAATTATTGATTATTCTAAGTCAAAATTATTGTTTTATTGCTGTAGTTCGAAATCCATTTGTTTCAGGATTTCTAGAAAACTGTTTCGGTATAATATCTATATCTCTTACGTTATAACTCCGATTTTAAAGATTTTAGTGTCATTAGAAATGGAATTTGATTTTCTAAAACTTTTATGAAGAGAGTATTCTCTGATTTGGAATATTTCAGTATCAAAACTTTGTATTTCGGATGTCTCCTGTGATTCGTTACTCCATATTCCTTCTCAGAAATAGTTTCAGTAAAACTATCATAACTCCCTCAGTTTTAATCCATTTTTAATGATCTATATATCGTTGGAAAGATAATTGAATTTCCTATAATTTTTATGAAGGAAACTTTTACTGAATTCGTGTAGTTATTGGTCAAAAATAGTATTCTTTCTGCTGTACTGTAAGAGTGTGAATTTTAATATTAGGGCCTTGACCCATGTCTTATTATAGGTAGTAGTGACGAGATAACAACTCTTAAGCAGCGGGATTTGAGGTAAGGAAATTAGATAGTTTTGTATGTGTTTATCTGCATAAATTTAAATTCTTTATGTATTGAAATATGACTTATGATTTGTTTTTATGAATATGTATATGGTACTGAGAATGTGTGGTATGGACACAATATGAGTTTGTGAATTGATACATAGATTATGGTTGTATGACTTGTATATGTTGTATGTTGTATTTGTATGTTTCGGGTTGTGTGTTGTATGATGTATTTGTATGTTGCATGTTATATGTTGTATGTTGTATGCTAACGTCTCAGGTAAAGTGGGGGACCATGGTGGGGTATGATACGGGATAAGGCCGTTGAATGTAAAGATACCCTACCCTGCATTTTACTGAGTCGTTTATGAGATTGTTATGGTGGGTATGATACAGTGATGTTACTGTTGAATATAGAGATACCCTATCCTATAACAATGGTAGGGCTGCATAGGCCCATGTTATTATATGGGCAGATTAGGCCCAGGATATTGTAGGGTCAGGCTAGGCCCAAGTTATGTAAGTAATGGCTATGATATGCCAATGTTGTGATAATGACATTATTATTTATAGTATTGATATGATTATGTTATGAGTATGATATTGGAGTTATGATCTCTGTATATGTGTACGGTGTGAACAAATAGTATAGACTTGTATGATAAAGGTTTCCATATGTACAGTTATTTGGTTATAGTTATAAAAGAGCATGTATGATATTGCTAAAACTTAATAAATACATTAATGGTATGTGTGATATTATATGGTATTGTTTGATAAGCATTTCCTTACTGAGCTTTTAGCTCACCCCCCTTACTTTCCCCCTACAGGTATTAGACAGGGAAGTATGTATAGTGAGCAGGGTCAGTTCTGGTATGTATACTGTGAGCGGCTACGGGCGGACAAACGATCTTGAACGCCGGTGGTGCCTTAGTTTTATTTTAAGCAGTTGATAAATCTAACACAGTGGAAATGCATTATTTAAAATTATTTACTTACTGTATCTTGTTTTACAAATGAAGGATCCTTCTCTGTTGCATTTTGATTTTTTTAAAATCCACTGTTGTATTTAAATTATTTTTTTATCTTTTCAAATTATGCATGAAAATAGTATTTTTGTAAAATAAGGCAAAATATCGGGGCGTTACAATTGGTATCGTGGAGCTCGATCGTCCGTTAGCCCGAAGGATACTCACGGTATACATACAGAAGACTGAAAAAGATCCCTCTCACTATTATGTAAGTGTTAGTTTTAATTTTCTTGGTATTGCCATTAATAGTTTTATATGTGATACATAGATTTTTGTTAAAATATGTTTCCTAGAATTAGTGCCTCATCTGTAGTGGGTGCTTAGAGAAATTAAGAGTATATTACCTGTTATGATTGATTACACTTTTTATGAAGAATATGAATAGGTTTTATTTTTCTTTATTGTCTTGAATTGAAACTAGGAAGGACAGTGTTCCTTTCTTGAAAATTTAGAATAAATTATATTAGGAATTCATAAGACTTTGTTTGATAAATAGAATATTACTAGTTAAGCTTGACAACATTAAGTTTAGATATATTCATGGAATCTTCTCTCCCTATAATTGAACTCTTTTGTTTCTATTAAATTAACCTTTCTTGTAAGAGCTCACACATGAAACTAGAAGATCAGTTAGAATCAATGTGAAAAGAACGACCAATAGAGGTGGGGGCTAAGGATGTGTGTTATGCTGACCCACAGATGGTTGATGTTCTAGAAAACCCAATAATAGTTAAGGCTAACGATCTAATAGAGGTATTGGAAGGACTACGAGCATGACTAAGACAATTTGTTGAAGAGTTTTCACAGGCTCAGCAAAATATCACCAACACTAGTAGTGGAACTTGAAGCACATAATGAAATGTACCAATAGCCAACTAAGTACCGACGCATATATTTTCACCTATCTATGAATGGTTGAAGAAGCGGTCTCTACACCTAGCCATGAATGGAAGCCCAACATATAGGAAGTAGGGATGACTTAGAATAGTAGACGTTATACCAGACTGGGACAGTATAATTTACGAAACCTACTTATTAAGAAGGATGAAATAATAGATCTTTAAGGAGAACTATCTTGTTGGATATTCTATAAGTTACACACTCCTAAGTTAGATGGTAAGAAGTATGAGTACTGTATGCAAAGACATTGGAGATAAGTATGTTATAGAAATGAGTCAGGAGAGGACGATGCCATCATATAGAAAGGAGTGTAGTGTGCTGAATAGAATCCAAAATGAGAAGTTAGAAAGAGACATGATAAAATTACTAGAGGTAATAACTTATGAAGGTATCTTAAACACTAAGAGATAAGCAGAGCATCAACAAATATTAGATTACCGAAGGAAAGTTGTAAACTTTAAACTCAAGGTCATCTACTTGGTGGAAGAGATAATAGAGAAAAATGTGTATGGTTTCGACAGAGACATTTTCAAAGGAGAAAGACAAAAAAGGTCCAAGCACGGCTAACAATTTGGGTACAACATGAATGAGAGACAACTAAGAGGGTGACTACTCGGAATTGATCACAACTACACAACTAAGAGATTGTGGATGCAGCTTTGTGGCGGGTGTACAACAAACAACTATAGAGAGTAGATCGCAAATTCAAAACTTGAGAAAGAGGAGGAATTAGCATTCAAGGGTGACATCCCTAGATTCCAAATACTCACTGATACAACAACAATGGTGTGGAGTATAGCTCAATGAGAAAATGTTAGGAAAGCCTCACTTAGAGACAGGAGAAAAGTGAGACACAATTAGGACCAAAGTAACATATATTGAAGAATGTCATGGCATGTCAAGGACTATACAAGTTTTTGATAAGTGTTGGGATTAGAAAATACACTCATGCAACATAAAGGAATTCAAGGCACAACGTAAGCAAAGGATACTACAATCCAATTACGACTTATATTATGGGCAATAGTATAAGTATGTTGGAGTGTCATCTAATGAGAAACTAAGAGGAAAACTCACAAAGTCCAGCCCTGCTGAAAAGAGATGGTGTTTCTAGGCCCTATAGTGCCCGAGAAGAAAATGACTATGGATTTGTCAAAAGCTAAAATTGTTAAGAGCAAAATAAATAAAAAAAAAAAGGAAAAATATTAGATATTTTTCTCAATCTAAAAAGCCAGTAATAGAGATCTTTGGAAGGACTCTCTCAAGCTGACAATAACTAACTTATTGCACACTACTAAGTCTTGTCCAATTGAAAGTGCAAAGTTAGAAGAAAAAAAAAACAAGATAGGTATTGATAATTTGGTGGCGTTTGGATGTAAAATGAGACGCTTGAACAAATTATTGACTTGTGCTTAAAGGTAGTATGGGAAGTAAGAATAAAAAATTCCTGACTAAGGAATTATAAATAGTGAGTCTCCAGTAATAAATCAAATACAAGTAGGGGTATAGGAGGTATAATAGTGATGGACAGAGTAAGGTCTGTTCGGCATAGTTTGCAAATTATATATATAGTATCCTTACCCTGATAACTTGGATGATCAATACATTATGAGATTGGTATGGTTGACTTATTGTTAAAAGTCAACAAATAATAAATAGTTGGGCTACGATAAGCTATGGTAGGATTGAACTTATTTTAAAGGGGTTATTAGTGTGTTTTTTATGTTTTAATACATATATGTTATAGTCTTAAGTAAATAATCAGTATTGGAATGTATGTTTAAGAGATTTGGAAGATTTAGAGGTACAATTAAGAAGTTGAGATATTTTTTTTTTGGTGAATTAAAGAAGGCTACAATATATATAGGATATGAATATGGCTGGAATAATCAATGCTATGATAAGTATGAAGTTATGTGATACCTCAGATGGCTGGTATATTAGAAGAAGCAATCATTGAACATAACTATCAGAATCTATCGGCATTACAGATTTAAACTTCATCACTATATCGATGTAATACCAAAGTAGATAAAAGTTAGTATAGAAAACTAGCTAATCTCATAATCAAGTCAACTTGATTGAAGGGGGTAATGGAGGACCAAGCACCATAAGAGAGATTAGCAAAGAAAATACAATAGAGTGATACAATAATCAGACAACAAAAGGATCCAAAGACGATTATCTTGGAAAATGGGAAGTCATGACAAGTGCAACGAATGCATGGATAAAAGAAATTAAGAAGTGAACGTTAGACAAAAAGGTGGTCGGATAGATAGTTAAATATTTATACATAGAAGACCTTTTAAAGAGATTCCATGTTTATTTCCAAGTGCCATGGAAAAAGTATCTATCGATGAGTAACAACTATGAAACTGCAAGAATGACACCGTAGCTTTACAGTGGAAAAAAAAAAGACAGAGAGAGAGTAAGATTTTAGTCTGTAATAACATTCAACGAGAGAATGGGAATAATTAAAGAGAAGTTTGCATAAGATCTTTTACCCTACTCTTTGTGTTTGTTATTTTGTATTGTTTAATGTGTTCTCAAGTGACATGTAAGGATGTTCATTTAGAGAATAAATACTGTGACTCTAAATGGCATGTAAGGATGCTCATAGAAGAATAAATAATTTCACTCTTAATGGCATGTAAGGATGCTCATAGAAGAATAAATAATTTCACTCTTAATGGCATGTAAGGATGGTCATAAGAGAAAGAAAAACTTTTCATATATTACGAGCATGTGATTGCAAAACTTATGTATTCAAAGCATGTATATGTAAGTTATTATGATGGAGTATATTTTGGTATTTAAAGTAATGTATAGAGAAATAATAATACTTAATTAAGTTGTGTATATTTTATGTGTTATGGATTGACCGATAAGACATAGGTTAAATGCATGTTTATTGGGTCCATATATATATGGTAGATAATGAGGTAATGCAGTAAGTGGTGAAAGACATGACGACTCAACACCCCGAGTGTTGGTAAGTTAAATTTCGAGGACGAAATTTCTTTTAAGGAGGGTAGAATGCAATATCCAGATTAAAATAGTATTTAATTTTTTTTTTTTTTTGATATTAATTGAGCGAGGATAATTATCTTGTTTCTTTGTGTTGTTAGTGAGTTGATATTATTGCTTAGAGTAGTTGTACCAATTTTCTAGAGAGAGTTAAAGTTGTATTAACTACGAAAGTAAAATATTATGGTATTTTTACAGAGTAAGTAATCGTTTAATTAAAGCCCAATATGAAGGTCCATTAGGGTTTTATAATATATTTAGTGAGTTTAATTAATTAATGTTAAAAATTCGTAGGTTTGGATAAATTCGCAGGATTAAAAACTATTTTACTAAAATGATCATATCTGGAGTTCTAGAGCTCGGATTGAGGTGATTTCAGTGGCGTTGGAAAGATAATTTAAAGATCTATAAATTTTGTAGAAATAACTATATCAGAATTCGTAATTTTTCTAGGTCAAAACTAATCCCTAAAGTTACGAGATTGAGAGCTTACAATTTAAATTTAAAAGTTAGATATTTGTTTATTTAATAATTTATCATATTATTATTGTTATTATGTTAATATTATTATTATTCATAAAACTAAAGCTAATAAGAGTCAAATAGTATAGGTTTCATTAACCCTAAAATTATATCGTTCTATTCTTCCCACCTATCTGAGCAAGACTAACCCTAAAAATTTTCAAGTCATCTTTCCATTACATCCTTAGCCAAATCTATACCACTCTTCACTCTCATCTTTGATCACCATCATCTTATGTCTATCGATCCAAGTAGCTTGATGTATTCGAGGTAAGAAACTCTACATTTACTTATTTATTGATCACAATAGGAGAATTTTCGTAGGTCTCCTTTTCTTATTTTTTTCAGAATGAAACATGTCTCAGTAAAACTGTCATATCTCTTTAAATACTCATCTGATTCTCGCAATCTTGGTGTCTATAGAAAGCTTATTAAATTTCCTATAATTCTTATGAAGAAAGGTTTTACTGAATCGAAATTTATCTATGTCAAAAATTAGTATTTTTACGCTGTTTGTTGTAAATCGTTTTTCATATTTTCTATATAAGTTGTTTCAGTAAAATCCGAATATCTCTCTGAATAATGATCCGATTCTAGCGATCTTGGTACTGTTGAAGAGATAATTCAATTTTCCAAATGTTTTATGAAGAAACCATTCACTAATTATTGATTATTCTAAGTCAAAATTATTGTTTTATTGCTGTAGTTCGAAATCCATTTGTTTCAGGATTTCTAGAAAACTGTTTCGGTATAATATCTATATCTCTTACGTTATAACTCCGATTTTAAAGATTTTAGTGTCATTAGAAATGGAATTTGATTTTCTAAAACTTTTATGAAGAGAGTATTCTCTGATTTGGAATATTTCAGTATCAAAACTTTGTATTTCGGATGTCTCCTGTGATTCGTTACTCCATATTCCTTCTCAGAAATAGTTTCAGTAAAACTATCATAACTCCCTCAGTTTTAATCCATTTTTAATGATCTATATATCGTTGGAAAGATAATTGAATTTCCTATAATTTTTATGAAGGAAACTTTTACTGAATTCGTGTAGTTATTGGTCAAAAATAGTATTCTTTCTGCTGTACTGTAAGAGTGTGAATTTTAATATTAGGGCCTTGACCCATGTCTTATTATAGGTAGTAGTGACGAGATAACAACTCTTAAGCAGCGGGATTTGAGGTAAGGAAATTAGATAGTTTTGTATGTGTTTATCTGCATAAATTTAAATTCTTTATGTATTGAAATATGACTTATGATTTGTTTTTATGAATATGTATATGGTACTGAGAATGTGTGGTATGGACACAATATGAGTTTGTGAATTGATACATAGATTATGGTTGTATGACTTGTATATGTTGTATGTTGTATTTGTATGTTTCAGGTTGTGTGTTGTATGATGTATTTGTATGTTGCATGTTATATGTTGTATGTTGTATGCTAACGTCTCAGGTAAAGTGGGGGACCATGGTGGGGTATGATACGGGATAAGGCCGTTGAATGTAAAGATACCCTACCCTGCATTTTACTGAGTCGTTTATGAGATTGTTATGGTGGGTATGATACAGTGATGTTACTGTTGAATATAGAGATACCCTATCCTATAACAATGGTAGGGCTGCATAGGCCCATGTTATTATATGGGCGATTAGGCCTGTGATATTGTAGGGTCAGGCTAGGCCCAAGTTATGTAAGTAATGGCTATGATATGCCAATGTTGTGATAATGACATTATTATTTATAGTATTGATATGATTATGTTATGAGTATGATATTGGAGTTATGATCTCTGTATATGTGTACGGTGTGAACAAATAGTATAGACTTGTATGATAAAGGTTTCCATATGTACAGTTATTTGGTTATAGTTATAAAAGAGCATGTATGATATTGCTAAAACTTAATAAATACATTAATGGTATGTGTGATATTATATGGTATTGTTTGATAAGCATTTCCTTACTGAGCTTTTAGCTCACCCCCCTTACTTTCCCCCTACAGGTATTAGACAGGGAAGTATGTATAGTGAGCAGGGTCAGTTCTGGTATGTATACTGTGAGCGGCTACGGGCGGACAAACGATCTTGAACGCCGGTGGTGCCTTAGTTTTATTTTAAGCAGTTGATAAATCTAACACAGTGGAAATGCATTATTTAAAATTATTTACTTACTGTATCTTGTTTTACAAATGAAGGATCCTTCTCTGTTGCATTTTGATTTTTTTTAAAATCCACTGTTGTATTTAAATTATTTTTTTTTATCTTTTCAAATTATGCATGAAAATAGTATTTTTGTAAAATAAGGCAAAATATCGGGGCGTTACATACACCCATTTGCAACCAATGGCCTTGTGACCAGGTGGAAGCTTAGTGATGATCTAAGTTTTGTTGTTTTTGAGGGCTGTAGTTTCTTTATCCATGGCAAGAAGCCAATGGCGAAATTGAGAAGCTTCAGCATAGCTTTGGGGTTCAATTTCAGAGTATGCTGCAAGAACAGCAGCTCTAAATTGAGGATGTAACTTAATATATGAAAGAAAAGGCTCAATTAGATGTGCTGTAGATGCAGCATTGCAGACATAATCTGTGAGATGCTTTGGTTTTTGGAAGGTCCTGCCCAATTTAGTAGTTTTTAAGGGCATTGGAGCTGCTGATGGGGCATTTTTTTGTTGACAACCTGGTGAAGTAGCTGCAGAATTAGGAGCTATAGTCCCAAGTTGAGGAGAATTTTTAGAAGCTGGTGCATGAGGGCTGCCAGTTTGTGAAGAATTGGGTGAAGTTGCTTCTATTGTGGAAGCATTAATTTGAGATTTTTTTGCTGGTGCAGGTGTGAATAACCTGCCAGGTTTGGGGCACGGGTGTATGTTATTTTCTGGTGCAGAAAATAGTGTACCCGAGCCAGTGTGATTTGTGTTTGATGCTGGTGGAAAACCAGATGAATGAGAGGAATTAGTGGCTGGTATACAGCCCTGATGTTGTTGTTCTACTGGTTTGCACGTAGGAAGAATGACATCAGGAAACAAGTTTTGTATATTGGATGGTGAAGTTTGTGAAAACAAAGGAAAAATGTTTTCATGAAAGATAACATCCTGTGAAGTGTAAACTTGTTTTGTTTCAATGTCAAGTAGGGTATAGACTTTCATGCCATGAGGATAACCAATAAAAATAGATGCCCTACTCCTAGGTGTAAATTTATGTCTTTTTGAAGCAAGAGTGGAGCCATAGGCTAGACACCGGAAACTTCGCAAATGATCATATTTGGGAGGTATACCATGTAGAACTTGGTAGGATGTTAAACCTTTGAACAATTTAGAGGGTGTTCTATTCATGAGATAGGTAGCCGTTTGAACTAGGTATGACTGTTGTGATAAATCCAACACGCAAGTATACGTATCGTTTTAACAAGTAATACTCAGGTAAGTGAGATCGTTCCCACGAGGACTGTAGCTAAGTACCAATCAATTGAACTCTTATTTCTATTTGGCAGAATCAATAATAAGGTTGAATAATTAAATAACTAAAAATTAAAAAGCATGATAATAATAATAAAAAAATGTAATTAATTATGGATGAATATTTAGGGAAAAGAATCCTGTTGATTTAATTACCCAATTGTTAATGCTAATTACTATTCTCTTTCTCAATGTGAAAGACAGATTATAAATTAACCTAACTCTTTTCAGATCTTTTAGGTTCTAAATAATATGTTCTCTAATTAACTTCTTAATTAGATCAACACAAAATCAGCATTAAGCAATAATCTATTAGTCACTAGGCTATGTAAATACTTTCGTTTTACATCAAAACCTAGACTATCCAAATTTTAGCATTCCTAATTCTCACTTTTCAGATTTCGAATTAGGATCATAGAGCATGTAAAAGGTGATCAAGCTTACACATGAAATTAAACACAAATAAAGATAGTATTCACACATAAGATGAAGGAATGGCAATTATTTATTAACTAGGCATAAACTTAAACAACATTCATCATCCTCCCTTATTGGGAAATTTAGTTCATAATAACTCTAAAAACATCCATGATTAATTCAGAATTAAAAACAAACATAAAGATGAATAAAAAGGGTAAAAGAAAGAAACTAGAAGGTGGTATCGCTCCGGGTCTTCAAGATAGCTTCCTCTCCACTTTGCCTCCACTATTAGGTCTGTTTTTGCTTGCCTTTGACCTTCAATGTCGTATTCCTTATATAGGGATAAGTGGTGAGCCTCCAATTGAGTGAAAAATCAAAATTAGGTCAAATCTGCGATTTCCGTACATAGTCGCGACTAGCATTTAAGCTGGTCGCGACTACAGGCAAAACTCAAAAAACCGAGTTTCTGCCTATCTTACGAAGTCGCGACCTGGGTCGCGACCAGGAAAAAGGGTCGCGACCAGGCTCATCAGAGGTCGCGACTACTGATGCTTCAGGAACCAAATTTTCCAATTTTTCCAAGTTTGTTCCAGTTTTTCGCCATTTGACTGAATTCGAACTTTAACACCCCGGGAACCTGAAATAATGAAAATCAAGCGTAAAACTGCTCCAAAAGACACCAATAGACGAGATAATGCTAACTTTAAAGACCCGAAATATAGGTTAATTATAACCTAACAATGACCAATAAACCAAGGGTAAATTGGATTGAAACGCTAGTGCTCTGGCTATATTTAGAATATGTTGATGTTTTCGTTCCACAACTGAATTTTGTTGTGGTCTTTCCACACAAGAGTGGTAATTAATGATGCCTTTTGAGGCAAAAAATGATTGTAATTTCAATTCTTTTGCATTGTCGGAGCGAATTGCTTTAATGGACAAGGAGAATTGTGTACAAACCATATTAAAGAAATTGGGAATGATGCTTTGAACATCGGATTTGTTTTTAAGCATGTAAATCTAAGTGAATCTTGATTTATCATCAACAATAGTAATGAAGTATTTAAAACCTTCCACACTAGTGATGTGAAAAGGGCCCCAAATATCCATATGAACCAAATCAAATATGTTGTTAGAGAAATTGTGATTGGAAATAAAAGGCAACCTCTTTTGCTTGGCTAAATGACAAATATGACAATGTAATTTGGAATTAATGTGTAGAGAATTGTTGTCTTTATTGAAAAAATTTGAAATACACATGGATGGATGTCCAAGGCGATTATGCCATTGAGTTACATTGTTTTTATTGAAAGAAAAACCAGCAGTAGGAAGGGAAATGGCAGTTGCTGTAGTGAAGTTGTCTTGATGAAGCAAGTACAATTTTCCACATTGTTTAGCTGTCCCAATCACCATATTCAGAGAAGGATCCTGAATAATACAACGATTTTGTTGAAACAAGATTGAATTAGGAGATTGAAGCATGAAATCGGATATTGAAAAAAGATTAAGTTCAAACCGTGGGACATAGAGAACATTCTGTAGTAAAAGATGAGGGTTTATTTTGCACAGTCCCAATATTTTCAACAGGAATGTTTTGCCCAGTTGGTAAAGAAACATATTTGGGGAAAGGTATGTTAGAAAATGATGAAAAACAATTGATATTGCAACACATGTGGTGGGTTGCACAACTATCCACAATCCAATGAGTTGAAAGGGAATTGTTACCTGCTAAATTCGAGGCAGCAGGGGTTGTAGCAGCAGGATCAGTGGAGATGTTGTTGCTGAGAAATACAATATACCACTACTTTATTTATCGCTTAGAAATACAATATCCACATTATTTGTAAACCATGTGAAATTTTTGTCAGAAAAATCATATAATCACATTACATTCACTAATTCTAATAATATGAATAAAATAAGTAAAAAAAAATTATAAAATATCACCTCACTTACTTTAAACTTTCATTTATATTAATATATAAATTAGTGTTTAATATAATCATGATTTATAATTTTTAAGGATATAATTTCATATGTATGAGTCAACAAATTAAGTTTAATTAAAAATCCTACGTGGGCACATATGTATAATGTGTATGCTATTATAAAGTGTGATACAAAATTAAGTAACCAATTATGCTATGGGTATCAAAAGAGTATTAAATTGTCATAGAAATAATGTGTAGATATCATAAGTTAATTTATAATTTGTTGAGGGGCTAAATTATAAATACCCAAAACTCATTCTAAGATGAGTTTATAAATAGGTAGTGGTCCCCAAGAAACACTGGGGTTTCTGTATTCTCTTCTTCTCCATCAGAGAAAATACTTTAAAAAATAGTGTATTCTTGGAAGATCAAAACCTTCTCTGCAATCTCCTACAATGGCTTCAGGTTAGTGCTTCCGCTCATCTTTTATCATTATCTTCTTCTTTTTTGATTTAGCAAAGGTTCTATAAATTTATGATTTAGGGTTTTCTATATTAAAGTACTTTTAGAAAAATTTAGATTTGTAATATTTATATTTCTTAAATGTTTTATAAATTCTAACATTATTATCCATATAATAATAATAATAACAAGCTTTATTACTCTTTGATAATTAATAATCTTGATGTAGTGTAATGATAATAAGTTGCATACTTTAATAATCTTTTTCAATATGACCCAACTCAAAATATAATTATTTTTTTTTTTCAAATATATATAGTTCAATAGTCTTGAAGATATTTTAACTATTCTAGTGTATCTAATTATTGAAGCTTCCAAACCCTAAACTTTTTATCATTATGATGAGGAGCCCTACCTATATATTTATAAAATAACACTATAATAATTAGGTCCACAATTCTATTATTATTTATCGGGTAAATATTATTTTAGAACTTGTGTTTTCTAAAAGTTATAGATTGGATTCTCTGTTTTGTTAAATGACAAAATTGACCTTATATTTTTTAAAATAGTAAAAATAGGACTATGAGCTTAATTTTTGATTTTTTTAATATAACTAACTTGAAAAATTCCTAACACGAACAGATACAGAAAATATAAATAGTTTTGTCATAACGCATTTAGATCGGATAATAATTAAATTTTATTTTGACAAAAAATCAGTTTAGAATTCTATTTGTACTATTTTGGAAAATATATGATCAAATTTGTCATTTAACAAAATAGAGAGTCTAATTAGTAACTTTTGCAAAACATAAAGTTCAAAATGGTATTTATCCTTATATAAGATTAATAAATAAAATTATAAAAAATATGTCTTGTCTATATATGTATTTATCAAAATATGTAGTGTATATCGATTTCATTTTCTCATTTTGGATAGGAAGATTCATAATATTGGATAGCCTTACTTCCTCCATGATATGACATTAATGGTGATAAAAAAATCATATAAAAAGTATTTGGTTATTTGTTTGGATAAAAATTAAAGTTCTCAAATGAAACAAGTGCAAGACATCATATTTTTTTTTTCATTAATTAAATAATAAATATATTATTCAAATAAATTAATAAATTAAAAACTAAAAATTGATTCAAAAGAGAATTTCTTCAAGATATACTTTTTTTCTTTTCATTCTATATTTCATAATGTTAGTAAATTTGTTACCTACTAATTAAGACATTTTATTTTATTGTTCATAATATGGTTAAGTGGCTAATTTTATATTGGAATAATTATGGCATAAGTACTCAATATTAGTAAAATTACAATTTCATTCAGTCTTATCAGTACAAACTCAGTTTTAAATTTATTAAAGAAAATTTGTAAATAATTTATACTACATATTTTTGTTTAGACCAAAGAATTTAGAATCTGGGTCTTACATCTATCATATTTAAGAAACTAACGGAGTCTGTACTGACGAAAATTAAACAAAAATTACACTTTTTATAACATTAAGTACTTACGCCACTTAAAAACTCAAAATTTTGAATATTTATGCGATTATTTATCTTTTTATTAATTAAAAATATTTAACTATGGCACCTATATGTTTTTGAGAGACCATAGCAATTCAAAATTAACTACAAAAGGTTTTGGTAAGATTGGCTTATAACTAATCAAGTTCCTAATTAAATAATATAATTTTTTTTGCTATAAGTGTAACTATGGAAGGTTAGGATAAAAAGAGCGCAACAAACATTACGTGATAGAAGAAGAAGTTTTTTCATCTAAAAAAATTCATTATCTATCTTAAAAGCATACCTATCTAATTTATAAGCTACAATATTAAAATTATAATTGACATAAAAAAAAAGTTATCCCTAAAAAAATTAGACAAAACTTGAATTAATATTAGAAAAAATAAACCCATACTTGTATTCCATGCTACCAAGAAAACACCTAAGTAAATAGATAATTTTAGAAATTTACCCAATATAGTTTTCAAAATAACTTTGTAATTCTTAATTGCATGATTAAGAATATTTATTTGATCTTAAACGTGAGTTAATTTTTTTGTTTTGATGAGTTGATGATTGAAAAGGGTATGTAGAAAAAGAGATTGGGGAGCCCACAAAATAAAAAGGCACATGGGACATATTCAACACTATAAAGTGTATTCAATTCAATTCATTGCACCAAAAACCTTTCTTCTGCCGCCTCACTAACATCAACCACCCATTACTTCTTCACATGCACCGCCCCTTCTATCTCTCTCACTCACTTTCTATATTTAGGGTTAGGGATGCACATTCCCATGAGATGGGTCCTGCGAAGATCCGTCCCTAATGGTACCGAAATTCTCCATCTTAATGAGGAACGAAATAGGAGTGAGAATTACTTTTTATCGCCGAATATTAAATTGGATGGAGATGTGGATGATACTCCCTGTCTCGACGAAGAGCCGCTTATTATTTTAATTAATATTTGAGGAATTTGTAGCAAAACTCCTTTATATTTTAATTTTTATACACTTAATGTTAGAAATAATTGGGGTCACAACTGTATATATAAAATGTGTGTTGGGTCATCAAATAAATAAGTCAAATTTATGTGGTCTATTTTGGAATAAAGTTTATGACTTAAGGGCATGATTGTCATGATTTTAATATGTGGATACCAATTAGATAGTTTCTGATTTGATGAGGGGCCAAATTAGAAATTATTAATAAATATTACCAACTGTTGTAACAGTTGGTAATATAACAGGTATGGGTCCCCATTTTGCATCGTATCAGTATTTTTTCCAGAGTTCTTGAATCCCCATCATCAAGAAAATAAGGTTTCAAAGGTTTTGATGCAAAATTAGAAGATCATACCAATCAAAGATCGATTCTATGGACTCCGGTACGCTTCCGCTATTCCTTAATTTTATTGTTTGATTCTCTTGAATTAATTAGGGCTATGTACAGATTTACAGTATTCTAACATGTGGTATCAAGAGCATCCCTAAATTAGTTCTTGAGAATTTATGGTAGTATTGATCTTTCATTAAATTTTATTTGCATTTGGAATATTCGATTAAGTATTAATGCCAATATATATATTTCATTATCGTTTATGGTGGTATGGTGTCGATATATATACTTCGTGCGTATATATATGGTGTCGACAAAATAAATGGTTTTTTGTTTGATCATCTAATGGTTTATGCGGAATATATATATTTTTTTTAGTTGTGATCGCTAGATTACTGTGCAAATATGTGTGTGCCGTTGAAATTGTGTTCTGCGTAAAGTATATATGCGATGAAAGATATTCATGCGATTATGTTTTAGAGTTTGAAGTCATATAATCTAAATAATTAAGCTTTTATTCAAGCCTGACTTCATTCGTAATACTATTATTAATATCAGTAAGATTATTTTTCAGTATATGTGTATATATGATATCGTACATATTTATTTAAAATATTTGTGTATTGTGTTTTCATATATATGCATAATTATGTTCAGGAACAATTAATTCAAATTTTGGTTTAGAATTTATTAAGGATATTTAATATTTTAGTTGAATTAATTGAAACAAAATATCACCAAAGTGATCTCTTTTGTGTAGATTAATTTAATGAAAATATTAAGATAATTGTGTGTATGTAATTCATAAATTTATTAACTAACCCAAAGGTGAGTTAATATTTGGATGAATTTCATGCATGTTTGTGGTGATAAATGTGTGACAATTATAAGGTATTTTGTGTGAACAATGTGTTAGTCCAAAGATTGCATATTGTTTGACATAATTATTGTCAATGTTGATCACTACAACAAGAGTACCGCTTGCAATTAATATTACTGTCCAAAGACTTAATATTAATGTTGTGTTTGGTATCTTGAGATGGGATTAACCAATATTTGAATTTATTGTTTTATTTGGATTCTTATATGAGCATGTTATTTATGAAATTGTATTGTTCTTTTCAGCTGTTGCTAGTGTATCTGCTAATCTTAATTCGGTACCGGTCCTAAATGGTAATAACTTTAAGGACTGGTAGGAGAACATTTTTATTGTTCTTGGCTGCATGGATCTTGACCTTGCATTAAGGATGGATCGTCCTGCTTCTCTTACGGATACCAGTACCTCCGAGCAAAGGAGAATTTATGAGAAGTGGGACCGTTCAAACCGCATGAGTCTTATGATCATTAAGCGCGGCATACCTGAGGCTTTTAGGGGTGCGGTGTCCGAGGAGGTCACCGATGCCACAACTTTCCTTGCTGAAATTGAGAAGCGCTTTGCAAAAAGCGATAAGGCGGAAACAAGTACTCTTTTAAAGAAACTTATTTCCATGAAGTTTAAGGGCAAGGAAAATATAAGGGAGTACATTATGGAAATGTCTCACCTTGCTTCAAAGTTGAAGGCACTAAAGCTTGAGCTTTCAGATGACTTGCTTGTGCATTTAGTGCTTATCTCTCTTCCTCCACAATTCAGTCAATTTAAGGTCGATTACATAACTGCCAAAGGGAGAAGTGGACTCTTAATGAGCTCATTTCATTTTGTGTTCAAGAGGAAGAAAGATTGAAGCAAGAGAAGACTGAAAGTGCTCATTTGGCAAGCACCTCTAAGGATAAGGGCAAGAAAAGAAAGAATGAGGCTGCTCAGGATAAAGGTCCTGCACATAAGAAACAAACTCAAGCCAATAATGATGATGCTTGTTTCTTTTGTAACATGAAAGGACACATGAAGAAGGAATGTGCTAAGTACATTGCATGGCGAGCAAAGAAAGGTACATTTCTTACTTTGGTCTGTTCTGAGGTAAATTTAGCTTCAGTACCAAGAAACACTTGGTGGTTAGATTCCAGTGCTACCACTAACATCGTTGTTTCTATGCGGGGTTGCTCGAGTTACCGAAAGCCAAATGATGCCGAAAGAAGCATTTATGTGGGAGATGGCAAGTCGGTAAATGTGGAAGCAATAGGGCATTTTAGGTTGTTGTTAAGTACCGGTTACTATTTGGACTTAATAGATACTTTTGTTGTACCGTCTTTTAGACGGAATTTGGTTTCGTTTCTTGTTTGGACAAATTGGGTTATTGTTGTTCATTTGGAAACAATTGCTTTAGTTTATCTATTAATTCAAATACCGTTGAACTGGTTCACTTATGGTTTATGACAACTTATATTTGCTTGACACTGTTGCTTCTTATAATGAAACCTTGAATGTGGAATCACGTGGTACTAAGCGTAAAATAGATAATGAAAAATCAAGTTCCTTATGGCACAAACGGTTAGGTCACATCTCTAGAAATAGAGTTGAGCGACTTGTGTCTGATGGAATTTTAGATTCAATTGATTTTTCAGACTTTGATGTTTGCATTGAATGCATCAAAGGAAAACAGACCAAAACAAAGAAATTGGGTGCGAAAAGAGCTATAGATGTCTTAGAGTTGATACATACAGATATTTGTGGGCCATTTCCTACACCTTCTTGGAATGGTCAACGATATTTCGTATCATTCATAGATGATTACTCAAGATATGCGTACCTATTTCTACTTCATGAAAAGTCTCAAGTGTTGGACGTGTTCAAATCTTTTAAGGCTGAAGTTGAGAATCAACTTAGCAAAAGAATAAAGCAAGTCAGGTCTGACCGTGGTGGTGAGTACTATGGCAGATGTGACGGATCAGGTGAACAACGTCCAGGACCTTTTGCCAGATATCTAGAGGAGTGTGGAATTGTCCCACAGTACACTATGCCAGGATCTCCTAGCATGAATGGTGTTGCTGAAAGACGAAACCGTACTCTTAAAGATATGGTAAGGAGTATGATCAGTCATTCAACCTTACCAGAATCACTCTGGGGAGAGGCACTTAAGACATCAGCCTACATTTTGAATAGGGTACCAACTAAAGCACCGCAAAAACACCTTATGAGCTTTGGACGGGCGAAAGCCTAGTCTTAAGCACTTTCATGTTTGGGGATGTCCAACAGGCTAGGCCTTATAGGCCAAATGAAAAGAAGTGGAACCTAAAACCGTGAGCGGCTACTTTATTGGATATTCTGAACGATCTAGGGGTTTCAAGTTTTATGATCCCAAAGTAAAGAATATATTTGAAACGGGAACTGCAAAGTTTTTTGAGGATATTGAGTTTGGGGGGAGAAATACGGTTAAAGACTTTGTTTTTGAGGAGGATTTAGTTACACCCACTTCTCTTGAAGATGAGTTGATTCCTATTCCAATAGTTGCTTTTGACAATGTTCAGGATTCTAATCCTAATATTGATCAAGTTTTAGATCAAGAGCAACCAAACATAGTCAATCAAACCCCAGAGGTACAAACTCAACAACCTCAAGAACAAGTGCCTTTGCGACGATCCACTAGAGAAAGAAGAAATGCTATTAATCCAGATGAATACATAGTGTATCTTCAAGAACATGAGGATGGCATTGGAATGATGGAAGATGATCCAATCAATTTTCATCAGGCCATGAAAAGTTCTAACTCTCAAAAGTGGAATGATGCCATGAATGAAGAGAATAAGTCTATGCAAGACAATAAAGTTTGGGAAGTTGTCCCATTACCAGAAGGTGTAAAACCAATTGGTTGTAAATGGATATTTAAAACCAAGAGGGATGAAAATGGTAATGTGGTGAGGTTTAAGGCACGTCTTGTAGCAAAAGGCTATACTCAGAAAGAAGGCATTAATTATAAAGAGACTTTCTCTCCGGTTTCATCGAAAGACTCTTTTAGAATAATAATGGCACTTGTTGCTCACTTTGATCTTGAGTTACATCAGATGGATGTTAAAACAGCGTTTCTCAATGGAGACATTGATGAGACAATTTATATGGAGCAACCAGAAAACTTTGTGGTTGGTGACCCAAAGAATATGGTTTGCAAATTAAAAAAATCCATCTATGGACTCAAGCAAGCTTCCCGTCAATGGTACCACAAATTTCATCAAGTGGTTCTCTTATTTGGTTTTGAGATGAATGCTGTTGATGATTGTGTGTATCATAAGTTTAGTGGGAGTAAGTGTATATTTCTGGTTCTATATGTCGATGACATATTGCTTGCCACTAATGATATAGGCTTATTGCACGAAACTAAGAGATTTCTATCCAAGCATTTTGAGATGAAAGATCTTGGTGACGCCTCCTTTGTGTTAGGAATTCAAATACATCGAGACCGTTCTCGGGGTATTCTTGGATTATCACAAAAGGGCTATATCGATAAAGTACTCAAACGGTTTGGCATGCAAGATTGTAGACCAGGTGATACCCCTGTCGTTAAAGGAGACAAATTTTGTCTTAAACAATGCCCTAAAGGAAGCCTTGAAATTCAAGAAATGCAAAAGATTCCCTACGCTTCGGCTGTTGGGAGTCTAATGTATGCTCAAGTTTGTACGCGTCCGGATATAGCGTACATTGTTGGAGTGTTAGGCAGATACTTAAGCAATCCAGGAATTGATCACTGGAAAGCAGCCAAAAAGGTTATGAGATATTTGAAGAGAACAAGAGAGTACATGCTCACATATAGGAGGTCAGATCACTTTGAGATCATTGGGTACTCTGACTCTGACTTTGCGGGATGCCAAGATAGTAGGAGATCCACTTCGGGCTACATATATCTGTTAGGTGGTGGAGCTATATCATGGAGGAGTGCAAAACAAACACTCATAGCTTCATCCACCATGGCAGTAGAATTTGTTGCATGTTATGAGGCATCCAACCATGGTATATGGCTGAGAAACTTTGTCACAGGGCTGCGTATTGTGAATGGAATTGAAAGACCACTTAAGTTGTATTGTGACAATAAGTCAGCTGTATTGTATTCCAACAACAATAGGAGCTCGACGAAGTCAAAACACATTGACATCAAGTTCCTTGTTGTAAAAGATGTTATATTATTTATCAATAATATAATGTGTAGATTAAATACATGTAACAAACTAATATGTAACATATGACATTATATATTATGTGTCATCATTTTGTAATATTTGGAGAAGTTGTTACTATGAGTAACTTCCACCATTATCACCAACTTTAAGAGTGTAAAAGGTGTTACACATCTTTATTTGAAATTCTTAATGGTATAGGAGTTATGGTGTGCATGGGTTACATCTCTATAGGAGTTATGGTGTGCATGAGTTACATCTCTTTATTGAGTCCATAACATCCATGGAGGTTATGACTTATGAATTTTGAATTTCAAATGGTGATATCCTAAACACTATATAAAGAGGTCTAAGGTGCTCATTTTGGAGAAGAAGTTTTCTATCAAAAAAGCACATTGCTAGAAAACCCTAAGGCTTGATAATTCCTAAAGCTATTTCCTAGAGAGTTCCCTTAGTGCTTAGAGATAGGGGGAAATAAGTTTTTGGACAAAGGTGTAATACCTTGTTCAAGTCATGGTGATCCCCACTAATCTACGTACTCAAGGTTGTGAGTGAGTGTTTATACATATATATTATTCTCTTATTATATACACATATTTTATATTGCATGTGTTCTTATCTTCTTCTATATTTCTTATATATAATATATATAGTGTATATATATTGTATATTATGTTGTTGTAACATTTATTTAATCTCTTTGTTGGTCCTTGTATTGTATTGCAATAGAGTTGTAATATTTTGATTTTCTTCCATTGTAATAATATCTCTAACAATCAAAAACTTATCACTTTTCAATGGAAGAGGAGATAAATCAAGATTGAGAGAATACAAGGATAAGAGATTTTGTGTGTAAACTATTCATGGATGAGCATGGTGGTATATAATGTGATTTACTATTTTATATGATAGTAATATATATGATATATATGAGTTATATATATGTGACATATATGTGATCATGTGATTATATCATATTAATATATATAGTAGTATATAATATGATATTTGAATTTTATATCATGTTATTATATGTATATATGTGAGATATATAATATATAATATGTATGTATGAGTAATATATATTACATATATGTAGAACATGTGATATAATATATATTAGTGAGATTAAATATGTAGAAATAATTACTTCTATGTATTTATGTGAGACATGCATATATAATATATGTATATATGTGTATATAATATATATCATGCATGTATATTAAAGTGTATATATATGTTATATATGTGTGAGGTATGTAACATATATAGCTGTGTAATAAATATATATATTATGTGTATATGATATGTATATTATAGTATATATGTTATATTTATATGAGATATGTAACATATATATTTGTGAATTTAATATTGATATTATGTGTATGGTTACATATTTGATGTTGATTAGTAACATACATATTATATTAGTTGGCATAGAATTATTATTTGAGAGTTATAATTCATGCATGAGAGTTATATATATTAATTTTGTATATTAATATACAAATTATATAATATATATGATAATAATATTAATAGTAGTATAATAGTGTTTATTACTATTGATGTGGAGATTATTATCATATATATTGTGAATAAAGAGAATTTGAATTTTGTTTTTTTTTTCAAGTGATTTAAAAAAAAAAAAAAAAATTGTAACTTGTGAGAAGTTACATTCTTTGAGAATTTAAAGTGATAATTATCTCACTTTATGAGATAAAAAAAAGTGAACTATAAGAGTTACACTTAAGAGAATTGTCTTGTCATAGCAAGAACAAATGGATTAAAAGTGGATCCAAACTTGTGAAATGAGTCATAAATTGGAAAAACAATTTTAGACTCAAAAATAAAGTGAGTCAATGTTGATTCAAAAAAAAAAAAAAAAATTGTGAAAAGATAACAAAATTGGAGAAGCAATTTTGAATCTTAAATAATCAAAGTGGTGAGCAAAATTGATGAGAATTTTGTTAACTTTGGTATAATTTTGGGCTAATCTCAATAAGGAGATAACCTTAAAATTATGAGTAAAAATAATCACATTATTTTATGAGTAGTAATGTGAGTTTGATATTTTAGTTTTGTTGAGAAAACTAAAAATGTCAAATGGTATTTTTAAAGTGGCCTTAAAGAGTCATTTGAAGAGGAAAATACACAAAAGTGATATTTTATATACACTTTATGATAAAAATGTGGGGGTGAGCGACAAATTTAATCAAAATGTGTTGAGACATTATTGATTAATTTATTTGATTTTGAATTCAAATTCTAAATCAAATTTGGCTATGTGTATATGTAAAATTTTGACATATTTTGGTGTCAAAATTAAGTGAAAATAATTTCAAAAAGGAAATTAATTAAAAGAGTTATTTTTAAATCAAGATATTGTCTTGATAATGAAATGTGAAAGTGTGGGGGTGTATACTCTAATATGAGAAAGTTTAGACATACTTGGTGTCTAAAAATAAAATATGAGAATTTAGACATGTTTGGTGTCTAAATTGGTGTATTTTTGATATGTTTGGTATCAAAATTATTGAGAATTTGAGTTGTGTGAAAATTAATCTTTTATGATTGAATTTTCAAAGCTTAAGTACTTAAGGAGAAAAGTGGTCACAAAGTGAACACTATATTTTGGCATGCATGATTCACATGGAATCAATAGTGAGAGGTTATAACAAATCGCTTAATCTCCGTACAAGATTAAAGCATGAATTTTCGAGGGATGGGACCTAAACTCCCTTAGTGTTTTGCTCATTGATGGTAACCTATCTTAACACTAGTAAACATCTAGTCTTAAGTTCAATAGGTAATAACAAGTCAATAGAGTGAATATGGTACTCAATTGTCCCATCTATAGATGAGTACATGTTGTGAAAATTGAGGGTTAAAACCAAAAGGTTTTTTAATGGAGCTTAAGCTTAAGAAAACTCACTTAAGCTTAAGAAGTGTCTAAAGAGTGGTGAGACACTAAAACTCCACCTATATGGACTAGAGGTGGTGCCGCCTTTTATGAGAATTGGGAGTTATTCTCTAGAGAGTCCATGAATTGGAATTTTGCACATGGCCATTAACGGTGCAAGAGCGAGACACACTGTCTCAAGTGAGCATTAGCGAGGGTGTGTGTGTTATCACCGGTTTGTACTAAAGAAATAGTGGTTCAATGCTACGGCAACCAAAATTTCATCAAACTTTGTGGTAACTACACTAAGGTAAAATTCAAGTCGAAAGACATTTTACCTAATGCACCTAAGCAAGACTTCTTTGAAAGTGTGTATTTATTCAATCAAAGTGGGGGAATGTTATATTTTGATATAATATTTTTGATTGATTAAATAAATGTTACAAAAATTACAAGTTTGTTACTAAAGAGATAATATTTAATCTAGTGGGGGATTGTTATATTATTTATCAATAATATAATGTGTAGATTAAATACATGTAACAAACTAATATGTAACATATGACATTATATATTATGTGTCATCATTTTGTAATATTTGGAGAAGTTGTTACTATGAGTAACTTCCACCATTATCACCAACTTTAAGAGTGTAAAAGGTGTTACACATCTTTATTTGAAATTCTTAATGGTATAGGAGTTATGGTGTGCATGGGTTACATCTCTATAGGAGTTATGGTGTGCATGAGTTACATCTCTTTATTGAGTCCATAACATCCATGGAGGTTATGACTTATGAATTTTGAATTTCAAATGGTGATATCCTAAACACTATATAAAGAGGTCTAAGGTGCTCATTTTGGAGAAGAAGTTTTCTATCAAAAAAGCACATTGCTAGAAAACCCTAAGGCTTGATAATTCCTAAAGCTATTTCCTAGAGAGTTCCCTTAGTGCTTAGAGATAGGGGGAAATAAGTTTTTGGACAAAGGTGTAATACCTTGTTCAAGTCATGGTGATCCCCACTAATCTACGTACTCAAGGTTGTGAGTGAGTGTTTATACATATATATTATTCTCTTATTATATACACATATTTTATATTGCATGTGTTCTTATCTTCTTCTATATTTCTTATATATAATATATATAGTGTATATATATTGTATATTATGTTGTTGTAACATTTATTTAATCTCTTTGTTGGTCCTTGTATTGTATTGCAATAGAGTTGTAATATTTTGATTTTCTTCCATTGTAATAATATCTCTAACAAAAGAAAGGGTACAAAGTGGACAGATTTGTATAGAACACTTAGGTACAAACTCCATGATTGCAGACCCCCTTACTAAGGGTTTGCCACCCAAGGTCTTTCATGAGCACACTGCTCGTATGGGTGTTTTAGATTATGAGGATATCTAGATTCAGTGGGAGTTTGTCTTTAGTGTGTTTTATTTGTTTCATGAAACATGTGTATTTGGATATTTTTCTGATCAGAAATTATGTTATTCAGTTTATTTCACTTTGTACATTTAAGCTAAAGTTTTGATCTCCATAAAGTAAAGTAGGACCAATTGAAAATTGACATGAATAGATCACCATGCATGTAATTTTCATACCACATTATCATGATTGATCTATGTCATTTGGCTATGTTGATATATGTGACCATTGATGGGTTTAGTTGTGATTGATACAACGAAAATCGCTTTGATCCTATGTTGATATAGTTAATGGACGAGATTGCACATGCCTATGGTTATGATGACAAAGTTATGAGCTCAATAAGGTTAACACATTTATATGTATACATATGTGACCCAGTGGGAGATTGTTAGAAATAATTGGGGTCACAACTGTATATATAAAATGTGTGTTGGGTCATCAAATAAATAAGTCAAATTTATGTGGTCTATTTTGGAATAAAGTTTATGACTTAAGGGCATGATTGTCATGATTTTAATATGTGGATACCAATTAGATAGTTTCTGATTTGATGAGGGGCCAAATTAGAAATTATTAATAAATATTACCAACTGTTGTAACAGTTGGTAATATAACAGGTATGGGTCCCCATTTTGCATCGTATCAGTATTTTTTCCAGAGTTCTTGAATCCCCATCATCAAGAAAATAAGGTTTCAAAGGTTTTGATGCAAAATTGGAAGATCATACCAATCAAAGATCGATTCTATGGACTCCGGTACGCTTCCGCTATTTCTTAATTTTATTATTTGATTCTCTTGAATTAATTAGGGCTATGTACAGATTTACAGTATTCTAACACTTAACCCTCTTATTTTTTTTATAGCAAAACCCTCTTAAGTTTACTCTTTTTTTTTTTTTTTTGTAAATTTAAGGTGTCAGTTAAATACCAATTTGATTATTGTTGTATCAATTTTGAGGTTTTATTGTTACATATATAAGTATATACAGTGGTCATCCAATTGATATTTAACGGTAATATTTAACTGGCGTGTTAAATATGCAAAAATAAAAATAAACTTAACGGAGCTTTGCCACAAAGAAAAAAAAAGATAAAGGAGATAAGTGTATAAAAATTAAAATATAAGGGGGTTTTGCCGCAAATTGCTTTTAATATTTTATAATATGTGATTGTATATTTTTAGTATATTAGGGTTATTTTTTTTAATTTTTAAGTTGTTATTTATATAATAATATATTGAACAATAAATAATATGTAATATTTTAATTGTTATGTAATTTAATATTTTTAAACATTTAACTTTTTTATAATAAAATTTATTTTTATATTATGAGATTCCCTTTCTCGCTCTGTTCCCAATAGAGATAAGAGGGGATGGGAATTAGAATCCTTAATGGAGATGGGGATGGGGAAACACTCCCCGCCAACTCCCCGCCCTGTATGCATCCCTATCTATATTCTACATTTAAAAAATAAACACCATATATTATTATTGATATAATTAAACGCTAAATTTTATATATTTTAATTTAATTATTATCATAAAAAATCGCAGACATGAGTTCAAGAGGAGCAGTATCCTCACTAACAATACGATCTGAATGATAACAAGACGCTCTTGCAAGACAATGAGCCGCCCTATTAGCAGACCGTTTAACAAAATGTAACGACACATGATTAATACAAGACCATAACCTCCATCCAACCCTTGCGCTTGATCCAACTCAAAGCCTCCTTCACCCCGATAACTTCAGCAATCTCAGGCCCCACAACACCTAGCCGACTGCCTGAAATGGCCTCAATTATTCTCCCATCAGCCCCACGAGCTACACAACCAAAACCATATTTGTAATTTCTCACAACCGTAAATTTTTCTAGATAGGTTGAATTATTGGAAGCAAATAGATTAGGAATACCAAATGATGAGATAAAATAAACTAGTAGACCAGTTCTAAATAGATACAAATAGGATTAAATTCTGACATTAACACAACCCACTCAGTTCTTTCACTCCTTGCTCGGGGAGTAGAAAAAAATCAAGAAGAAAAATTCACAACCGTTTTTAATTAGAGGGGGCAATTGAGAGGGGGTTTAGCCCCTTAACGAGACTGAAAGTCGATGGTGCAATCTTTCTCCTTACATCGATGACGATTACTAGAGAATTTTGCGCCTCGATACTATTTTCCCTCTAGTTGTTAGATATTATAATAGGTATCACTAGTGCTTAGAATGCTTTTTTAGATATTTTCTAAATTTTGAATAATTTAATGTGCGTGAGAATGATTTAAAAATAATTATTTATATACGTGTAAAATAATTTATTTAAATTTTAATTTTGACATAATTAATTATTAAAATTTATTTCAAATCATTCTAAAAATATTTCAATGGTGTATAATTATGATTATTTATACCAAAAACATAAGGCGATGTATGGTGTATTATTTTTATGAGAGTATCTCATAGAATTTTTCTATATTGTGGATAGTTCTCAAGTAGTCCATTTAAAAAAGGAGACAATACCACTTTGTGTGTTTTTTGTTTTGGATAAATAGATAGTTTTTATTCTTTTATATTTTATATAAATAATTTAATTATATCGTCAAATTTAGGGTTCAAATATTCAATTTTCGTACCTATAATAAAAATAGAGACACACATAAAATATAATAATTATACTCTTTTTAATATCATATATTATTTAAAATATTACATAATTATTAATAGCGGACTTAAAATTTAAATTAAAGGGACATACTTTTTTTTTGTAAGAGAGGAAGGAAGAGACGTACTTTATTTTCTACATGATATAACATGTTAAAAATTAAAATAAACATATATTTTTATAGTATTAAATATAATTTAATGTAAAAAAAGTAACAATAAAAAGAATAATTTAAATTATTAAGGTACCAAATACAAATTTTATTGGTAGAGATTTAAAAAATAAACTTTCAATATTAAAAAATAAAACCATATGTTAATAAATATTATATTTAATTATAATTATAAATATATTTTATATAAATAACTAAAATATATAATTTTTTTTTTCATTATATATATATATATTAATTACAACTATTTATGTGGCCCAACCATGATGGGATATGTTCATCAATAATTTTGTTTAATAAAGAGAATTATCATAATGATATTTATATACAAAATACCCTACCCAAATATAAAATGATAAGACCTCCCTCCACATTTGGAACACTATATATACTAATACCTAGTCAAAGCTTTGCATCTATCAATTTCATTCACACCCTTTTTCTTACTCTCTTTTTCATTAATATGTAGAAATATAGTTCCAATTATATTATTATTATTATTATCATAAAATAGGTGTAGTTATGTTATACTTTGTCAAAAATTTCCAAAAGCAATTAAACATATATAACATTAAAAATGATATTACAATAAATAAAAGTGATCTCTCCAAAAACAATTCATAGGTAAAAAAAAGTGAAACATTCAAGAATGAAGAATTAAGCCCTAAAAGGTATAAAGTGGTACAAATTTAACAAGGTTGACTAAATAACAGTATCATAAACCGACAAAAAAGGATCATAAAAAACCCCAACAAGAAAGGCACAACCAACATCACCTTTTAAAAAATTCTCAATAGATCACCGATAAAATTTTTACTAAAAGTAAAAAAATTGTGACTAATTATAAATCATGATTCTTATGTTTTGACTAAAAGGTCTGTAGATAAAAATATTAGTCACAAAAATTATAATTTGTTGTGACTAAATGTATTTTTAGTCACAATACTTGTTGTGACTAAAACTAAATTAGTGACAACTTATAACTAAATACTATGTTTTAGTCACAAGTAACATTTTATTGTGATTAAAAGTAACATTTAGTCACAAAAAAATTATATTGTGACTTAAAAATCGTTACTAAAAGTAACAGTTTTTTGTAGTGTATATTCTTTTTAGGTGCTATTTAATTTGCTAAATATTAATTTTGTTATCGAGTGCTATAATATTAAAAGATGGCACATTAATTACTTTTTTTAATTATATATATTTTATTTAAAATTTTTTATTTTTACACTTTGAATTTTTTAATTTAAAAAAGTATATCTTCAGTAAAAAATAATAAATTATTTTTTAGTTATTTTATAATTTATTTATCGTTGATTTATAATTGTCTGTAATGTTGATTTCTCATTATTTTTAGTTGTTTTTCTAACTTTTTGCTAAAAAATTTGTATTTTTTGTAAGTTTAAAACTTCACAAACATTTTTTTATAAATAAAAACTTTAGATGGTAAACTTGGAAATAAAGCATATATATAAATTCTTTAAAAATTCTCCAAATAGATTTTTATTTTCTTTTATTACATTTCTCCAATAAATTTATAACAATGCTTTATTATTGTTACAATAGTAGTAAAAACAAAATTAAAAGAAAAACATGATACACTTTTGTATTTTTTTAAAGGTCTTTTATAATTTCATTAATAAATTTTATTGTGATATTATTAATATTACTTAAGGAATTAATTCCACCAAATTTCAAATAATGTCTTACCTAAAGAAATTTTGTTACGATCATATTCTATTAAAAAATAACTCTTAACTGAAAAATCTTAAGGACAAAAATTTCATTCTTAATTTGTATACAATATATATACTATATATTTACAACTAATATGATTTGAGGTATTTGTAATTCTTCAATTATTTGAACTTCTAATTTTATTTTTATTACAAAATATGTTATTATAAGAATATTAATAGTATAATACGTATATATATATAGTTTAATTACAATTATTAGTTATTACTTTTCAAAAACATAAAATAAAAATGAAATCATAGCTAGCTCATGATGATTAATTAAACATTAAATAAGTGATATTGCTATATATAAGATCCTCCGGTCGACAAAATATAATATTGCAAGATTTTTTGTACGTACATATTAATTATTATTATTTTTTTAAATTAGGGCAGATTTTTTTTTTTTTTTTTTGCAGAATTAATTAGAGTATATATATATTAATTAATTTTTTTTTTATGAGAAAAGATATTAATTAAATTATAGTGACGAAAGATTACACAATGTACACCACATTTTCTTCTTTTATATAAATATATATATATATATATATATATTTATATAAGATTGAGACTTGTATTGCATATATAATAAGTCGAATTTTCTCTACCTCAAAACTGTTTTTTTTTTTTTTTTTAATATGCATATATTATAGCCATAGCTAAATATATATAAATAAATAAAAATAAATTTATATATTTTAGAGCTTAAAATGCACGGTATAATATCCCTTTCACATCAACAATCATTGTTATATATATTTATAGAAGTATCCAAATAATTTAATTTTTAAAAGCTAAGAAGATTAATTAATTAAGTGCAATATTTTTAGTGGCCTATATAATTATATATATCATAATCATAACACTATTAACCATTCTTCACCAAATTACACGTTCACCGACTTATATACAATAATAATCGACCAACCTATACATATCAACCAATCAATAAATATATATATAAACAATATCTACAAAATGTTTTTAAATATATAATGATCATATTCTTAAATTGATGACAATACAATTTATTATAATTATTTTGAGATATGATTAATATTTTATAAAAAGTATTTGATATAATATATTCATTGTTGTATATATATAATTAAAATTATATATGTTTTTATAATTATTTTATATAAAGTATTTTTTCTAAATTAAAATTATGTTTTATGGAATTTTCCGAAATTATTATTCCTTATATATATAGTGCTTATTTATATATATATATACAAGGATGAGATAATTAAGAAGGGCAATTTAAGGTTTGTGGGAGAGACATGAAATGCGTGGATGAAGGAGAGTGAGAAGTACCATTTCAAACATATGTTTATATTTAGGAATTGACTTTTCAATCATACTCATTCACTCATATATATTAAATATACCACATAATTAATTACTTAAATAGATTTATATACATATATACATACATAAGATTATATAAGGGGAAAGTTGCCAAAAATCCATCTATAGTCATTAACATCTAAGTTGTTTTGCTACTAAATACATAAATAAAAGCTATGTATATTTTAGGGCTGAACATTTGGACTCAGTACACTTGAAAACCGAACCATTTTCCCTTACTTGTCACCAAAATAGTCGAAGCAAAGAAAATTTGCCCAAATCAAGTCTGGTCCGATCCAACCCTTGTATAATCAAATTCGATTACGAGTGTTAATTTTATTATTTATCAACTCTTATTATTTATCAATAAGATAAATAGAAATTGGTTTATTTAATTAAAGATACATTCTTTACATGTTATTAATATTATTAAATCTCGAGAGACGGAAGAAGACAGTGAGAGAGGAGGGCGATGGTGCAGAGGTGTGGGTGAAATTTTGGATAGTTAAGGGCTTGATTGGTTTGGAATTTGAAAACAATTTTATGTTTTTAAAAACTTAAAATGTGGGGGTCCACATAAAAATACTTGATTGGTTTGGTGTTTTCAAAAACTAAATTTGAATATGATTTTGAGTTTTAAGTCAAAAAATGAAAACATCAATTTTATGTTTTCTATGTTTTCAAATCATTGAATTTAAAAACTCTTCAAATACTCTCTTACTTTTTTATTTTGGGATTCCCAACCAATCACAAATCTAATTTTTTAAAACTCAAAAACACAAAATTACACTACAACCAATCATATTTTTAAAAATAATTTTTCACTTACAAAATTCAAATTTTTGTTTCCAAAACACTCTTTTAAGAAAACACAATTTTCAAATCTCAAACCAATCAAACCCTAAGATTTTTGTTTTAAGGTGTGGGAAATAGGTGAGAAGAAATAGGTGGACATGTGAGAAATAGAAAAGAAGTAGGTGGACACGTGAGAAATGTGGCGAGAAGTAGGTACCGATTTTTTATTGGACCCTTATATCCGAAAATAGGATTTAAATAGTCTGTTGCACGAGAGACTCTTTTATATACGCATGTAAAATAAACTGTTTGAATCCTATTTTTAGTGTGCTCATTTATAGTCGTATGGTTTATAGTTATTTAAGATATTTTATAAAATTTTGAGAGATTTAGAACAACTTAACACACCAAAAATAGAATTTAGTCTGTTGCACGAGAGATTCTTTTATTTTTTACGCATGTAAAATAAACTGTTTGAATCGTATGTTTAGTGTGCTAAATTTTGCAAGATATCCTAAATAACTATAATGTAGATGACTATGAAAAAAATTAGACTAAAAAATTCTTCTAAATATCGAAACAAATAAACGGTGCATTGGTGGACCCTTTTTAAGAGGTGTATTGTAGAATTTTTCTATATATATAAAATACAATAATTTTATAGTGCACTTTCTTAAAATGATTCTTTTAGTGTATTTTTTATCTATTTAAATATTTAGATGAGATTTCAAAGTTGAAATTTTATTTACATAATTGTGTATGATATAGTTATTTAAAATTATATATAATTTTTTTTCAAATATTTTATCACATGCGTATATTTTTTTATACTCGTAGTAAGTAATTGTTTAAATTTCATTTTTAGTAATGTAAACTATTTAAAATTTTTGAAAAATTTACAAGTGATCATTTTAAAAAAAATAAAATTTTGACTAAATTTTTTTCTAGATGTACCAAAACAATATTTTAAGAGGGGTGTACGATAGTATAGATTTCCCTGTAATATGTATAATTAAACAAAGACTTATAGTGTAATAAATTATATATAAATTAATTAATTAATTAATCTTAATTAAAATATAGTTTTCTCAGGACAATACTTAAAATATGTTATGAAAACCATAAAGTAAATCAGAAAATGTCGAGCTCTCAATTTCCTTTGTTTGAAAGTTAAAAAAGAAGTACTTGACATTTTGCATAATAATAACACCAATAATAATAGAGCAAATTATTATTAAAATAAAGCATACAAATCACACCCACCATAATTATATATGATAATTATTTAGAGAGAAATGCTAAAGGGCACCAGTGGTGTCTAGCACCCTCTTATGTGTCAATATCGCTGTTGGTCCAACTAAGTATCGGGTCCCATATAATTTAATATAATAGCTTTTAAAGAGTATCTCTAACCAATCAAAACGCGACATGTCGAGAAGATGCTATACACTACTAGTACCTTATAGCAATGCACTTGTTCATAAGTACATTTGATTTTGATTTAGAAGTAGACAAAGTATCATGACGATTAATACAGTAAGGGGCATTTGTTGTGGTGGAACTAGACATATATTTATATTATATATTGTATTAGGGGCTAATCCAACTCAAGTGTTTCAACAAATAATATACAAATGGTATAATAATAAAAAATATAAGATGATTCTACCAGACACAAAATGAGCTTGGAATTAAATATTATTGGAGTTTCTTTTTTACCATTAAAAAAAGAATTTTATTATAATAAAATTTAAAATTATTCTTTTTTAATAATACAAATACTCTACTTAAATAATTTAGGATGATTCTACAATGCACCCCCTTAGAAGAGATGTATTGATACACTCTTTACTTATTTCGGCATCCAGAAGAATTTTTTAGTTTAATTTTTTTTTCATATTCATGTACGTTGTAGCTATTTAAGATATCTTACAAAATTTTGAAAAATTCGAAATAATTTACAATATAAAAAACAATATTCAAACAGTCTATTTTACACGCGTATAAAATAAAATAATCACACGTGCAACATACTGTTTGAACGTAGTTTTCGGCGTGTTAAACTTTCTGAGTTTCTTAAAATTTTACAGAATGTCGTAAATAACTATAATTTACATGACCATTTAAAAAAAAATTACTAAAAAATTATTTCAGATACTAAAATAAATAGAGATGTATCGGTGCATCCCTTTTAAAATGGTGCATTATAAAATTTTCCAATAATTTATGTATATTATTTTTTTAAAAAAAAATAAAATAACTTAAAGGGGCCACGGCTACCCAAAACCTATATTATATTCCACCAATAGGCATTTGGTACGTCACATTGTATTACATTGTATAGTATATAGTATTGTATTATTTTAACACAATACTTTTATAATTAGTATTGATTAGTAGTTCGTTTGGTACACCGTATTGTATAGCATTGTGTTGGTTTATATTAATAGGTTGTGTAAAATTATACTATCGTTACCATAAACACGAGCCCAACCCAGACCCTGGCCTTGGGTTGGGGTCTGGGTCCAGGTTTTGGGTTGGGGTCTGGGGCTAAGGTCTGAGGTCTAGGTCCAGGGTTAGGTCTTAGATACAGGGTCATGGTCGGGTCGGGTCAGGTTGGGTCTGCATTCGGGTCTAGGGTCTGGGTACAAGTCATGGTCGGGTCAAGTTTTGGGTCTGCATTTGGGTACGGATCGGGTGGGTCCAGGGTTCGGGGCTGGGGTCTAAAGTCCAAGTCAGGGGTCGGGGTCTGGGGCCGAGTTAGGGTTTAGGGGCGGGTCCAAGGTTTAGGTATGGGTCTTAGGTCTGGGTCTATGGCTAGGTTCAGGGTTGTGATCTGGGATTCGGGGTCCGGGTCTCGGTTGAGGCCTTGGTACAGGTTCGCGTCCAGATCTGAGTCCTATATCCAGTTTCAGGTCCTGAGTCTCGTGTCCATATTTAGATCAAGGTTAGGGTCCGCATCCAGGGTCTATGTTTAGGGTTGGATCCCCAATCCTAGACCCTTTATAAATTTTATAGTTATAACATGTAATCCACTAGTTTTTATGAACTCTAAATAATTTAGAGAGCCACAAACATAATTTGATTAAAAAATTTAGTAGCATATATACACCCACATATTATATATATGTATATATATAATGTAGCTATGTAACAGAATTTTTGGTTTAACTGTGTCTTTTAGTTTTTTTTGTTAACTTTAACAGAATATACCATTATTTAACAAAATATTCTTAATTGATTTTATATTATTATTCATATATTTAAAATAAAAATTATGTAGAAAATTTCATATAAAAATATTTTAATCTAAATTTAAATGCATAAAATACGATATATATATATTTTTAACTATACAATACGATATATTTTATTGTATATGTACCTTTTCTAAATTTACTCAATCGTATATGTACTTTTTCTATAGTTGTATATTGTCGAGTCTCACTAACGTTTTTATTATCTAATTAGAGGATTTATTTGTGGACTGTTCAATAATACTCTAAATTTATTGCAGTTTGGTTTTATAGAATAAATTCAATAGTGATGCAATATTAGTTTCTATATAGAATGAATCAATAACGGAATCCATATTTCTAAATGAGGTTTGTTTTATTAACTAGTTAGTATAAGAATCTAAGTACACATTACACAAAAGGTAAATCTCCCTATGTCTTTAGAACAATGTTTGAAAGTAATAGATAATTGGTGATTTAGAGTTATTGATTATGGAGTTCATCTCATTTTGTCATGGTAATTATACAGTGGGAAGTGGATATAACACTGCTATGACTTTGGATAAAGCATTACCCTCTTCAGCTAATGATGTATTCTCATTATATGGTGGAAGCAATTCTGAGGTTTAAAAAATTCCCAAGAAAATTTTATATTTTGCGTGGAGAGATTTCCATGAAATATGCCTACTCGTAACGAGTTGAACAAAAGAAATATAGTCTCTAACAATTCATGTGAGCTATGTGGTTTTGGAGGTGAGTCCAATGCTCATACTATTTTCTGGTGTCCTTTTGCACAAGAAATTTGGATGCTCTTGGATTTTAATTTCTTACATGAAGCGAGAGAGGTAACTAATTTTAAAAATGTGTTACTATATGCATTTGAGGTGGTAGAAAATGAATTGTTTGAAAAAATTATTAATAGTGCTTGGGCCATATGGACGGAGAGAAATAAAATTACTCATGGTCAACAATTAAGACAACCACAACAGATTGTTAATTGGATCGCTAGTTATTATGAAACTATTGTATCTGCTCGTGATGGAGCTAAGCATAGTAGCATTAGTCTTCAAAGAAATAGGAATGGTTTGGAAGTTTTACCTTCAAAGAAATAGGAATGGTTTGGAAGTTCTACTTAGAGTTTCTTAAGAAGAACAGAGCCACATAATACTTATGGTTGATGCAGCGGTATTGAATAATACAAGTTCAGTCGGCTTAAGAAGATAAAAGGGTGAGGTCAGCTTTATGCAAGCCTCTCAAAGGTTAGACAGTGCTTTAACTATAAGGCAACCATTTTTCATTTGTATATGCCTTTAAATTTTCTAGCTTTAAGTTTTCAACAGCATTAGGCTCGATTTACATGGTGTGGATTTAAGATTGAATAGTATTAGGACTTGATTTACAAGTTCAGTTGGCATAAGGACTATTATATTTTAATTGTTAAAAGGATGAGGTCAGTTTTTTGCTAACCTCTCAAAGATTAGACAATGGCGTAACTTTAAAGCAAACCTTTTGATGTGTATAAGATTTTAAAATATTTTCTAGCTTCAAGTTTGAGTAGTATTTGGTGTTGTTTTATATAATGTGGATAGGCATTTTTAGAAAATTTAGTTAGCAATTGGTTATATAGTTTTGAGCACTTTTGTATCAAGTTTTTGATGTATCATGCCTTATGATGTTCTCCTTTTGAGAAAAATGTTTTATATCGAGTTTTAAGATTTTCTTTCACTAGCCCCTTTGGCTAGTTTCTTCTTTGTTTTCTCTTTGTTTTTTTCTTTGTTTTCTTGTTTTCTTCTCTAGTTTAGGTTGTGTTTTTGTGTTGAGGTCTGTTTATAGTATTTACTTATATCTTGTTATTGTGGTATTTTTTGATTTTATTGTGTTTTCAGGTAGTATTTCAGTTTTACAAGCCGAGACCTTGACACTTTTGGTTGGACTTAATTGGGCTCTTTCACGCGAAATCCCAATAAAAGAGGTTTTTTCAGATTCATTGTCTCTGGTCACAACTATTAACAAAGGAAGGGTGTTCTTTAATGAGTTGGGTGTGCTACTTGAGGATGTCATAGCTTTATTGTTTAAACTTTCGGGGACAGTTTTATCCCATGTGGCTCGGGATGTGAATTCTGCAGCACATGATTTGGCAAAGTATGCCCTTCGGTTAGACGATGAGCTATCCTGGTTCGAGGAGGTGCTGTCGCCGATTGTGGATTGCTACTTTGTTAATCATGTGTGATTTTGATCACCGCGTCAAAAAAAAAAAGTCAACAAATAAGTGAAATAGAAAAGCTTTGTTGTTAGTATATATTTTCTTTATTTAAAATTTTATATTAAACATTTAATTTTCTAATATAATAATATTATTTATTCAAATAAATTACATATAACTTTATTTAATATAACAGTTAAAAGTTAAAATGCATTAGCTAGTATAAATTCTAAAATTCAACTTTACAATCATATCAATAAACTAATTGTCCCCAAATATAGATTCATATTATGGCAAGCTTGCAATGTTCAGCTCCTCACTCGAGACCATCTTTGCAAGTTCTTGAGCTTATCCTCGAACCTCTGTCTGGTTTGCGAGAAGGATATTGAAACTCATACTCACATTTTCTTTGATTGTGTGTATGCCAGAAAAATCTTTGCTGAAATCGGTAGTTGGCTGGGTATTGTGAATTGGTCGGTTGACATTAGTAATATCCAGCAGTGGTGTACTCGGGGCCCCCTTGACTTCAAGAACTGGATAATTAACACGGTTTTTGCTGCTGCAATTTACATGATTTGAATAAATAAAAATGGATGTATTTTTTATTTTGCTTGTACCTCTCTTCTGAAATTGAGCATGGAAATTAGGAAGGTTACTCAATCTAGAATTTTGAGCATGGCTTGTAGTACTATTAAGAAATGGGAGATGTATCTAATTAATGTAATGAGGTCCTCGTAGCAGTTTTTTTGGTTGTTGTTTTATTAGCAAGCCCTTGTTGGCTCCTTGAGCGTTTATTTTGTGCTATTTTTAGCCTGTTTGTATTGCTCAGTTTTGAATAAATTTCCTTTTGTTAAAAAAAAAAAACAAAATAAATATAAAGTTTATATTTCAAATTATACATAATAAAATCTATATTCAAACAAAAATAACTTAACTATTAAAAATAATTTAAGTAATATAATATATACATTTAAAAATAATTATAAATTAATTTATTATCCAATGGTTTAGATTATTACTAGGTTATTCATATCACTTTTTTTTTCGGTTTGATTTGTGCAGTTTAATTAAATTGGACGGTTTATAATTTTTTTAACACACCTTATTTATAACTAGTTAATGAAAATTTATTCTACTTTTATTAATACACCTACCCTTAAGAACCAATCTATATAGGCAACCCTAATTAAATTAGGTCTCATATGTAGGTAAGGAAATTCAAAAACAACACCCGTCCACAAATACATAAACACCTAGTCATATATTTAAACTAAAATTTTATTATTACCAAAAAAAAAACAAAGAAAAAGTAGTACTTACTCAACTACCATTCCTTAACTATTAATAGTCAATACATAGATAAATATATTAATTGTTCAATAATCATGTGTGAGTTATAGATTGGTCCAATTAAATTTTTTATTTTTATTTAAAAAATTAATTTAAATATACCAATAAAAAAATAGCACATGAATAATGACTTGACACTTGACAGTCAGGTACATACGAAAGTTTTAGAAATATAAATTATGTACTACTACTGTCAAAAATTAAACTTAGATATTGAGAGAACTCTGAAAATAGAGTTTGAGCAGAAAAAAAAAAAGGAGAGAAAAATGAGAGTGGAGAATATGGAATGAATACTCAATCTTCAATGATTGAGAAGCTCTTAGTTTATATTGTTTTGGATACAATAACATCTGAAGAGAAAAGACCTTAACAAATACTAACAACCTCTAATAACTCTAACTGTTTCTAATTGATTTTTCTTTTTAAATAATAACAAAATTAACTGTTATATATATTCTAACATCCCCCCTCAAGTTAACACTGGTGTGTTAACTTGTCAAACAAATAAGGAAAAGTTGTAGCTGGTAGAGGTTTAGTGAATAGGTCTGCAATTTGATGTTCGGACTCAACATATCTAACATCCAGTTTTTGAGCTAAAACCCTATCTCGAACAAAATGCAATTCCACTTCGATGTGCTTGGTTTCATTTAGGCACAAGTTCTGTTCCCCTTGTAATCAGCAGCAATAGCAAGATTATCTGCATCATTAGTCATGTGGGGAGTTGCTCATGTGTCCAAATACTAAGTTGTTGAGATATCAGGGGTGGAGGTTGTTTCATAGAGTAGAGCTTAAGAATTTTCACCACTGGTAGAAGATGAATTTTAAGCAGATGCTGCTCCTGTGAATGTGATATCAAACCTGTGATAACATTTAAGAGCAATGTGACTAGCACGTCCTCAAAGTTGGCACACAGGTTTGTTGCAACGACCTCTTCTATTATAATTTGAGGATCGACCACCATGATAGGCACCTCGTGAATCTCAATTCGAATATGAACCTCTTGTGTTGCTGAGATTTACATTTGCCAAATTGGCTTCAACATTGTGAGGAGAGTCTATGGTGTGGTGTTGAATGCACATCTCTTGACTTTGCAGCATGAATTGGACTTCTGGAAGTGAGAGAGGTTTAGATCGAGATGTGAGATTGACAATCACAGCTTCATATTCAAATCCTAAGCCACCAAGAATGTAAAGAACAAGATCATCATCTTTGATGGATTTACCAACAGCTGCTAAATTATCAGCATGTTGCTTCATCTTCATTCAGTATGTATTCTTCAATTGATAAGGAGCCTTTCTTGGTGGTTTGAAGGAGATTTGAAAGTTGCAAGAGTTGGGCACGAGATCTTGTGGCAAATAATTGAGCAAAGGTGGTCCAAATGTCAGAGGAGGTTTGATAGTGGATAATGTGTCCTCACATGTCTCCAGTGACAGAATTCATTAGACAATACATCAAGAATTGGTTAAAACGAATCTATTGTTGAAGAGCATGGTTGGGAACATTACCTACAAGGACAGCTAGAGGTTAAGGAACAGTGCCAAGAATGTAGCCATCTAGATCATATGAACGAACAATAGGTAGTACCAAAGATCGCCAAAGAGTATAGTTGGTGCGATCTAATATGAGATTTAGGGTAAGGAGGTGATTGTTGGGGAGGGGAATTTGAGCTTGTGGTTGTTCAATCCTGGCTCTAGCTAGTGGATCGATTTGAACTCCATGACCATTTCCATTGTTGCAATTGTTGCCATTGTCACCTTGATTGGACATGGCTCTGATACCATGAAAAAACTCTAAAAAATAGAGTTTGAGCAGAAGAAAAATGAGAGAAAAATGAGAGTAGAAAATATAGAACGAATGCTCAATCATGAATGATTGAGAAGCTCTTTATTTATACTGTTTTGGATACAATAACATCTGAAGAGAAAAGACCTTAACAGACACTAACAACCTCTAACTGTTTCTAACTGATTTTCCTTTTTGAACAGTAACAGAAGTAACTGTTATATATTCTAACAGATATTTATTTACAACCGTAAGTTAAACTTAAGTATTTACGTCGCAAATTATTTTTGTTTATATATACATATTGAGTATAATATCTCACACATTTTAATTAATTTTAAATGGAAATTACATCACTTTTAATTTTAATGATATAGTCGAGATTAATTACACATTAATATTATTTATAAAAATATATCTATAACTTAAGTGTGCTACAATTATTATTCTTATTTGAAACGATAGATTCTTTTTTAATATATGATCGACTGAAGAATACTATTACATCATTGAATATATAATATTTTTGCGTGTACTTATTATAAATATACAATGAAAATGTTAAAGGACACTAATGGTTCACCCTTAATATTACCACAAGATGTCATATTGCTATTGGACTATCTTTTAATAGATAATGTAAATTTTGTACTAAATTTAGTTCAAAAATGAGTCAATGTTATATTTGGCCCAAATTTTACAATTGTACTCTAATATAATAGGATTAAAATAAACTGTTTTTTTAATAGGAAGGTGTAAAAAAGTTAAAAAAAATATTTAATTTTTATTAAATATATAAATAAAAATATAAAAAGTTATTGATTAAATTAATAAGTGGTAAAATAGTAAGTATAACAATAATATTTATTGTGGTGTAAAATTTGACTCATGTTATGTGCTAAATTTAGCATAACTTTTAGCATATATCAAATTTAGACCACATTATACACTAATTTTGGAGTTCAATGTAATAAAAATTAGCTAAAAAAATGTATATAAACTACATTTATAGTACTCTATTAGAGATATTTAAAATAATTATGTATCAAATCTCGTATGTTTTTATTTTAGTAAGTATAATTGAATATTTCTTGTATACAATCCCCAAATATATATATATATATATTCATTTTTTTTTCTTTCAATTTTTATAATTTTTGATAAAATAAATAGAGTAAGTCTACAATACATCCTTAGCTGTTTCAATAGACTTTCTATTTATTTTGGCACCTAATAGAACTTTTTAGTTCAATTTTTTTTCATCCACGTGTATGTTATAGTTATTTAGGATTATCAGTAAAATTTTAGAAAATTTCAAACTGAAAATAAGATTTAAATATTTTATTAGACTGTTTTTCCTTATATGCATGGTAAGTAATAGTTTAAACTTTATTTTTTAATATTATAAACTATTTAGAATTTTCTAAAAATTTACAAATAATCTTAAATAACTACAACATATACAATCATAAAATAATAAAAAAATATATATACTAAAATAATTTATTAAATACCATAATCTACAAAATTACTTACTACATAAATTTCCAAATATACATACACATATGGTTACTATGAGTAGTAAGAGCAACTCCAAGGACTCTTCAAATTTGAGGATGCAGAGGTTTATCTTCTCCAAGGTAGCACTAATTTAAGGTGATTTATGCTGTCTTTGCTACAGTGCACTGTATATATGCAGTAGCACTGTAGCAACTGCATTTTTTTTTTTTATTATTATTAATAATATTTAATAGCTAATTTTTATTTATATATATTGTTTAATATTATAATATCTTATATTTTATTAATATAGTAATAAAATATATTTTTTTGGTATAAATTTTAGTGTTGTGGTTGGAGTGGAAATATTTTTTGACATCAAATTTAGTGATAGTGTAATACAAAATTTAATGTCTCCTTGAGATGCTCTAAGTAGTAGTAATAGTAGTACTATAGGTCTAGACCAAAGACTACACAAATTTATTATTATAAATACGAGAACACTCTCACTTTCTAGTGCTCACTTTCCACGAACCTACTTATCTTACAAAACTCAAAACCAAACCCTCTCTCTCTCCCTAACAAAACTTAAAAAAGAAAGAAAACCCAGAAATTGTTTCCTTAAAATCAAGAGCTACATATACATATATATATATATAGTAATAATAATAAAAGTATATATAGAAAGAAAAATGGAAACAAAAGTGTTGTCTTCGGGTATCCGGTTCTCAAATTTACCAGAAAGCTATATCCGACCCGAATCCGAACGCCCAAGGCTCTCTGAAGTCTCAGCTTGTGAAAATGTTCCTGTAATTGATTTGGGCTCTAACCACAGAGCCCAAGTTGTCAATCAAGTTGGCCTTGCTTGCAAACACTATGGATTTTTTCAGGTAAATTAAAATAAATTAAATTCAATTAATTTCTTTCTATTTTTTTATTATATATATATAGATTACAAATTTAATTTATATGTATGTATAGGTTACCAATCATGGGGTGTCTAGTGAATTAGTGGAGAAGATGCAAAGTGTAGCACATGAGTTTTTTGATCTTCCATTAGAGGAAAAATTGAAGCTTTATTCAGATGATCCATCTAAGACTATGAGATTATCAACAAGTTTTAATGTTAACAAAGAGAAAATTCATAATTGGAGAGACTATTTAAGACTCCATTGTTACCCTCTTCACAAATATGTTCCTGAATGGCCTTCTATTCCTTCTTCTTTCAAGTAAGTATTATTATTATTATTATTATTATTTAAAAAAAATTAAAAAAAAATTGTTCATCCATGGTTATTATTGGTACTCCATACTAATTGTACCATGTTTTTTTTAAAATAGTATTGTTCGTACCATGTTTTTTTTAAAATAGTATTATTATTCGTGACATGTCAGTTATCTATTTAATTTACGATTTGACACGTCATTTAAAAGATGAGTCTGACAGATTCTGACAAATTGACACGTATTATAAGACGATCGATATGTCAGATGACACGTAGATTTATAACTTTTTAAAAAGCGTGCCACGTCGGATTCACTTTATTTAATATATGATTGTAACTGTAATAGATATTGTGTTAACTGAAATCCTAACTTACACTTTCTTTTTTCTTCTTTATTTTGAAAAAAATATATATTTATTTTAGTCAAATTTGATTAGTAAAGTGTAAACTAAAAAGTGGAGAAAAATCGTAAATTTATTTAATAAAATTGATTTTTTTTTTATGAGTTTGATATCATATAATTTTGTTGTATTAATTAATAAAATTGGCTTTTCCAGCTTAAGAAGGACAAAGTAAAAGGATATTTTTAGTGAGATTTATTTTTTTATTATTTTTATTTTTTTGTGAATAATTTTTTGGTGAGATTTAGAAGACACTTTCTGACTAAGCTTCCATGTGCACTTATATGCTTCACATGCATTAGTACAGATAGACAAATATATAATTAAATTTATTTATTAATTTATAAATTAAATTATTATTTATTTTAAAATACAAAAGTATATTTTCTTTCAAAAAATAATAATAATTAATACCCACACGCAAACAAAAAAAATGCAGAGTCATAATTATAAATAGGGTACCCTGCATATATATGAAAATCCAAGTAAATCTAGCTTTTGATATTTTTGTTTTTTTGTTTTTTTTAAAAGGGAAATATTTTGGATCCATGTAGTTGTACTTATTAGATCTAGAAAAATTAATTAACATTTTCACTTTTTTAGATTGAGACATTTTTATTAGACAACCATTTTGGTAATTATTAGTTTAATGTTAATTTTTTAATAATTACAAATTAAAGTGACTTTGTTTTCAAAATTTACAAACAAGCCCTTTTTTAATTCCTAAAAGTTAAAAGAATTTAATAAATGGATAAAGTAGGGGGACATAATTGAAAACAATTATTGATCGAGGTCCCATAGTTGACTTTGTCAAAATTCTAAAAAGAAACAAAAATAATTAAAAAAGTTTGGAATATTGTGTAATTTTCTGTCTACACCATTTGTCATAAATTATTTTATTTATGTATTTTTTAAAAAATATATTAATTATTTTATAATTTTTACTATCTTGATATTTTATGAATTTTATTGGTGTGGTGGGAACCATGCATGTGGATGTGGTATAGATTTTTATATATTAATTATCGACGTCATATAATTAAAATTATTATATTCGAATAAAAAAATATTCGAATTTTCTGGAAAATATGACGTCATATCATTATTCCGTGTTGACGTCATCAGCTTGAATCATGTGGTTGATGTTGATGATTTCATATTTTAGTGGCCCAATAAATACTTCATTAATATTATTATTCCAATTTAATTATTTATTTATTTTTACACAAATAATTATATATTAATATTATCATTTATTAACAATAAAAAAAGAGAGAGAGTTTTGGCATTATTAAGGTAGAATAGTCATAGTGATTAGTGCCAAGATAGATCAATTTGTCTTTTTATAATTTATTATTATTTATTTTTATTTTTGTTTTTGTTTTTTTACCTAAAATTACTATAAACGTAACACTTCTTTCTATAATGATAATCTGACTATTGAATGTTATCAAATCTCATTAAAAAAATACCGTTTTATTTGAATTGGACATTCACAAATTATGCCTAAATTTTCTATTTTTATATATATTTTTTATTTAACAAATGGTTTGTCTATTCATCCCTTTCAGAATAAAATAAAATAAAATGGTTGTCTATTCATTAATTTCCTATTAAATAGGGATATGTTCCTATATACATTAAATATATATATTTATATATAAAAATATTTTATTTGAAAATAAATATATATTATTTTTTTACTTGGATAGCATAGCATTGACGATACTAACATGAATCACGGGGTTTAACACTAGTGGGCTCATTGTGGTCCAATTGTTTAATATAATGGGCCTCATTTTCATAAAATCACTTGGGCCTACATAAATGTTTCCATACCAACCTGCACTTGACTATATTTACATAATTACATTATTTGAGGGTTTTATTTTCACCACAAAAAAACTTATGAATATATCATATTTTAATAATTTTTAAGTCAAATTTTTTCATGTACGTTATATTTATTTAAAATATCAAAAAAAATTTAAAAAATTCAAAGAAAAAATTACACAATAAAACTAAGGTTCAAATAGTGTATTGCAAGCGTGACTATAAAATAATATGTGCACATATTGTTTTTTTCAACTAATCACATTTATCTAAATATAAGTTCCACTTATATATTTTGCAAAATTCACAATTAATTTTGCATAAATCATAGAATATGATTTAATAATTAACTAAAATTTTGATGATGAGTTCATATTTATTTTGTGTAATTTTAATTGAATAACCATATTTTGGTTATAGGGAGATTGTGGGGATGTATTGTACTGAAGTGAGAGAGCTTGGATTTAGAATACAAGAACTAATTTCAGAGAGCTTGGGATTAGAGAAGGATTATATAAAGAAAGTATTGGGTGAGCAAGGTCAGCATATGGCTGTGAATTACTACCCACCATGCCCTGAACCCGAGCTCACTTATGGTTTGCCCGGACACACCGACCCGAATGCCCTAACCATTCTTCTTCAAGATCTTCAAGTGGCTGGTCTTCAGGTTCTCAAGGATGGTAAATGGGTTGCTGTTAATCCTCATCCTAATGCTTTTGTTATCAACATTGGTGACCAGTTACAGGTAACTTAATTCATTCTTACTTTCTATGTCCAATTTCGATAGACTTTCAAAATGTCGAATTTGTTAAGATTTAACGCTAAAATTCATTCCAACCACACTCTGAAAGCTATTTTATACATAACACTGTCTATTCTATATATTAGTGGGATACCGAAGACTACACTAATTCTTTTTTTAATAATTAAACTTATTTGTGTTTATTTATAATTTAATAAAATAATATAGTTTTAGTGTTAAAATTCTAGTGTTTTTGTGTTGGTTTAATAAATACTAAATTTAACATTTATTATTGGAGTTGCCCTAAGTATTTTATTATATTTTGTAGGCTCTGAGTAACGGGATTTACAAGAGTGTGTGGCACCGTGCTATTGTCAATTCCGACATGCCTAGGCTGTCAGTTGCGTCGTTCCTCTGCCCATTCGATGATGCCCTGATTAGCCCAGCTAACGGGCTCACTGGCAATGACGGTTCGGGTGCCGTTTACAGGGAATATACTTATGCGGAGTATTACAAGAAGTTCTGGAGCAGGAACTTGGATCAAGAGCACTGTTTGGAACTTTTCAAGAATCATTAACGCACGAGTATTGTTATGTGACACCTTATGATGCCTAACACCTCGTGATGGGGTATTAGGTGATTGGCGTAATTAAATACGTGAAGACTCGATAAGAAATTACACCAATCATTGTATACCACATTATGTGGTGTTGGGTACCATAAGGTGTCGCGAAACAATATTCTTTAACTATATAATATGCAGTTCTAGCTAGAGTAGTAATTTGGATATTCTAAGAACTTTTGTTTGGTAAAATGTGCCTTTAACTATATAATATTATGTAGCATAGTTGAAGGTTGCAGTACTACTATTACTACCACCATTACTTTTTGACCAAGTATGGTTTTGGTAGTATCTATAGTTATATTTTCTGTTGGCATATAAATAATTAAGGTGTTTTGGGGGAAATAGTATATGCTAATTTTCTAGTCAAGTATGTTGGGACTGTTTTAGTTAGTTTATTATGATCTTATATATGTATGTTTTATGTACTGGTCTGGTGCCTATATTTTATGTAACCCATCTTTTGTATTATGGTAATTTTCAATAATTTGCATTGTTCTAAATATTTATGAAAATATAGCTTATTGGTCATTGGGCTAACCAGATAAATAAAGGTCAGTATTGAAGCTTTCACAACTACTAATAATTTGTGGAGAAAATTACATTTTATACCCTTTTTATATTATTCACCTTTATTTTTACCCTCTTTTTTAAAGTCTATTATTTTTACCTCTTTTTTCAAACATTGTACTAATTTTACCCCTGTCACTTCAAGATACTCTCCATATGACTCTCTTATGTCAGGATATTTTGGGTACAATACATGTAAAAAGAGGTATGTTTCAAATAAATATAAAACTAGAGGTAAATTTGATTAATTGATTAATAAAAGAGATATTTTTTAACTTACCCCATAATTGTTTTTAGATTACGAACTAAACCACATCGTTTATAAATACCAGAAGTATAAGTATGATTTATGGTTTAAAGATACAATAGTTGTAAGTGGTAATGAAAACTTTATTGTTAAAAATGATAATGTTGTAATTTTAAAAATTATATACATTCTAAGATATCTTCTAGTTCTAGCTAAACTTCTTCTTTGTTCACTCTTAAGCACAACTAATCTTGATAACACTACCAAAAAAAAAAAGATAATGTTTTAATCACAACATTAATTTTTTATGATTAAATGTAACTTTTAGTCTCAACAAAAAATTACTTGTGACTAAAATATAGTATTAAACATAGTATTTAGATACAAGTTGTCACTAGTTTAGTTTAGTCACAACAAATTGTGATTTTTAAGACTAATGTCTTGGTTACTTTTTAGTCAAAAAATATGAACTATTATATATAATAAGTTACACTTTTTTTACTTTTACTCACAAGTTTTGTTGCGACTAAAAGTGAGATTTTTTGTAGTATAAAACATGACATTTTCAGAAAGTTGAATTTCAAACTTGTAAATATTATCATTGAAATAAGAGAATTACGTGTCTAGCACTCTTATGAGATGTAATATAGTTATTTGTGTAATTCAATATTGAGTACCACTTATTTTAATTTAATAAAAATTATAGAAAACCGCTAACTGATTATAAGATGACATATCATAGAAGTACTAAGCATTTTGGCGTCCCATAACAATACTCTTGAAATATGTAAAAAAAAAAAAGCAAGTGTTGGGAATTTTTTCTTGAATCCATACACAACTCACTGAACTAATCAAGACACACAATGTAGATCCAACTTGATCTTGCAATAAAATTCACAAAATCTATTATCAAATTGCATAAATCATGTCAATTGAATTGTTAACTTGTTAATGTTAATTAAAACTATAATTTTGATCAAGAACCACATTCGGACTAATGAATTAAAGATGCAAACAATCAATCTTTGATATAAACATGTAATGCAATAAAATAGAAATTAAAAGATGAAATAAACCAAAAAAGTAAAGATCAAATGCAAAAATTTTGGCAAGGTTCTACCTAAGCTTAGACAATTACAAAAATAGTAGAGATTTCTAATAATTAAATATGTCACATAGGATTTATTTAGTTCCAACTGAAGTGTCTTTAATTATGTCTTGAGTGATCAAGTGTGCAGGGGCTCATGATAAGTTGTCCTTGCTTATGATGGAGTTCAATTCAACAGAGTTGCTAAACAATTAATTTCAACAACATTTACACAAAGACTTTTGGTTCAAACTAGAACAAATTAAGTGCTATAATTGTCTAAAATTTAGAAACAGTGCCCAATTTGGTTTTTTGTTGGTCAACAAGTCTAAGAGAAAAGTCAAGTAATACATACCAGAAGCTTGGGTTGTGTTTGGTAGATGGGAAAAGTAAGAAAATAAAATTTTAGAGAAAAGTCAAAAGTGAGTGAAAATGAGTGTGTTTGTTTGGGTCAATATGCATGGTCAACAAGTCAAGAGAAAAGTCAAATAATAAATATGTTATGTTATTTTTGTAATATGCAAGTAACAAGTGATACAATTTAAAGTAAAATTTAAACATTAAAGTCTAATTTAAAGAAAGCAAAAATAATGGTAACTAATGTGATAATATAAAGTGATGAAAAATATGAGTTGAATTACTAAATTCAACTCGAATTTTGTTAACTAAGAATATAATTAAAGCACAAATTCTAAAAGTTGATGCAAAACTAGGTAAATATTACATAATTATATCTTCACTAATTGCAATCTAATAAGATAATAGCTATTCATTATTTCAGATAAAAACATAGTTCACTACACTATACTATAATAGATTTATGAGATGAAATAATTATGTAATACCATAATTATAGCTTTCTAATTGAGTAGTGTTAACCACACATTATATTGATTCTATTATTCATTATTGTGCAGATTATGGCTCTTGTTTATTCTCTTCCCTACTACTATTACGCTCGCTTGGTCTTCTCCTCCTAAAGACTGGATAAAGATTAACTGTGATGTTAAAGTAAGGACTGGGACTATGTGTGTGATTACACTCTTATACTTCATGAATCCTCATTACAATTACTTAAAATGACTATCTTACTCTTACTTTATATTTTTTCTTATTAAAGTAGGAATAATTTTGTCAATATACTATCTATTCTAATATTCGTTCCAACAACAAACTAAATATAGCAATCAATTTCTATTACAAAGATTTATTCCATTACATTACTATTACCATTACAATTACTGTTCTATTCCACCAAATCAAATACCACCTTAAAAATAATCTTATAAATGATATCGCAACGGCTAATGAGTTAAAACTCCTCTACCTTCTTTAGTTTGTTCACTTTTGGAATAAGAGAAATGACAATATCATATTTAAGGTTTCCAACCTCATAACATAATTTTTCACATATTCCATAAGATGTGGTAAAATAGAGTAGAAAATCCATCCTTGATGGGGTCGTTGTTCATTAGTTAATCACTTTATTCGTAACACAAATATGATTAGTAAAATCAAACTCTAAGATTCATTAATTTTGAGATTAGCAACTTCAACGACCATCTCTAAATCTTTATTACTAGGTTGAGAAGAGCTAAAATGACTAAGTATTCGATAATAAGCCTCTCAATTACGCTTTCATCTTCCCATATTCTATCGTCATGAAGTAGACTAAAATCTATTTTTCTTTCTTTTAGAGGAAGCTTCTTGGTAGATATATTTTAAGTTTCCTTATTTAAGTCACAAAGCATAACACAGTGGATTTTACAAAAAATAGTATCTTATGTAATTATTTTTTTTTTATTATTATTATTTTCAATGGTAGTAAAATTAGTTATTTAAACTTTATTTTTGATACAATAAATTAGTAGTTATCATAAATGGAGAACCTTAAAATTGTATGTATTTTTGTTTTAAAAAGACTAATTAGGATTCTCCTCTCTTAAATTTTGACATGTACTAAATTATATTTTGAATTTTTATGTCATTCCCCAACAATTGAGATTGTTGAATTGGAGAATATTTATTCAATTTTACAACTAGACATCTAATGTAGCAAATATTATTCATGTATTAAATTGTACTTCCCGAACTTAAATGTATAGTAAATCGTGCTACTTAATCTTTTATCTACATGAGGTACCTATCAACAAACTTGAACAAAATCATACATAAATTTTTAAATCCAACAATCTCTTTAGTTTAAAGAGAATTATTAACTATTTAAAAAATGTACATAACACAATTTAAAACATATCCAACTAAAAAAAATCCTAATTAGCAATTGAAATATATGAGTTTTGTAGTTTAAAGAATGTTCACAATTTCAATGAAGTGATATTTTTCTTGTGAATTTCTTCCTATTGTCTTCCTTAATTTATACTTTTTTGACTCTTACTTTACAAAATCTTGGAGTAGAATATTCTAAAAGGTCTTTGTTGACCAAAAGAGCTTTTCTGTTCATTTCCTCGAAACTACGTCGTTTCTACAACGAAACGCTACCTGTCTTTCTTCCTCAAACTCAACAACCATTCTTCGAAAAAAAAATAAAAATCCAATCTTTAATAAAACCCAAAACCCAAATCTTTTCCCAGAAAATTGGGCACCAAATTTTCCCGAGAAAATGGAGAATTCCACCCAAGAATCCCATCTCAGACCCGACAATTCGGTAACCTATGATTCCCCTTACCCAATGTACGCCATGGCTCTTTCCTCAACCCAAACCCAAACCCGAAACCACCGAATCGCTGTCGGAAGCTTCATCGAAGAAATCTCTAACCGTGTTGATATTCTCTCCTTCGACCCAGAAACCCTAACCCTAAATTCCCAACCTTCGCTTTCCTTCGACCACCCATACCCTCCCACGAAGCTAATGTTCCACCCTTCTACACTCCAAAAATCATCCGACATTCTCGCCTCCTCCGGCGATTATCTCCGACTCTGGGAGGTTCGTGATAACTCGATCGAACCCATCTCTGTTCTCAACAACAGTAAGTCCAGCGAGTTCTGTGCTCCCTTGACATCTTTCGATTGGAACGAGATCGAGCCTAGGAGAATTGGAACTTCTTCTATCGATACCACTTGTACAATTTGGGATATTGATAAAGGAGTGGTTGAAACTCAATTGATTGCTCACGATAAAGAGGTTTACGATATAGCTTGGGGTGAAGCAAGGGTTTTTGCTTCGGTTTCGGCTGATGGGTCAGTCAGAATTTTTGATTTGAGAGATAAAGAACACTCCACAATCATCTATGAGAGTCCTCAACCTGATACCCCTTTGCTTAGATTGGCTTGGAATAAGCAGGATTTGAGGTATATGGCAACAATTTTGATGGATAGTAATAAAGTTGTGATCTTGGATATTAGGTCTCCTAGTATGCCGGTGGCTGAGCTAGAGAGACACCGTGCTGGAGTTAATGCTATTGCTTGGGCTCCTCAGAGTTATAGACATATTTGTTCAGCTGGGGATGATAGTCAAGCTCTTATTTGGGAGTTACCTACTGTGGCTGGACCTAATGGGATTGATCCCATTTCTATGTACTCTGCTGGCTCTGAAATTAACCAGTTGCAGTGGTCTGCTGCTCAGCCTGATTGGATTGCCATTGCTTTTTCTAATAAGATGCAGCTTTTGAAAGTTTGAGATGAGGTGAGGTGAGCTTCCTTTTTCTTTCATCACTCTTAAGAAAAGTTCAACTTTTGCTGCTAATTTTATACATGTTTTATTGCTATAGTAAGTGTGAAAAGAATCTTAGATTTTATTGGTGATCCTGTTCATGTTTTGAAATGCTTTTATTTAATTCATAACATTGAAGTAGATTTCTTTTTAACCAATAGAGGAGTGTCGGTTTTGTTTCAGTTTTAATGTGAGCATTTTTCAAAGAAGTTTGCATTGTTTTGTTGATACATTAAGTAGATTTTGTAAACTCTTTAAAGTTTAAACTTGACTTTCACTTACTAGAAATAGAATAGGGCTGTAATGAGGAGGACAGCGAGTATATTCTTGAGTGTGTTTGGAGGGAGATTATTGGATGGGTTTTGGGAAGATTGGTTGTTTTGAGGGAAGAGATTGTTAAGCAATGGATTTAAAATCCTCTATTTGTAACTTATTTTGGTTTCATTCAATATTATAGTAATTTTAGAGTGTAACCGATCCTACGACTAAAATATTCATATTTCCTTAACTTCTTGTTCTCCTACCAAAGGTAGCCTAAAGCTAATTTTCGGAACTCAATACTAATGAAACTAAAACCAGATTTTGAATGTTAATCTTAAATTAAGGCATGTAATCTCGGGCCGTAATTTAGTCTCTAGTTAAATTATCTTTTCTGCATAAGCATAAATGAGCTAGCATGGTCATGTTTTGAAAATCTTAAACTTCATACGATTTCTGAATTCTATGCTCCTTGACTGTTTCATACGATTTGTGAGCCTGTTGTATACTTGTATTATTCTGGCGAAAGCTTATTCTGCGTATTTCACTTTAATGCAGGCTCTAATGGGGGATTGAAGATGATGTTGTTGACATATAGACCAAACCAAGCCGGTATTTAGTAAATATTTTTCATTAATCGGTCAGATATGTTCTAATGTTTTAGGAAGAAGAGTTGTAGTTCTTGCACGTAGCTTGTCTTCGTGGCGAGTTATATTTATTGTTTTATTACACTATTTCTGGCTTGGTTTTGTAGGTGTAGTTTTGTGTACCTTATTTTGTTCTTCACCACAATCTTTGTGTTATATGTAGGCTTGCCTCTCCTCTAATCTCTTTTGTATGTGTCCTTGATAGCTCGAAATGTTTTACCTAAAGAAAAAGAATTAAAGGTAGAGAGTAATTCAGTGAAAGATTAAGTCTAGTTAACATTCTTAGAGCATGATTAAGCAAGCAAAGAGTTGCTTGTTTTAGAATTCATTCAATTTTGAGTTAGTGACTTGATTGTGTTAATTGTTTATGTAGTTATTTGGATTGAGTTTCTGTCTTGGTAAGACTCACTAACATCTTTGCAAAATGCTAACCGAACGACAATTTCGGTAGAGATTATGAAAAAAAGGATTAGTTCTTGTTGCTGTAGTACCACTTTTGCTTCTGAGTTTTGTTTGTGGAAAACTTATCATTGCTTGTGAAAGTTTGGAAAGCCAAAATGAAACAAAAATTATAGTTTGGTGTTCTTTTTAAGATTTTACATCTTATTTAGTTTGTTATTTTGAGGTTTTTGAAATAATATTATAGTAAAATGCAAATTTTGTCAATGACCATAATTAGCATAAGGTGTAAATGTTATAAAAAAAATTAATGTAAATGTAGGGTTGAATTCGGAATAAAAAAATGTTATATTTGTTTTTGTACTCCAATATCATTTATAAGTTAATAGAACATTGTTTAAAAAAACTAGTACATGTTTACAATTAGAAATAATTAAAAGACTCAAACAAAAAATGTACTTTATTTTAAATGCAAATTAATGCAATAAGTATAATATCATTAATAATTATTAATTAATTAATGGGGTTTTTTATGGAAAAGGTTTACAAATAAATATATATATATATTTATATATATATATATAGGGGGAAGAAGTTTCAATGGTTACATTTTTATTGTAACCATCATGGTTACATTTTTTTTAAGCCATTGGATTACTATTAAATGGTTGTGATTATTTTGGAAATTAAATAAAAATAAATAATAAATAACTTATAACCTGAAAGTAACCTAATCATTTATTTTCTTATAAAACTTTAATTAAGATTAATTATATTTTAAATTAAATTAATTATAATTATTAATTAATTTTTTGCAATTCATTACTATATAAGGATCTTTTAGCAATTTATTTTTTTATACTTAAATTATTTAAAATTTTATAGCAAAACTTTTTATAATTTAAAATTATGCACATATAATTTCATAATTTAAATTTTATTATACTTGTAATCTTAATTTTAAATTATTACACTTAATTATTTAATTTGTTTATTTAAATATTTAAAAAGTAAAAAATGAAATAAGTTGAAGGATTTTTTAGAAAAAAAAATGGCTGCACTTGTTATCGATTGATTAGCTTAAGGCCTCATACTTAGTTCATATAATTGTAACAAAATAATTAAATATCATTTAAAAATAATTAATTATTTGAAAATTTATTATAAGAAGAGAATTTTAATTTGTGTCAAAAGAAGTTTAATTTTTGTAAAAAAAAAAATAAATTTTATTGTAAATATTATAATTAAATGGTTTAATTATTAAAATAAGTCAAGTAAGGATTTAAATATAAATATTAATTGCTAAAAGAGGTCTTGTTATATATTTAATTAATTATTTTAAGAAAATAGTTAATTATAATTAAATAATTCTAAAAAAGGAATGTCTATTTAATTAATTATTTTAAGAAAATAGTTAATTATAATTAATTAAATCTAAAAAAGGAAAGTTTACCTATTAGTAACCTGCTATTACAGGTTAAAAAAAAATGTAACCATATGGTTACAATAAAAATGTAACCATTGAATAGTCACCCATATATAGGGATATGATTTTGTCCCGTGATGTACTTTCACGGAATGTATTCCGTGGTACATTAGATGGGTCTCAGGGTACATTAAATGAGTGTCAGGGTACGTTTTTATTTTTTAACCCTAATTACCCCTAGATCAATGTCAGCCGTTAGATCAAATAACTCTCTCATTTGACGGCTGTCGTACATTACGGATTACAATCCGTGAAAGTACAATAACGGGACAAAATCATATCCCTATACATATATATATTGTGGGAAAAACAGTAGGAGTAACTAGTTGTTATAAATGGTAACTAGTTATATATATATTTTAGAGGTTTTTTCATTTTTACATTTCAAAGTAGTTTTTTTTTTTTTTTTTTTTTTTTTTTTTGGCTTTTTTACGGAATTTTACGTAGAAATTTCTATTGCAACCTAAATTGCAACAAAAAATCGTATAGAAATCCCTATTGCAACTAGTGTTATAACTACTTTAGAAACACAAACCGTAAATTTGAAAAAAAAAAAAAAATTAAAAAATTGTATATAGAAGAATTCTCTTATATTTTATTTTTTTTCCCATAAAATTACCGTTTTGAGTAAAAGGAAATCATATTTTTGCACATTATATAAAAACTCATAAAATTTGTAATAATTTTACTTAATTATTTTTAAAATAATTAGTAACAAAACTGTAATTAATAATAATAAAAACATTTTAACCTGTGCAACATTGGGAGGATGTTTTAATCTTTGTAATGTATTGGATAGGATGATATGAAAAGACACCCCAACAAAACCATTTAATTATCCCTTTCTTTTTCTATAGAATATAGAAGCAAGTTAATATTTGAAAAAAAAAGACTAAAAGTTAATTTACTATAATAATAAATTAAGTTGATATCTTAATAATTATCTTTCAACAAGCATTGATTACACATTAATTATTATGTTAATTTACCATCCGATAGTGATAGAGAAATGCTAAAGGGCACTAGTGGTGCCTAGTACTTTTTTATGTGTTAATATCGCTATTGGTCCAACTAAGTATCGGGTCCCATATAATTTAATATAATAACTTTTAGAGAGTATCACTAGCCAATCACAACGCGACATGTCGCAAAGGTGCTAGACACCACTGGTACCTAATAGCAATGTTCGATAGTGATAATAATCAAGATAATTAATTATTATGGTTCTCTCATGCCTATACTTATTTTTGGTTGAGCTTTGAGTCCATAATTAAAAGACAGTTTCTAGTGATCATTCCCTAGGGAAAATTTCTTCAAGAGAAATATGATCATGATGATGAGTGAACCATAAATGTTGGGTTATTTTTTTTTTAATAATGAGCTTACAAATAAATATAATTTATAGTTTTAGATAGTGTCTCGACCGTGTATTTTTGATAAACGGTGGTTCTGCTAGTGAGTCTCACTGATTATATGATTTGATAATAGTAATATGTAATATGTATTTATTAAGTATAAATAAATTAAAATAATAATAAAACTTAAATATAATATTAAATATTATGATTATAATTAAAATTATTAAAAAAATATAAAACTAAAACTATATGTTAATTTATTTGTAAAATGTCTTAAAAATTTGAGTAATTATAAGTAATTAAATTCTAATAATTATTTATATAATTGTCTGTAAAATATTGTTAAGAAATTATATAAAAATAATTAAAGTTATAAAAAATTCATATGATTTATGATTAGCTTAATAATTGTGAAACAATATAGAAAAGGAAAGCAGGAATTCGGGCAAAAACGGGTCGAACTGGTTAAGAAAAATGGATCGATTTAAGTAAAGTATGACACAAAAATATTAAGCCTACAAGTCGTACTGGACTTACCTTTAAAAATGTTGGTACAGTATGACACAACTTTTTGATAATTTTTTTTTTTAATATAACCAACTTGAAGACAATTTCTAATACGAATAGATATAGAAAATATAAATAATTTTGTCATAGCACTTTTAGATCGAATTATAATTAAATTTTATTTTGACAAAAAATCAATTCATGGTCTTATTTGTACTATTTTAGAAAATATGGGGTCTATTTTTTCATTTAACAAAATAAAAGGTTCAATTGGTAACATTTATAAAATACATGGTCCAAAATAGTATTTACCCAAATTAGAATATGATATTTGTTATATGTTATTCACATGACATATATATCTTCAAAGAATCAAAATATATAAAGCAAAGAATTAAAGCCAAGTAGTAGCACTAATATGTAGTAAAATTAAGAATTAATTAATATTAACAAAAAGATTATCTTATAATTAAGATCAAAAGAAACACAAGGTGCTCCCCATAGGGTGGAAAATGGGAATTGGTATTTTCCTATTCCTTTCCCCGCACACCATGCTATACGCACGATCTCAAGCTATATATAAAAGTAGTCAAAAAGAAGACATAATAATAATAATAATAATTATAACAATAATAATATCATCACATCCCAACTTTATATCATTTCAAAAAGAGTGCACTAATTAACACTATTTCATTATTAAATTGTTAAAAGTTATAGTGTAATTAAGTAGGAGACTCTATATCACTGTAGAAAATAATTTTAGAAAATAATTTTTAAAGAATATTGATAACTAGTCGTAAAGTGTCACTTATAGAAAGTATTAGATACTACTGGTATCCAAAAACAATGCTCAATAATAAAATATGTACATCTTTCTCTCTAAGTTTCCCTCTACCAGTTTGTAACTTACGCTTGACTTTTTTGTCTAGCCAGGGCTTGCTGATCGTTTCTCGACCCTACAATGGCTCTAGTTAGGTTTTGTTAATTTCTACACTATTTTTGATTTTGTCAAGATTGTTGCTATTATTATAGTCTGAGTGTTTATTTTTCTCTATTTTCTTTATTCATAGATGTCTCTCGAAAATTTTCGGCATTGTAAATTACTTTAAATTTTTTTAAAATTAATATGTAATCATAAATAACTATAAATCTACAATTATAATAATAAAAAAAAATAAATAAAAAACATTCTTATATGCTTAAACAAATTACAAGTCTACCTAAATATCTTTTTAAAAGAGCACCGTAGACTTACTTTAAATTTTTAAGTAATTTGATTTCCAACAAAAATAAAAAAGTCAAATTTTGAGAGATAGGACTGAATCAAGATGGAATTTTTTTCCTTATCACGTCTCTTCTTTCCCTACTTATATTATAATTATTAGTGCAGCTATATATATAGTAAAACCCATAAAATTGGCCCCACTTAAATAATTATTCTTTACCTATAAATAACCCAATATTTTTTTGTAGTTCTCTCTTCATCATATCATAACATATCATCATATTTATATAAATGGGTTTGCCATACTTGAGTCTTATTAGAAGAAGTAATTCTATTGTAACAACTCTAAAACTCTTTCATCATCAAATCACTAATGCTACTTCTAAATTTTATTCTTCTCCTCTATTTTCCCATCTAAAACACTTTCTCACACTCATAAATTTTTTTAATAATACTATTAATCATGATTATGATCACGATGATCAGAATGATGATCATCGTCCGCCTCCTTCATTGGTGGCAGTCCCGGCCGTGTTTTTCATCACGGCCGGGGAGTCAATCAAGAAGCGAATTCCAATGATGCCCTACAACACCTTGTTGGAGAAGAGTAACATTGGATCATCACCACCATCACCATCATCATCATGTAATTATTGCATTGTGTGTATGAATGAGATAGAGGGTAAGGAAGAGGTGAGAGTGCCAATCAACTGTTGCCACGTGTTCCACAAAGAGTGTTTGGATGCTTGGGTTGACCAAGGTCAACCTTCTTGTCCTCTTTGCCGATCCAAGTTGTTGGCACAAAATCAAGATGATGATGATGATGATCCATGGAGGAAGGAGAGGATGATGTACCTTTTTGGAGATGATTATCTCTTTGGTCACCACAATTAATAATCATTATTAATAAATAGTTACTTCTTCAATTATTTTATTATAATTGTATAGTTTCTCCTGGGTGTACCTAACATATATAGAATTTATCTATATAAAAATTGAAGGAAAAAAAGCGATATAAATATACAATATGATTTTTTTTTTTTTTGAATGAAATTTCAAGCTTTATTAAGCATCAAACTCTGTTACCAAGCACGATAACAACTCAGTTGGGACATCCCCAAACTGAAAGTACGATCAGGATATGAACGGGACGCTCTAGCAAAACTATGAGCAACCACATTCGCAGATCGTTTAACAAAAGAAAACGAAATAAAAGATAAATCATTAAGCATCATCTTACAATCATTAATCAAATCACCAAACACAGAAATCATTCTAAAGGAGCTCCTTAATGATTGTACCACAAGCAAACAGTCGATTTCCACAATAACATGTGGCCAATTGGAATTTTGTTTTATCCAACTGAGCGCTTCTCTGAAGCTCAAAGCTTCAGCCACTTCCGCAGCTACTTTTCCATGGAAAAGCCTTGTCTTCCCTTCAATAAAGAACCCCTTGTCGTCTCGAACAACAAAGCCAAGGTCGAACTCATTTTTATCTGCAAAAATAGCTCCATCTACATTGATCTTGGCACTATTTGACGGTGGTAATCTCCTTTGCTCCGCTCCATCATCCTTGGTTAAACCAGATAATGTAGTTTCGAACCCTGAAACTTGAGCAATTTTCCATTGTTCAAGATAACTCTTTGCAGATGACACTACTTCCATTGCGTCAGTGTTTTTTTGGTTCCATACCTTGTCATTACGGGCCCCCCAAATTGCCCAACAAGTTGCAACAAGCATGTCTCGGCTGTCCTCATTTGACTGCTGGAAACACGCCTCAAACCAGCTAGAAAAACCAGCACCCGTAGCCACCCCAGTCCCAATCCCCACTCTGTTCCAGCATCTTTGAGCCGCTGGACATTCGACCAAACAATGAATGATCGACTCCGCGCTCTCATTACACATCGGGCACTCCATTGCAACATCCACATGCTTAGTACGGAGTTGAACCATGGTGGGAAGGCAATTTGTACAAGCCCGCCAGACCATGTCCTTCATCTTGGACAGTATGTGCAACTTCCAAAACTTCTTCCAAAAAATAGAGGAGGTGGCGCTATTCCATGTACCATTTATTTCTTGTACCAGTTTGTAAGCCGACTTGACTGAGTACAACCCCGACACTTCCTTGATCCATACTATCTTGTCTTCATGGATCGTCAAATTTAGAGGGATGCTAAGAATAAGAGCTCGATCTCTATCATTAAACATATCATTGATTAACTCCACATCCCATTCACGAGATGACGGGATCATGAGATTATGCACCCTTGCTTCTTGCAGGCCGAGAGGACTAGAAGTGACCATAGGATTAGTCATATCTGGTAACCAAGCATCTCCAAGAACCTTAATCTGCTCACCCGATCCAACTATCCATCTAGAGCCACTGCGAACTAAGGATTGAGCCTTTAGAATACTCCTCCAAACAAAGCTAGGATTACTTCCTAATTTGGCTGAAAGAAAGTTATCCTGTGGAAAGTACCTTGCTTTAAAGACCCTAGACGCCAAAGTATTCGGGTGATGAAGGAGACGCCAACCTTGTTTACCAAGCCTTGCAAGATTAAAATCCCACAAACTTCTAAATCCCATTCCCCCGAGCTCCTTATGCTTGCACAATCTATCCCAAGACATCCAATGAATTCCTTTATTTTGTTTCGATGAAGACTTCCACCAAAACTTAGTCATTAGCTTCTCAATATCCCTCGTGATCTCAAGTGGCAGCAGAAACACGTTCATAGCGTAGCTTGGTAGAGATTGAGCTACTGTTTTGACTAGAACCTCTTTCCCAGCGCGCGACAAAAGCTTTCCTTCCCACCCCATAAGTCTCTTTTTAACCTTATCTGTCAAATAGCCCAAAACAGCGGTCTTTTTCCTCCCCAAAGTGCTAGGGAGTCCTAGATAAAGACTATCCTTATCCGCTTCTTGAACTTGTAAGGTTTGGCAAAGGATATCCTTCATGTCTTGTCTTGTATTGGTGCTGAAAAAGATGGAGGACTTTTGTAAATTAACTTTCTGCCTCGAAGCCCTCTCAAACTTGGATAACAACTCTTGGACCCGACCTACTTCATTCAAAGTTGCTTTACTATATAGGTAACTATCGTCTGCAAATAACATGTGAGAAATTTGTGGAGCACCTCGAGCCACTTTGATACCATGGATCCAACCATTACGCTTATATCTATGAATTAAAGCCGAAAGCCCCTCTGCACAAAGAATGAATAAGTAGGGTGACAAGGGATCTCCCTGGCGTATACCTCTAGTTGGTGATATAGGTCCAATCTCATGTCCACCATGGATAATTGTATATTGAACCGAAGAGACACAAAGCATCACCCGATCAACCCATATCTCGGCAAAACCCATCTTGAGAAGAACCGCTCTTAAGAAACCCCACTCGATACGGTCGTAAGCTTTACTCATATCAAGCTTCAATGCCATGTAGCCCTCCTTCCCTTGACGCTTCCTTTTGAGATAGTGTAAGACTTCAAAGGATACCATGATGTTATCAGAAATGAGCCTTCCTTGTATAAAAGCACTCTACGGGGCTGAGATAATACCATCCAACATAGGCTTTAGTCTACTTGCAATTACTTTTGTGATGACCTTGTAGAGTACATTACATAGAGCAATAGGGCGAAGATCCGTCAATTTCTCTGGGTTCCCTTTCTTTGAAATAAGCACCATGTTAGTCCCTTTGCCAATATCCTCCAAAGAGTCGAGACTAAGAAAATTCTGTACCAGCCGAACCACCTCATCCCCAACAATAGACCAACTTTTTTGAAAAAAGGCTGGTGTCATTCCATCCGGACCTGGACTCTTATCCGGGTGCATTTGAAAAACCGCACACTTCACCTCTTCCCTCGTAACCGGCATCATGAGGTCTTCATTTTGTTGAGCCGAAATAGATGGCAAAATGCAATCTATGACTTTAGGACACGATGAGTTTGAAGCAGTAAAAAGAGAAGCGTAGTATTCCCCAATCAAATCCGATAAGCCATGATCCCAATCTACCCATTCATCACTATCATTACGCAGCTTCAAAATCTGGTTCTTCTTCTTTCGTGTACTAGCCGATACATGGAAATACTTGCTATTTTTGTCGCCCTCTTTTAGCCAAAATTGTTTTGACCTTTGCTTCCAGAAAATTTCTCTTTGGTCTAAGATTGCAAACAAAGTTTTCTTCACCTCTTTATACCTCTGCACCGAAATCTCATTTTTTTTTTATTTTTCAAACATTTCAACTCTTGCTTACACTCTTTCAATCTTTTGCCAAAATTCCCAGTAATCGATTTACCCCATTCCGCAAGAGACATAGCACAATTTTGTAACTTTTGAGACAAATTGACACCCTCGGCCCATTGAGATTTAATGATCTCCAAACACATAGGTTCTTTAAACCAAGCATTTTCGAAGCGAAAATGCCGAAATTGGGAAGACGGGGGAGCCACAATAGGTTCAAGTAATAATGGACTATGATCAGAAGATGAAAATTCAAAGTTATGAAGAAGAGCTGAAGTAAAAACCTGAGCCCAACTAGGAGTGAACAAAGCTCTGTCAAGCTTGCTTTCGATCCATGATGGCGAGCCTCTTCCCCTTTCCCACGTGAATTGATAACCCAACAACTCCATGTCCGTCAGGTTGCTGTCCAACAAAGCTTGTGCGAAGCCGTCCATCAAGTTCCTGGGATACAGATGACCACCACGTTGCTCTGTTAAGTGGAGTAAATTGTTCATATCTCCCATTACGCACCAGGGCAGGTCCGAAGTTGAAGATAGCTCCCTGAGAAGATTCCATGTTTTCCACCTTAGGCTTCGATCGGGTTCACCATACAACCCCGTGAAACGCCAAGCCACCTCACCCTCCCTTTGAATTTCAACATCAATATGATTCTTTGAGTAGCCCACTACCCGACCCTCACTCTGCCAACGCCACAAAAAGGCCAGCCCACCACTTCTCCCTTGGGCTTCTACAATAAATAAGCCTTCAAAGCCCAAACAAAGTTTAATCCATTCCATTCTATTTTTAGCACATTTGGTTTCACATAAAAACACAAAATTGGGTTTCTTTTGAGAAATAACCTCTTTTAGGAATTGAACACTCCGCGGGTTCCCAAGCCCACAGCAATTCCAACTTAGGAAACTCATAATGCTTGGCGGGTCTGGATACCAGAACCCGCCCCATTAAAGTTTTTTACCACCATCTCATCCTCACAACCCATGGTCTCATCAGATATAATAATCGGCCCAACATTCAAATTATCATCCTCAGGCCCATCTTTCAAAGATTCACCATTGGCCCTTCTTCTCTTATTGTCAATAACCACTATTTCATTATTTTGTACATTACCAGTTTGCCCCACGTCAGTATTTCCCATATTTGACTTTCCAAAATTATCTTTGTTTCTAATAATTGGAAAGATATTCTCCTTAACTGTCCCACTAAAAGTTGAAGGATTGACTCTACCTCCCTCGATTATGGGAGAGTTATTGCTGATTCCCTGATTGTTTGCACTGCCACCAAATGACGTATCCGTAGCATTCATTCTGCTGATCTCGTCTAAGGAAGAGCCCGAACCACCAGCAGTAGAGGCTGCACCATTTCGAAGCCACCGTGACCCCATTGTATGTTGACGTCTGCGAGGAGCTGCCTTCATAAACAGACCATACGGTTTCTGAATTTGCTCCCTTGGGGTATCAAATAATCGTTCGCAGAAGCGTTCGGAGTGACCCATAATGCCACATATGAAGCAGAAAGTTGAGAGATCCTCATATTTGAACTGTTCGTAGCAAGACGTTCCTCCAACCCTTTCTAGTTTCATTCTTATTTTTAGAGGCTTATCCACCTGAACTCTAACTCGTACACGAAGATAGTCCCGCCAAACCCCGGAGAAATTATTAGGATCGGCTTCCACAAACTCCCTAATATAATTGGCGATGTCACGAACCACTCTAGCCGACTTAAAGCCCGATGTCATTTCATGTAGTTGTACCCAGAATACCAATCGGTTAAGAGGCACCACCCTAGGATTCTCTCCAATTTTTAGACGCTCGAATATAAGAGGCACACGATCAAACGTCCACGGACTTCCTTCTATTACCCTTTCGATATCGACTTCATGATAAAATTGAAAAAGGAAGAGATTTGGATCTAATTCCTTAACATATACCCCTCTGCTCGGTTTCCATAACGATGCCATTTTATGTTGCATTGCTAGACAATCAACCGTACGGTTTGTGAGGAAACGACCCACCAAGCACCATCATTTATCAATATCGGAAAGATCATCACATTCCTCCCCATAAGACAGTATGCCTTCCAGTTCTTCCAATATTGAAGTGTTTGCAAACTGTTCTTCTAACGTCGGATTATCCATCGATCTTGAGGCCATAATGAATGAAGATTATATTTCACAAACACAAAGACAATAGCAAACTAACATACCAAACATGTCAAAAAAACAAGACTTTTACTGTACTGTATTACGGAGTTAATATACAATATGATTAGACAAGTGTAATGATATTCTATCATTAATTTGTAGCCTTTTTTTCCAATAACAAAATGGGGATCACTATTACTTGCTAAAATAGGGGTGTCATACTTTATCTGTTTTTAATTTCGATTATTAATATACACGTGGTTATCATTAGTCAAGAGCTTGATATGTTTTTTTTTAAGAGTATTATTATTGAACATATAATGTCTAATATTTTTAAATATGTTGATTGATTAGTGCTACTATTTAAAAATTATTATATTAGTAGGGTTTGTAGGATTATAGCAATCTTTTATTGTTATTATTGAATTAAAATATATTAGATTTAATATTAAATTACATTAATAATAATAATAATAATAATAATAATAATAATAATAATAATAATAATAAGGTGCCTAAATCACATTATTGCATAGTTAGGATTATTTGTGTACTATCCTTGGAACACTATCTACATAATCACATTTTTTTCTAAGAGTCTTATTTAAAAATATATATAAAATTAATTTAAAAAATTATATTATGTCCAATTGAAACATAATATATTAATAATATTATATATGTTCGGTCTTTTTTTCTTTTTCTTTGTATAAACATATTAATTTAATTGAGCTGTTTTTATTGAAGATTGTGACTAAGATTGGTGTTAATTAATTTAAAAGTTGTAATTTGACTAATATGTTGGTTGTGGTGAAAAATATAGTCTCCTTGTTAGATAATGAATATTTTTGGAGGGAATTTTTATTTTTATGGTTTTTAAAGTATAAATATATAAAAATATGATTTTTTTTATTAGAAAAGTTTTATGAGAAATTTTTGAAAAAAGATTAATAATATATGAAAAACAATATAAGGTACATGGTTACCTCTCTGGTTACTAGCAAAAGGGTATCTAGTTACCTTTAATTGATTTTTCCATATTTTTTAACTTTCTATTTAATTTTCTCATAAAATAATATTTTTGAAGAAAAAACTATATTTTTTTTAAAAAAAAATATGTATATAAAAACACATAATATTTGTAATTTTCACTATTTTTGGATGTAAGGACTTCCCTACTTAGCCTTATCCTATTTTTATTTCAGTAATACCAATTTTTGTTAGCCATATAAAATTCAAAACCTCTAAATTCCAAAACTTTTATATTTAATGAAATTAGATTCAAACCAATCTCACATATGTCGAAACTTGTCTTAAAAAAATGGGAAATTTACATTATTTATTAACTTTTCCATTTTTCTTTCAAATATACTGTGACACGGCAAAGTTAACTTTTTTACTGTTTTTATTTTTTTTGTTTATTACGGCAGTATACTGCCTTGGTCTTGATTCAATTTGTATATATAAAAAGTTTACAAGAATTGATTGATGATTCTCATGTCACTTTCATTTCATGTCATATTTTTTTTATTTAAATTTGAATTTGATTGATGACTCTCATGTCACTTTCATTTCATGTCAATTTTTTTTATTTAAATTTAAAATTTAATTTCAACTCACATTTTTTTTACTTAATTTGAAAGTGGGCACAATCCACCCACGTGATCCCCATTCCCAATAATTTATATATGTATTTTATTTCTCTCTCTATCTCTTTTTGTGGGTTAAAATCTATAGAAAATTTCTTGAAATTAGTATTTAAGATAAGGACCATCAACAAAGACTTTACATAAAATCCTTCTCCCCACTCTTCACTATTTCAAAAACTTACAAAGCTCATTCATTTCATTCATTTTTTTACTTGGGTTTTGAGAGAGAAAAGCAAGAAGAACAATACAGAGGAAGAAGAAGAACAATACAGAGGAAGAAGAAGAACAACAGACAACTCAAACTTTCCAAGTAAAAAAAATTCTTTTTTTCTTTATTTATTTTTTCTAGAACAACATAAACTTTACTTGGTTTTTGTTGTTTTCACTAATTCAGTTTTTTTTTTCTTTTTTGGGGTTGTAGTTTAGCTCTGATTTTGTGAATGGTGGTGTTGTATCGTTTGATGACTCTTATGGCTTATTTTGTTATTGTTTTTTTATGCTTGTTTTTTATATTCTTTATTTTTTTTTTTGTGTTGTTTTAGTTTTGTTTTAGTAGTGTTTTCTTATGTTTTTTTATAGGATTGGGAATCCAAGTACACCCGATCGGAATACTACCATTCCAGAGTTTTTTTTATGCTTGTTTTTATGTTCTTTTTTTTTTTTGTGTTGTTTTAGTAGTGTTTTATTATGTTTTTTTATAGGATTGAAAATTCAAATACACCCGATCGGAATACTACCATTCCAGAGTTATAAACTCTGATTATTACTCTGTTATTGAAGATATTAAAAAACTTCTTACTGAAACCCAATTAAATATGTTTTCAAAAACTGTATTGGAGGTTGTTTTTGATTGCGTAGTAGCTGTAAACTTTCTTCGGTGTTTCCTTGTCTTTGTATGCCTGACCTTTTCAACTTCTGGTTGTTGTTTATCTGCTATTAGCTTCGTATTGTTGATGTCGATTTCTGGATCTAGTTTTTTACTGTTGTTTTCAAGTTTTTCTACTATTTTTTTAGCAACCAGCTTCGCATAGTCAACTATGTCGAATTTGCCGTTTTCAAATTCTCTTGTTTTTGACTCTCCTCCTCTTCTAATTGGTGTTCCAATGTGTATGATTCTTGTTGTTGTTGTGTTATTTTCAAGTATTGTTGTGTTATTTTCGAGCATTGTCACATTCTCTTGAAATAATTATGTTTTTTTCTCATGGTCCATTGCTCTTTATGAGAACTGGTATAGATTCCATGTCCTGTCATTTTTCACAATATTTCATTTACGTGACATTTTTTTCATATTAAAACAACGGTAAAATAACACTACAAAACAGTAATTTGTTGTTGATTTAGTAATTTTTTTTCTTTTCCAGATTTTATGGTTTTTTCCTGGTGTTTATATGATTCCGGTGTTGATTTGTCCGTCCCCAACCACGAAGGAGAGGTGTTGTTTGTGTTTTTTTACTGTTTACAGTATAAAAGTAAATATATTGGGTCTGGACAGTATAAAAGAAATAAAAATGGGCTTGGACAGTAAAAATGTAAAGTTTGCCGTGTCCCAGTATTTTTTAAAACATTTAGTAAAAAAACAGTATTTTTGTAAGTTTCCCTAAAAAAATACCATATTTTAGTTTTGGGCCCATTAGGCCCAAACATTTGATGATGTGAAAGCCCATAAAATTGTGTGGTCCAGAGTTTTGACAGTAACCAGACACAGAATATTATAATCTCAATATCCAAACACACACTCAAAACCTCTCCTTCTTCTTCTCTCTCTCTCTCAATCTTATCTTCTGACAGAAATTGACCATTAACACCCTCCTCCATTACACCTCCTATCCCCTACTTCCCACAACAACTAACCCCTCTTTATTTAAACCACTTAAATTTTGACATGTCACCTCCGCACTCTCACCAACCAATCAGAAACTGCCACCTCAACCTCCCACACAAACTCCCAACCTTACCCGATCTTTTTCTCACAGCTATCTCCGTTTGTTTTCTCTACTCAAAACAACAACCTTTGCCCCCAATTTTATCTTTCCCATTTTGCCCTCGTCGTTTTCTCAAAATTCCAACTATGTCCCTAAACCACCGGACCGCTGCAACAACCGTCGCTCGCTTCGCAAACCCTAAGTCCTTATCGGAATGGCTCAAGCCAAGGTTACCCTCCGACTCCTTCGCCTCATGGGGAGTTAAGCCCGGAACGAAGAACGTTCACAATCTCTGGCTCGAACTCTCCGAAGGCGAAACCTCTCTCGCCGATTCCTCTCCTCCGGTTCGTACAGTTCAAGTCGTCACAGTTCGAATTCTCGACGACGATCGTAGGGTTTTGATCGAGTCTCATCAAGAGTTATCTGACGGTACCGTTAGAAGCCGTGAAAGACCGTTATCTGAGAAGATGAAGCCGTTTGAGGATATTGAATCGGCTGTGGTTAGGGCCGTTGAAGAAGAGCTTGGTTCGGTTGTTAATGGTTCTTCTGCTGTGAGAATCGTTCCTGGGTCGTACCGGAAGACGGTGGAGGAACGGAATTCGGTTTCGTACCCGGGTTTGCCTGCTCGGTATGAATTGCATTCGGTGGAAGCTTTTGTCGATGGTCTTCCTGATGGAGAATTTTGCACGGTGGAGGACGGTGAATACAAGGATTGTGAAAATTCTAGGGTTGCAGATGAAGCTGTGTCTGTAAAAAAGCATTTTTGGAGATGGGTTAGTGATGATTCGGTTAAACCTTGATTTTGTCATCATCATTTTTTTAGGGTTTATTTGATGCATAATATAATCAAGCTTTTTTTTGGGGATTGTATACATAGGAATGATTATGATTATAAGAGAAGTATTCTATTCAATTTTGAGGTTTGAGTTCTTGTAAAGTTTGTAGCTTTAATTTAAATAAAGTATGAAATTTTTCACCTTGTTATATGAGATTTGTATTCATTTTTGGCTTTAGTGTTGAATAATAATATACTTTTTGTTTTTTTTTTTTATGGTTTTAGTCATTTTTTTCAGCCTGATTTGAGTATTACAGAATATTAATTCCAAGATTACTATCTAGCTTATTCAGCCTGATTTGGGTTAGTGATGATTCAGCTAAACCTTGATTTTGTTCCAAGTGGGTATGTTTGAGATCATCATTTTTTTGGGGGGTTTTATTTGATGCATAATATAATCTGTGTTTAGGAGGTTTATAGATTTTGATCCCTAAATTGCTTATACAATCATAAATTAAGCTCTTTTTGGGACTGTATACATAGGAATGATTATGATTATAAGAGAAGTATTGTGTTCATTATTGAGTTTTGAGTTATTGTAAAGTTTATAGCTATAATTTCAATAAAAAGTATGAAAATTTTCAATTATGTTGCTCTGAGATTTGTATTCAGTTTTGGCTTTAGTGTTTTATATACTTTTTATGGTTTTAGTCATTTTTTGAGTATTACAGAATATTAAATTAAGATTACTATCTAGCTTATCTTTCCTTAATAAAAACAATACTATAGTGCTAGTGCTTTTTCGCGATTTCTATTCCATCCCATTTCATTTCGGGATAGACGGCTTTCTCTCAAAAATTCCATCCTTGATGAACGCTCGATTCAAGGCTCAAGCACATCTTAGACTCTCTGAACCGAGCAAATGTCGACCCCAAATGATCCAAATGCTGCTACATTGAAAACTTAGTTGGGTTATTAGATTACTTTAATGGGCATTAGCCTTCAAAAAGGAAAGCACTTGACTAAAATTAACATGTGAAAAAGAAAGCCTTAAACTAGATATTGTGTAGTGAAACCTTAGTACTGGGTGACCTGTTTTGTATCTAAAGCTTTCAGAAAAGACAACTATACATTTATCTTGTTCTTGCACAATAGAGAAGAATGGCTCACTTTTTTTTATGCATATGGGATCAACTTGTATATTAACCTTGCAAATCTACTACTGAATGAGGGGGGGCAGAAGATTGTGCTGGTCTATTCAACATGTAAAGTAAGCTCTTTTTGTTCAGAAAGCTTTGTTTTTAGCTTGTGTTACAATTTTCTTTGTGGAGTTTGAATCATCATCAAACTTTTTAAAGTTATTAGTTTTGTGAAGTTGAGAAGATAGCGGCTGGTGGAATGGGCCACCATGATTGTCTTTTATTGATGCCTTTTCTTGTTGATCAGCATGATCCACCATTTCCATAATCTCATATTGAATATTCATATTTAAGGAAAATTAAAATATATAAGTAATAGAATAGGTATATTATCTCAGTCTCTCTAATGCCATTTGTTTTGGATTCCAGTAAGCCTCTGCAGAATTCTTCTGGTTTGAATTTAGTGATAAATCTTTTTCTCTTTTTAGAGAAACACTTTTTTGAAGATAGGGCTTGGGAATCTTTTCAAGTCAAGCTATTTGAATAGTCACATAGACTAACCTTTTAACTTTTTTTTCAGGAAGAGTGATGGTCTTGAAGGAGAGAGATCTTTTAACCATTGTTATGTAACAATAATTTGATTATGTCCATACTATGCATTCTTCAGATCTTCTAACATTTGTGACTCAATTATGCTATGGTTTGGGAGATTCATACCCATTATAACAATATTCAGTAGACTCTTCTTGGGTCACATCTAAGCCGCTGATTGTGGGAAAAAAAGTGCAAAAGTTTTGATTTTTATATTTTTAGAAGGGAAAATAAGTCTCTTTTTGAATTGGGAATATTGATGTAAAGGTGAATCACATGTTGATGTAAATAGAATATTACAATGAACCTCTTTTTTACTATGCTGATCATCCTTGAGAATGGTTCACTTTTTTTACAGATGGTAAATCTTGACTTGTGAAGAACATGTTTCTGTTTCAAAAAAGCCCTTCCTTTATCAATGGGGAGCAGCTGTAGAGGGCAGTTGGAAAGTTAAGACTCTGCTAACGATCGTCGATCAGTTCAAACCAGAAGATTGACTTTTTACTCCGGGAGACTTAGGTATGTTCTACCTAAGTTGAATAGTATAGACATTATAGTATTGTTCTTTGTTCCCAAGTCCTTCCTTTATTTAAATCTTTATTTATAATAAACTCTCTCCTTTACTGCTTTAATCTGCAAAGTTGATATTAGTGATTTAGTAAAAAGAAGATTCTTTCGAGTTTACGGAATTGAATTGGTTTACTTGTTTAACTTAAACTTGCTTTTGGACTTTATTATGTTTGCTGGTAATTTTTTAATCATTGATTGCACTCTGCTTTTGGTGGGGGGTTGCTGCTATTTCGAACAAGTTTATGTCTCTTTGTGATGATGGTGGGAGCCTCAGAGAGAATATCTTTTGTGGGCAACTCAAAAAAGTAGCTTTTGTTTTTGTAAGATCAGGACAATTATGGGGTAATCTCTTGAGGGTTACTCTTCTTTTGTACTAGTAAATCCGATAACCGAAATTACATCAGAAAATTTTTATCTATGCTGGTTTGATGAATTATCGAGTGTTAGTGTTTTTCTGGGTTGTTGTGATCATATTTTTTATTAGTATTTGTGGGGACATTTCAGGTGGGAGGTGTTATAGCTTTTAAGATCCTAAGAAAGCTAACTTACTTTTAAGATTTGTGGCAGTAGATTTTTCCCATCTTTGATTTTCTTTTGCTTTTTCTCAATAAAGAGGTAGAGTGAAAGCATTTTTTGTTTTTAAACTATTAAAAACCATAACAAAAACAAAATGTGAAATGAATCTAAGTGGAGAAGTTTGAAGGGTAGGTTTGCAGGTGTACCTCTAAGTCTAACCATATATTTTATTTGTGAATTTCAAGTAATGATGAAAAACATTCATTTAAAACATGGGATCATCTGTACTTTTCTACAAAGACAATTAGAAATGGTTATATCCTGATTTGAACTTTGAGTCTTATCTGTTTCAGTATAACATATAACAGAATAGTATATTTCAGTATATTCATATCATGACATGACCAAGTTTCATTTTCTGGGTGTGGTTCAAAACAGGCAAGAAAAAGAGAGAAAGATTCAAGTTGCAATATTTTGATACAAAAGGAATCTGGTCATGATGCAGGTACTAAGAAAACTTTTCTTTTTAATTATTGAAAAGATGAGGGATATAACTGCAAAATTGAACAATTTTCATTGCCAAGAAAGCAACCAATCTTCTTCCTTTTTATCAACTTTTCTCTTTAGAATCTCACTTTCATCATTAAACCTTTCACTTATTGACTCACTCTTTCATATCTTCATAGCCAAAAAACCAAAGCAAAACTCAACAAAGCATAAAACAATCCTATCCTTCATTATCCTCAGTCAGAAACAAAAGTCACAATCCAACCAAACTTTCTTCTTAACTTACAATATTTTGTTACTATCTTTTGTTATATCAAATAGTTACTAATAATAATTCACAAGAACACTTTTCTAGTAACAACAATATACAATTCATACTAAAACTCACTGAAGAAGATTGCTATAAGTTAGTTTTCTTAGTTTCAAACCGAAGTAGAACATTGAGTCCCTTGCTTACCGGTCGAAAGAGAAGGTCCAAAAGCCATAACAGCAACACAATTTACATTCAACCTGTATTTACCAGAGACCCAAGTTCCTACCTTCCACCGAAGACGGGCATTGAGTTTAAGATTCAGAACTAATCTTCCAACATTCTTATCGCGCTCTACTTCATAACCGAAGGAAGGTGCAACAGGTAAGCCAATTCCCACCAGAGAAGCTGATAAGAGATTAGTATCTTCATGTCCTTGGTAGAAAGGAGGAAGAGAAGTGTAAAGAGTAATCTGTTGGCCTTTGTAAGTGGCATAAACTTGTAACTCGTCGTAGTAAATACCAATTTTCTGATTCGGGTTTTTAGAGAATAGAGTGAGTTGGATTGATGAGTTGAGGAGATTAACATTTGAGAGGTTTAAGAGGTAAATATCAGCTTCTTTGAGTGAAAACTCAGGCTTTGTTGGGTGAAGGATTAGCCAAACTAAGAGTATTATGGAGAGGATTGTAGTGAATAGAGCAGAGCCAGCACAGACAAGCTTCTTGTAAGCCTTTTCAACATTCACTCCTTGTTTGCCACAGTGTTTAGGCGATTTTACAGATATTATAGACATTTGCAGATGGAGAGAAAGAGAGAAGAGAGAAGAGGGAATAGAGATGAGGAGGTTAACAAGGCTAAGGAAGAAGAGTTAAGGTTTGATGGGGTTTTATAAAGGGAGGTGTATGAAGTAGAAAGCAGCAATAATTTTTGATCTGATATATGCTTTTGACTAGCAGCTCCAAATGGTAATGGTGGGGGTAGTTGTTGCTGAGATATTTAGTATTTACTTGGTAACTTCTGGAATGTGCTTATATATCTATTCTATATAAAGTGTGCCTATATAACAGAATTCTTAGTTTATGAAAAATTTATGGGTGACTTTTTATTTATATTAAAAATAAAATAGTTTATTATTAATAAAATGATTTATGAAAAATTCACGAGTCACTTTTTATTTTATATATAATAAAATAAAAATAAAATAAATCACATTAAATCCAAAAAAAAAATAAGCTTCTAGATTTTTTTTAATTACCGTATTTCTAACCCATAAAATAAATCCCATTAAATCTAAAAAAAAAATAATAACATTTTAGATTTTCTTTAATTACTGTATTTCAAACCCTATTTGATTATTTATGCCTCTTTTATAAACCCATTTGATTAAAGTTAAGATTATAAGATTAATTCAAATTATTGTTCATATATTGATTAATAGGGATTAATCAATATATGAACAATAATTTGAATTAATCTTATAATCTTAACTTTTTAATTCAATTAATAATTATTTGTAACGTAATTATTAAGTCTTTTCTCTTTAATTTTTCTTTTGTTGATGATGCTAATTTATTCATATTTTGATTTCTATAATTTTTGTGTTCAGACCATTAAGGTAGTGTTCTACTTGGGGATCTAACGAGTTTCGCCCCTTCGCTTATGGCCTCTATTCAAATTCTAATATTGTATAAATCTTCAATTTGTTCTATTTCTAATATTAACTGAAATTTTGCTACTTTCTTTTTTTAATTTACAACTTTATTGTTTATATCTTATTAGGGACATTTAGGAAATTTAGATTTCTTTGAAATATACAATTAATGAACATTACTTTTTGATCATAGTGTATTTTTCATGGCTTAAAACCTCAATAATCTCTATCATTTGATATCAAATAAAATAAAATTATCATGATGTATACATTATGGTTATTTAATGAGTAATTAGTGTGTTAAAATTGTGAAGATGATATTTAGAATTGTTTATAATTGACATGTTTCTTTGTCAAAATTAATATTAAGTATATTTATATGTTTATAGGTTTATCTATTTTCTCTTAGATCAATCATGCTCATATAGCAAAAAAATCATACTCATATAGACATGTTATTTTCATTTTGTAATTTAGATCTTCTTAGTCATTATTTAGTTTACTTACACATTTTTCCGATTATGGTAACTGAAGTTTTGTTTCTTTTAGGCACTCTATTACAAAGATCTGTATTACATGCATTATTTACTCTTGAGAGGTGGATTTCGTTATTGGGAAACATATAGCGTGACAAATTATTGTTCATATATTGAATAATTATTTTTTATTAATGGGATTCATGTATATATAAATGTGTATACTGAATACTTTATTCAAATAATTATTTTACGTGATTATTTATTGTTCATATATCTAAACCCTATTTGATTAAAGTTAAGATTATAAGATTAATTAATTTATGATTTCTTTCTATACACATAATAATAATCTCACCTAATAAGTAATAATATTTTTTCTTTAATTTTAATTGTATCACTTTCAAATAACATAAAAAAAAACTAGCATAAAATTTAATATACGTGTCTCGCACGTAGCTTTTGCTAGTATATATATATATATATATATATTTATAGGAAAGTTTTATAATAAGGACATCACTTTTGTTCATACTGATAGGTCTATTTATAGCATTTAGAAAAATTAGAAGCGTTTTTTCATTTTTACAGTTTAAAATAATTTTTTTTTGTATTTTTACGAAAATCTACATAGCAACTTATAAAGCAACTTAAATCGTAATTAAAATTTACATAGAAACTACCGTAGCAACCCAAATTGTAAATTTAAAAAAAATAAAAATAAAAAATAGTATATGAAGTAATTCTCTAAAATTATATGTATGTTGTAGTTATAACAGATAATCTATCTATTTTCAAAATATTTAGAATAATTTATAATGTCGAAAATAACGTTTAAATTTTTTAATTCATATGTCCAACTACTCTATTTTTTACATTATAACTTATTTAGAATTTTTCAAAGTGAAATATTTACTATAATTATAATAATTTCTTGAAATGTCTAAAACATACTATATTTATATTTTTATATATATATGTTCAATCTCTTTGGACCCTTTGATTGTTAGAGTAGCACTTGATAAGAAAGTTTGACTGGAATTCCATGCATGCATAGATGTTCTCATCACCTTTTCAATCATGCAATGCAATGCAATACATATGTTGATCTCAATGTGAGTTGATAAAAAGACAAGGTGAGTTGAAGTGGGACGAGTTTGGCCTTTTTTGAAAAAGCAAATTAATGAGTTTCTTACACGTTCATATCATTAATTAATTGACTTACAATTACATTAAAGTTCACATTTCAAGATTGATTAAAGTTATATAAAAGCCTCAACTAATTTGGTGCAAGGCCCTATTCTTTTATTATTATTATTATTATTATTATTATTATTATTATTAACTTAAATAGTCTTTAATTACTAAGTATTTGTTTGATGTTACTATTCAAACAAAGAACATATGTTATTCTTTCTTACTCAATTCATGACTACAAAACTATACCAAATATATTTATAGTGCCTTCTAGATTAAGGAATTTTGCTCTCTAACACTATGTTTTGTAGAGAGGAAAGAAGAGTAGAAGGAGAGCGATGGAGGGAAAGAGATGGAGGCAGGGACGGTCCTGAGAGTAGGCGAGCCAAGCGTGTGTTTCGAGCCCCCAAAGGCTCAGGACCTCAAAATATTTAATGTGTAGCTATAAATGATTGCATATTGAAACTCTTAAGACTTTTTAAAAGTTTTACCATTACAATAAGCATTAAAACTATTATTTTGATAATAATTTTTTTTTTATTTAAGCGTTTATATATTACAATGTATAAATTGGGAATCGAACACAGAACCTTCAACACAGACGCATCTTTCTATGACCACTTGAGTTAACCTCAAATAATTTGTTTTGATAGTATTCTAAAATTTAATTTTTCTTTATATCTCATATATTTTTGGACCGGCCCTCGATGAAGGGATAAGTGAAGTCTTTTATTTGGCAAAAGGTAAAAGAGAAATGGAGGAAGACTTCTCCATCCAAATTAAAATTTTCAATCTCTTAAAACAAAAATATTTTTTAAAAAAGAAAGACAAATATATATAATATCATATTTATCCTTAAAAAAACAATAAATAGTTATGTTAGTAATGATAAAATTTAGTAATTAATCGACATTTTCCATTTCTAATACCAAACAATATATAAGAAAGACATAAAAAAGAGTTACTTTCCTCATCGTTCATACTAATTCATTTCCTTCCATCCTACCCTCCATTCTTGTAACCAAACATATCCTAATTCTCATTAATTATAGTTTCTTATTGCATATAATCCAAGAGTGGAGTAATGGAGCCAAAGAGCAATGGTACCAAAGAATTGAACACATGGCAAACATGTAGGGACAACCCCATCATTCATTGGGGTCCATTGGTATCACATATGCTATGATATGATTATTATGATATACATATTTATATATTCAACATCAATGAATATATATATATATATATATATATATATATACATTTTCCCACTCTTTGCAGCCATACAACAGGCTTTAAATGGTTCAATTTTTCTTCTTTCTTTTAAAGCATTTGAATTTATTTAATTCATTTAGTTGAGTGTATGCAGAAGATAACACTCTTAGCTAACACTTTTTAAATAATTGAAGTGGAAAGTATTATTTTTTTTTAAAGGGTCATATCATTATCATCATGTATATATAGTGGTAATTTCCTTTGGTATATATGAATTAAGTTACTATAAGACAAATGAGTAATGATTGAAAATATGTACACATGTAATTATATATACATATAATGAGTTTGTTGAGCTCTTCAATGAAAAAGAGTTAAAAAGTGAGATGAAGACATGGAGAATCTGCTGCAGAAACTAACTTTAATTATTAATTTGGGAAAACTCATTGGAGTCTTATGTTTAGATTGTTGTAGTTGTTACTTTTAAGTTAAGTAAAGAAAATGTATGGTGAAAGATTATTAGATGAGATGAGCCTTCAAATCTCAGCCATTGGATTAGAATACTAAGAAAGAAAAACAAAATGAAGTGTTTTGACAATTTTAGTTTAGTGGGTCACTAACAACTACATGACCCTACCACCAAGTTGTTTGAAATTTTCAAGAGAAGAACATTACAATCTTCCAACAAAGAAAAGAAAAGCAAGAGCTTTTGAAATTAGAAAGAGAGTTATTTCTCTTTTTCTCTCATTATTATTATTATTGAATTTAGCCCTTGAATTAGGAGAGTTAACCCTTTTTTTTATTTTATTTTTTCTTGGTTGTTAAATTAAATGGTAAGGGACATAAAAACATGCCCTTTATAATGAATTTGATTACAATGGGAAAGGAAACATCATTGGCTTGGCTTTTTCTTTGCTTTGCTTTGTGTTTTTAGAGATAAAAACATGTGGTGATGGGGCTAATGAAAGCAGCCTCTTAATTGGTTCCACTTCCACTATATATATCATATTCATCACATATATAAATATATTATATATGAATTTATGAATGAAAGCCAATTCAAAGAGTTTGTGATTTAATTTTTAACATGAATAATTGGAACACTTTCGTGTACAAGTCTTTCACGTACATTTTCTTGAGGTGGGTTTGGTTTCAGGCCTAAATTTCTCAAGTTGATATTGAGTCTTTTTCCCTTTAATATCGCTTTGTCATTGAGAAGAAAAACAGAAACGTTTTTCATTCTAATTGAAATCACATCTCGAGTCACGTGACAATACGAGATTGGTCAGCATCCTCGAGATATTTAACAATGTTTGGTGAAAAATTAATGATCTGAAATTCTTCTTTTTTTCACTTATATTTTAGGGCAACTTGTACAACTTTTTTTCTTCCAAATATGTAGGTTTTCAACTTCCATTTATGACCACACATTATTCATCAAATCAATATAAAATCAAGATATGTGTATCCAATATATGCATTCCATATATTAGAAGATATTGATTTGAATGCTCTAATTTTTCTAACCAAATACTAGTTACACTCTATTAACAACTACAAACAAGTAAAAATGGAGACCCAAACATAATTTCTTTTTTTTTTTCAAGAAGAAAAAACCACAAAACCCAAATACTATTTACACTTCATAAAAATGAAATAAAATTATTTTAAGTAAATGATATTATACATAATAAATTTTTGAATATACTCATTTATTACCTGTGTTTTAGCAAAAATCTTACTTTTAAATTTAGTTATAAGTATTTAGTGACTAAACACTTAAGTGATAGGTTTTTCAGTTAGTAATTGTCCAACTCATTTATTCATTAGCAATATAAGTGTGGATTTTTTTTTTTTGACGCGGTGATCAAAATCACACAAGATTATCAAAACAGCAATCCACAATCGGCGACGGCACCTCCTCGAACCAGAATAGCTCATTGTCTAACTGAAGGGCATGCTTTGCCAAACCATGCGCTGCAGAATTCTCATCCCGAGCCACATGGGACAAAACTGCCCCTAGAAATTTAGACAATAAAGCTATAACGTCTTCAAACAGCACCACATCACATTAAAAAAACACCTTCCCATTATTAACTAGTTGTCTTTAGAGCAAGGCGAAACTGAAAAATTGAAACACCAAAATAAAAGTACACTTATATTAGAATGACAATCTTCAAAATAAAATAAAATATAAATTTTGAAATTAACACACACTTCATAACTCTAGCTCTCAGTAACATTAAAAAACTAAAAAATCAACAGAATTTTTAACTAAGAAAAGAGAGAGAAGGAGAGATGTACAAACTTGGTGTGTGTGTTTAATCATCATAAGTCTCATGTGAGATTTTTATTGTGTAATGAAGCCATTGCTTCCTAGTGTGTTTAATATGTATAGTCTACTCTTGTAGTTTAGTTCTTTTGATCAATAAAGTGAAACCAATTCTCTCAAGTTTGTGTTCAATTTAGAGTAATTCAATTTAAGTTCTTATGCTTTCATTGTCAATCCATTTTACTGATTTAGTTTAATGTCACTCTCTTAGAATAATGAGTTTCCTTATTTGTGCGTTCTTGATTGGGGTGATCTCGAATCACAATAATTAGTGTCAGAGTCACGATAAATGAACTCCGAGAATTCAAGAACTCAATCAAAGAATGTCATTGGCAAAGTTCGAGGTGGACAAGTTTTCGGGAACTAATGATTTTAATCTATGGAGAATCAAAATCAAAGTTTTTCTGGTTCATCATGAAATAACATAGCAATCGATGAAGAACTCGTGAAGGAATTAAAAGATGAGAAGGTGAAGAGAGAAGCGAAATCAAAAGTTCACAGTATCATATTTTTCAGATGAAGAATTTGCTCTAGGCCTATAAAAAAGTTAGCATCGATTTATTTTAAAAAATCACTGGCTAACAAATTGTATCTTGAGAAAAAGTTATACACTTTGAGAATAGATAATACTAAAGAATAGAAAAAAAAAAATAGATGAGTTTAACAAAATAATTTTGGATCTTAATAATATTGGTGTACTTGTTATTTCAAGTCAATAATTAGGTGAGGAATTGATTCTTGACTTTGGGCGTTCTTTTCATATGACACCTCATAAATACATTTTTAGTATTTATTGGTTTTTATGGTCCAAATTAAAATAGAAAGAGAAAGTAGATTTAGAAAAATATTTTAGATTCTTATAATCTAAATCATAAGACCCAAGATCTCAATAAATTTATATACATTAAATCTATACTTCAAGATGAAATCATTATACATGTTGATAAACTATTAGGGTTGATTCTTTTCGTATGAACAAACATTCCTCCAATCAAACGTCATTTGATTTGGCAAGAACTCACATCACAGGTGTCTTCCAGATTAATCTCAACACTCAGAACGAGTGTGGGCTCATATGATTAATTACAGGAGATTATTTATATCACAGTGTGTACTTAACTTATGAGACGTTATGATGGTAGAAAGAGGGACACACGAGTAGGAGAGAGAGAGAGAGAGAGAGAGAGAGAGCGAGAGAGAGAGAATGATTGGTGGCTATTTTATTTTTAGAAAATAATTGATCGATCATTTTAGATCTTTTTTTTTTATTTAAGCGTTTATATATTACATCAGCATAACCTGGGACTCGAACCCAGGACCTCCAATACACACGCACCCCCTATGGCCACTTGAGCTAGCCTCAAGTGGTTAACGATCATTTTAGATCAAACCTATAAAAGTGTATACATATAGTTTTTATTTAACCTAATAAAATAAAGATAAATAAATCATTTATTTAAATTTAAATAAAGAACTGGTCCTAATTGATTATTTAATCATTTAATAAAAAATATTTTATCTTATAATATATTTAATTAAATAATTACTTATTTGAATTTTATCCTATAATATATTTATATGATGAAATAATCAAAACAAATTATACTTCCTTTCAAACTACTCTACAGCCAATGCTCAACCCAAACACGATCCTTTTAATAATCGTGTCAAAAAATAAAATCCGAACATGATCCGTTTATAAACGGATTGACAGGACACGAGCTGTGTAACCCGTTTATAGGCATATTTTGTTTAAACATGTAATCAATTACACGTTTATAACACATTTATGACATGTTGAAGTACTGAAATAACTTTATATAGGTCATTAACAGGTCAATTTTGTGTTAGTTGTGTCAACCCGAACACGACCCGTTTATTAAACAGGTTAGACGAGTCAACCCGAACACGACCTGAACCCATTTAAGGCAAACCCAAACTCACTAACTCTCGTGCGAGTTTCGAGTCGTGTTATCGTGTTTGACCCGTTTTGCTGGCCCTATTTGGAACCAGGTTTGGGACCGAATTTGGGTTCGGGTTTGGGTCTCGGGTCCTAGATCCAAGTCCGGGTCTAGGTCCCGAGTCTGGTTCGGGTCTAAGTCTGGGTCCCTGGTCCGAGTCTGGGTCTGATCCTAGGTTCGAGTCTTGAGTTTTGGGTCTGGATCGGGTCTCAAGTCTGGGTCTGGGTCCGGGTCCTGAGTCCCGAGTCCGAGTTCAGATTCGTGTTCGACTTTGGGTCTGATCCCAAGTTTGGGTTTAAATCTTGAGCGGGTTCGGTCCGAGTTCGAGTTTCAAGTCCTAGGGGATTCGGGTCCAGGTTCGGAGTCTGAGTCTTGAATTAAGTTTTTTTTTTAATATATTGAAATCAGATCGGATCATATCCGATCCAAAAAAAATTAGGTAGGGTAGAGCAGGTCTGATCTGAGAATCAATAAGTATCCGAATATTTTAGATCAGAAGTGATCCGTCGGATTGAAGTTCTGACCCGCTCCAATTAATTGGATCTTTTTGACATGCTTACCAAATAGTGACGTCAAGATAGAAGAGTCCATGAAGGTGACAAAGGGATCTCTTACTGTCATGAAAGGGAAAATCAAGTATGACATTTATGTTTTGGATGGAAAATTAGTTACTGGTAAAGTAGATGCAGCTGTTAAAGAAAGAGATATTAAATTGCTCAAATTATGACATCTTAGATTGGGGCATGTGAGTGAAAGAAGGTTATAGGAACTTGACAAACAAGGTCTTTTTGGTGACAAATTGAGAGGGAAACTAGAATTTTGTGAAGACTAGATTATATCCACTCAGACTTGTTGGATCCTTCCAGAATTCCATCTATAGGAGGAGCATATCATTTTCTGAGCATCATAGATGATTACTCAAGAAAAGTATAGATTTTCAACGTTTTCTAATGATGTTGATATAGTGTGGTGGATCTTTAAGCCCCCTAATTCTTTGAGAACGGAAGAGAAGATCAGATTTACTCAGTTTTCTAGTGCGACCTTGCTTGCACTTTGCACTGCTAGAAACAATCAAATATTATCTAGTGTGCATGACCTTGGAGAATCCCCTTGTTGAGAGGAGGGTTGTGAGAGCGAGGTTTGTTCCTAGCTCTATGTTTGTGTTTGTGGATGTTGTTGCGAGGGGTGGCATTGCCTTCGGGGTAGTGGTTGTGAGGGGTAGCGCTAACAACTTGGTGGAAGGTCTCACTGTTAAAGTCTCTATCTCTTCCCCTCTTGAGTCTGAGGCATTTGCTCTTCTTCATGTGCTTGCGCTTGTCACTCAAAGAATTGGAGGGATGTTTTGTTTTTCACTGATTGTCAAGTCCTCGAATCAATTGTTTGCTCTAGAAAGATTTTTAATTGAAATTGTATGGCTGTTTTTCTTAATCTTTTCAGTTTTTTTTTATATTAATCCTCATTTCTATGTGATTTGAATTCCTAGACTTTTTAATATTATTGCTCATCAGTTGGTGGCTTGAGTTGCTACAACCAATTCTTGTCATTTTATTTTAGATGAAAAGTAGTACCTTTAGGCGGCGTTTGGTTGGGAGGAATGAGAATGGGAATGAGAATTGAAATGGGAATAGGAATGGAATGAAATAAAATTTAAAATGCATAAAAAAAAATTGATAAAAAATTTATTAAATTTTTTTTCATCATACATTGGAATGGTCTTTCCTTCCATTTCAAAATGGAATTGTCATTACTATCGTGCCTATTTTTCCACCATGTTAGGTGCAGTTTTATTTTTGGACACTTTCTCAAAAAATCTCATACTAATAGAGTATGTAGAATAATTATATCCAAGACAACTCTTACTTATTCTTTCGATGTGGGACTTGAGTTGATACCCCAACAATAATTTATTCCGACATTAAAAAAATTTGAAATGATTCATTAGTTTTAGTTTTTTCTTTTTCCAAAAAAATTTAATGATTCATCAAATTTAGAAAAGAATAGAAGAGTTATAGTTAATTAACTAATTTGTGGCAACATTGTACACCATTATTGAGTGGTGCAAGTATAATTATTGAGTAAAGAGCATTAAAGTTAGAGCCAAAAAGATACAATCAATTATGATGTGATAGCCAACCAATTGGTGTTACACAAAAAGGTTAATGGTAGTCAATTTATATTATGGTTTTTGTTCTTTTCAGCTCTAACAAATTTCAATGGCACACCTTCATAGCATAACCACACTTATCTTTATTTCAAAAAGTATTTTGTAAAGAACAAACCCTTTATTGAAACTTGTCAAATCAATACTCAATACCACTTTGTGTATTTATACAAATACAAAAATTGTAAGAACTACTAAAAAAAATGAAGTCTTTCATATATAGTAGTATACAAGCTGGTGATTGGTAATGATGGTGTTACTATGGATACAAATCACAATACTAAAAGAGTGTATATACCAATATAAACCTATGAGATTGTTAATCAACAAAATTCACAGCTACCCAAAAAGAAAAAAAGAATTGAGTAGAAATTACAAAGCTATACATAAACCACACTAAGTGATTTTCTCTTGTGCTTATGGCCCCCAAAGTTCACTCTCATACTACAACAAAAGAAGTAAAAGATTTCGAAATAAACTACTATTGATCATCATTATGAGTGTTTTCTTCAATCATTAATGTTATTCAAAGCTCTAAATAGTTATTAACTCCTAAGAATTTCCTTCGGTTTCTGCTGTCGAAGGATCTGTTTGCGCTTGGCGAACAAACTGTCCCTTGACTCGGGGACGTTGCTCAGCGAGTTTCTTTCTGCTCTCGTAACGAACCTGGAATAGACATGAATTCGTTAGAAAAATGAAGAACACTTAAAAAAAGTAATGGAATTGAGAATGGTAAACAATGTTATACCTTCTTTTCAAAGCATCTATCTTTCCTCTTCATTCGAAATTTTGTAAGAGCTGCTTCTCTTTGAATGGCTCGGTGAGAATTCCCGCTGTTATTAAAGTAACTTTCATCATTCTTGTTCTCGGAAACAGTTCTAATCATGGCAGTCTGATCAACATTGCTATTACTTCCACAAGCACTTCCATACCCAATACTATTAAGATGACTTGCATTTCCATTACACAAACTACTACTAGCGCTTTGATCGGTTGTAGGAGAGATACGCCCACGATCTTCGAAAAAATCCAATTTATGTTCTTGATTTTGCAAGGATTGATCTTTGGCGATGCTGTTGTTTCGACAAAGGCCATTTGACTGCTCAGATTTGTTCTTTTCAGGAGTCGTTTGGTAAAACGCATTGATTAGCAATGAAGATTCTTGTTGGGCAACCGAGCTTGGACTGATCCCGGATGAAGAACCTGATTGTGAACAGAACCCTGAAGGTACTACTACAGAACCATAGCCTGCCACTGGATTATTAACCCTTACACCTTTCACAGGAATCGGTAGAGGAAATAATCTCGGTTGAGGGGAATGAGTTGCAACTTCAGAATGGTTAGATTGACCCGTAGCCAATGTAATATGACTTTTCGGTGAGCTTTTTGAGGTACCAGGGGGGGTATCAGAGTTAAAACTAAGTCCAGCAGCAAAACCGAACATATGCTTTTCGGTGTTTGATCCGCTTTCTTTATCTTGATCGCATACACCGGCTGATGTAGGGTTTGTGGGCTGCAACGGTTTATTGATGTATCTGCATGAATAATCACCGAAATGTTTAGCAAATACAAGTTAAGAAAGATAATCCAATTGATGAAACTTTCCATATCATCATGACATATCTCACTGGTCAAAAAGTGAGATGATCGAAATAGAACTCACCGTGTAAAGGCCGAAGCATTAGAATGACCAAGGTTGTGCCTCTTCTCAACCATATGGCTCTCAAAGTCACCAGAACTTGATCTCAAGGTAAGATCCAATTTCGGACCAGAATCAAACTTGCTAGTTTCATTACTAGATGAACAATTTTGATAATTGCAATTTTGATTTTCATCGAAAGCTCCATTCAAATCAATGGTGCCTCTAGAATGATTGAACAGGAATTTATTGTTCTCACAAGCCTCACTAGACATAATAGCATCCCTCCTACTAATACTTTCTGGCTTGGAGCACTTGCCTGGTGAAATTTCGGTTTCACCATCCTGATAGATTCCCATCATTGAACCTATTTCGATTGTGACACCGTTAGATTCTTGAACACTGATTAAAGAATAATACTTAAAAAAAAGTTGTAATATTATTCACCTCTTGCATCATTTCCATGCATGAATCTCTGTCCTGTATTGATGTGCCCTTCACTCTTCTGTGTTCTCGAGTCACTTGGAAAAGACTCGCCCCGTGTTGGCTGTGAGCATTCCTGCATCTGATCGACGTGGACATTCTCAACCTCCATTTCTGGCCTTGTACAAGAGCTCTGCAGGAGACAGCAAACATGCAGTCTCTATATGAAACCTAGACTGGAAGGAAATTCCTTTTTTAAGAATTAATACTAACATATTCCTCGGCGAAGAACATACTCTATATCGCTTATGACCAGTCTAAATTTATTCTAAACTAAAACCGTTCATTAATATCTTCAACATTGAGATACTAGCAATTACATTTCTGTCAAACAATAAAGGTTACAAATTCTTTGGAGGCTCATACAGAAAATATGAGATACCTGAGAATCGCTCCCTTTATCGATGTTTTCTTCATTTCTTTGAATGGAAGGAATATAGCCATTGGATTGATTGGTTGCAGGGTCATTTTCAGAAGTGGCTTCACCCTTATTTTGTGCAACACCTTCATATCGAAGACCATTTCTCGAGGCCTAATAGAATCACGAAACAAACAAAATTAGAACATTGTAAGAGCAAGACAATAATATTCGATACAGCATGAAATCTTAAAAGCCTGTGCTTACAGATTTTCTTCTCCAAACATGTTGCCATAGATTACTCAGTTCATTCCTCCTAATAGGCTTAACAAGATAATCAGCAGCACCTCTCATCATGCATCTGTAAACTATACCGATCGAATCTTGTGAAGACATCACTGCAAAGATCCACAAAATACATAAGTACATGAAAATCGAAAAACACTAAACACTTAACAAATACATCATTTTTCCATATTTGAAAACATACTTATAACAGGAATGTTTTTGCAAACATCATGTTCCATGATTAAGGTAAGTAACCGAAAACCGGATACTGATGGAAGATCCACTTCTGTCAATATAAGATCTATGTTATGGGGTCTTCCTTTAAGTAATTCCCATGCTTTTAAGCCATCAGCCACAGCAGCAACTGCCCAAACCAAAGAAACCATTTTCAGTTACTAATCATAATAAACAACATAAACATAAGGAAACTAAGCCATTAGAAAACAACCCCCTCAATTCACTTGGGCTTTGTTTGGATCTAAGATTCTAAATTTGATTCACATATTCTTGTTTCATTTTTTTAAAACCCTAAAATCTGAGTTCTAAATAGAGTAAAAGTCAAACCATATCCTTCCTTCAATTGGTTTTTTTTTTCCAATTTACAACAAACATTAAAGCAACAAAAACATGAAATTTCACCCCAATTACATAAACTTGACCAAAAACACAAAATTGGAAGAAACCCCATTTCAATTTTGCAAACACCCCAAAAAAACATAAAAGGAAAATCAAATTAAAAGAACACAACACAACATACATACCTCTATAGCTACATTTTCTGAGAAGAGCAGTAATAATCTGCCTTGTTGAATCATCAGCTTCAACCAACAAAACCCTCATCATCATTCTGGGCAAAAATCTTTCCCAGGTAGTAATAGCTCCACTTGAGCTACACCCATCTTTCATCTTAATCTCCACAACTTCATCATCATCACCATCATCACAATCATCACCACAATCATTATCAATTTTATTATTATTCTCCATTTCTTCCATCTTCTTCTTCCTCCTTTTCTCAACTTCACTATCTCCTTTCACTGCCCAATCCTCACTACTACTCAAAACAGCCTCCCCCATCTTCAAATTCTCTCTCTAAATCTGTAAAAATCCAGTCTTTTTTCTTCCTAAACCGAAAAAATCCAGTCTTGAATTGTTGATAAGCTGGGAAAAGCTTGAGGAAGAAAGCTCAGAAAAAAAACTTAGAGTTGTGGGAGTTGTAAATAGAAAACTATATTTGGTAGATATTTTTATGCAGTACCTCGCTTTTCAATTTGAGGTGTGAGATGTCTCAATTCAATTTGAGCTGTTAGATTGGATTCTAATTGTGAAAAAGTTAAATCCCATGGATCATAATTGTGCAAAGGTAAAGTTTTTAAGAAAATAGGTAACCGGTTCAATTGTTTGAAGTGATGTACTTATTTTCTTTAGGAAAATGCTAAAAATATATACCAATAGTGTTTGGTTTGTACCACTCAAAATATTATATCATTATATTGTTGGTGTAATGTAATTAAAGTAGAAAAATTTACTTAGTAAATAAAAATTTTAAAAAATATATATATAAAAATATGTTAATACGATTTTTTTTTCCGAAATTTTTATTTATAAAAATACTTTTTTTATAAAAATAATAAATTATTTTTTAATTGTTTTATAATTTATTTATAGTTGTCATGAAGTTATTTTTCTAATTATTTTTTATTTTTTTAGAATTTATTTGTGGTTGATTTATAGTGATCGTGAGGTTGATATCTTGTTATTTTTAGTTATTTTTTTTTACTTTTTATTGAGTAAAGTATATTTTTGTTTTTTTTAAATTTTATAAGTATCTTAGTATAATTAAAAATTTTAGGCCATAAAATTGTAATAAAACATAAAAGAAAAGTATTTTAAAAAAATTTCTATTAAAGTATCTAATTTTACATGATTTAGTATAATAATTTTTATTAAATATTAGTAACTAATAGTATATGATTTAATATAGTAATTTTTATTAAATATCACTATCCAATTTTAAAGCTTCAATTCTTTAATTTTCTTATATATAATATATATAAATAGCATTAATATATTTTTGAGCATGTTATTATATCTTTCTTCATCCTATAATTATATATGGATATGAGTTTTTTTTGTATGATAATTAAAAATGACATAAAAAAAAGTGTATACCTTAAGAGAAAAGATATATTCATTTCAATATTTTTATGATAAATACTATTTTAGATTTTATATTTTATAAAAATTATTTAATTATTTTTATTAAATAATAATTTAAATTTTGTATTTTTTAAAATAATACTCTAAACAAAATTTTTATCTAATGAAAACTTAATAATAATTTGACATGGAGATTTTAAGACTAAATTGGTTAAATTTTTTGTATCTATTCATGCTGTAAATGGGTTTTAAGTTGATTTTATTAAAAAAATGATAAAAATCAAGCTCGGGATATTATTTTGTATTATGTTTAAAAAATATAAAATCTAATTTATTATTTAATTAATTAGAGAGTACAATCAGTAATTTTTCTAAAATATAAAGTTTAAAATAATATTTATTAATATTTGTATGATTATATATATTTGTTAAAAATTATGGTTATTCTTTTAAATATTTTCTAACATAATTATATTATGATTTGCTGGCTTCTATAATTACTTTTAATATATAAATATAGATATTAGAGAAAATTGCATTAATTACTTTTGTTAAACTATCAAAAAAATTATTTTACTAATGAATAAATACTAAAATTTTACTTTTTCAAATTAAATTATGAAACATTACTTTTCTTGTACTTTAGTACCAATGGTTAAATTTTACTCTTTTGATTAGTTAATATTAATCAACATATTATTTTTCCTTTTCATATTTTTACCATAAAAAATATAAAGTTTTAATTTTTATCCACTAATATAAAATGGCTAAATTTATCATATTTATTATTTATAAAATGATTTTTATGTAATATGAGTGATCTAACACCTCATGACTATATGAGGGACTCATAAACAACCTTTGAAAATATCTAAAATAAAAAAGAAAACCAACCCTTTAAATTTGGGAATAATCCAACGGCTGAGATTGATCCAGCCACTAATCAGTGATCACCGCCTCCAACACAAGTGGTGTTAAATATCTCATAAGCAAAAATATCTACAAAAAAACAACCCCACTTGCGGAGTGGGGCCCACAATGTGCCACGTCATCAGCCCAATCTAATTCCCAATGCCATAGATCAAATGTTAAAGCGCCATTGATCAATACCACTTTTTTTTTTATTTATTTTTATTATTTATTTATTTTGGTGGTGCAAAATTTTCCTTGTAATAAAAAATAAAAAAGAAATAATGATTTAGATATTTTGTTTGTGGGTCCCACCTTTAATATATAGACACAAAGTTTGATACTTTTAATAACAATCCCTATTCTTTTCCTTATTTACCTATAACTTTTTTTAAAAAAAGTTTCAAAAGATTTTATGTTATATTGTACAGTTAATAATTAAATAATTTAATTTAATTTATTACTACCTAAATAAATTTCAATTGATTTAGATTATGAATTTTTATTTAAAAAAAAAAATTAATTTAAATATATTAATAAAAAATAATACGTGAATAATATTTTCATATTTAATAATTAATTACTTATAGAATTTTAAAAATATAACATTACCGTTAAAAATTAAAATTAAATATTTATACTGTAAATTATTTCAAAAATTATTATTTTTCTGTGGTCTGTCTATTTTGTAATAAAAAAATAACTTTTATTTTTATTTAAAATAAAAATATCAAAATGTTTTAAGATATAACTTGTTTTAAGAAATTAAATAACTAATAATTAAAATATATTGTTTCTTTTTTTTCTATTTTTTTAAGAAAAAGCACCCTCTATGTTTCTTCTGTCTAATTTAATTATGAGTAAAACAAATATTCAAATTGTGTTGTTTTTTTGTGTGTGTTTATAGCTATTGTTTAAATTTTTTTCAGATATTTTACAACTTTTATTTATCTATTAGTGGAACTGGAAGATATTATAGAATTGTGTAAATTATCTTAAGATAAAGGACTATTTTGTTATTTCACTAAAAATAGATATTTCTTTCCTTTGGAGTACTCCAAAGTCCATTAACGACGGCTGTCTTTTTTTAAGGACACGATTGTGCCACGTGTCAAATCATCAAAGGAGAAAATTTACTCTCGTGGCCACTAAATTTGGTCAAAACGCTATCTTTCTTTTTTTTTAAAATATAAATTTAGGCGCGTGAGACTTTTGACCCACTCGCCATCTCATTGGTCGTTAAAAATCTTTAAAAGGATTGGCTGGCGGTGATTTTTAGACGGTCTAAAATTACGATAATACCCACGAATGTGTGACACGTGGCATCCTCGTATAGTGGTGCGGCGAATATAAGTGATCGATGTTAAGGCGTAGCTGACATGTGTTTGAGGTTGTTTAGTGGCCCTAATTTTTCCACGTGACCGTTATAGCCTTGGATATCTATATTGACTAATTTGTTTATTGTCACGTGACATGACGTAACATCGTACACGTGACTTTTTATTTAAGTTTCCTCTTTTTTCTGAGATAGTAAATAATAAAATAAGTACCAAAAGTTTTATGTTTGTAAGCGGTATAAATTCAATATTTCATTTTAGCGGTATAAGTACTTAATGTTTGTGAAACTGTAATTTTTCTCTAATTATGATCCGGTTATTATCTTAAACATGGCACATTAAAAACCTAAATTCTTAGTCATTGAGTCTAGATAGAAATATATAGTATCAGTTAGTTCCAAATGTTATTTTGATAAATTTAAAATAGAGTCTGTACTAACAAAACTAGATAAAAATTACAGTTTTACAAACATTAAGTACTTTATGTCACTAAAAATAAACATTAAGTTTATGCCGTTTACAAACATAAAATTTTAACTACTTATGTCACTATTTAGCATTGTTTTTAATATATGAATACAAGCACGATAAAGATAAATGAATAGGATTTTTTATAAGCTTTAATATATTTTAATATTATGATATTACCATCAATTATTTAATTTATTAATGAACATTGATGGTATTTTATTTTTTTATAATAATTTATTTTTTAAAATGTTATTGTACATTGGAGTATCATAATAAATATAGTATTGATTGAGATTTTTGGCAACTAATTTATCGAGTGATTAATTTTTTTAAAAATTAAAATCATGTCTTTATTAAAAGATAACCTCTGTTACCAAATGAGGTAACAAAACAATTAGAATAGACGACTTAAAACGATAATCAGGGCATAATATAGCAGCTTTTGTAAATAAATGAGCCACCATATTTGCTAGTTGTTTAACAAAATGAATTGAAACACTTCTCAGAGAATTAAGTATAGCCTTACAACCATTAATCACTTGACCGAATGTGGAAATCATAACAATATAGCTACGAATTGCTTGCACAACAAGTAGACAAATTCCGTTTTGAAAATAACCTGTGACCATTGATGATTTTTTATCCAACTCAGTGCTTCTCAAATCCCCATTGCTTTGGCAACTTCAGGAGAACTCGACCCCTGGAATAGCTTTGTGCAACCTTCTATCAAGAACTCACCTGAATTGTGTGCCACATACCCAGCACCAAAACTCCAGGCATCCTCAAACAAAGCCGCATCAACATTGATCTTAATACTATCAACATGTGGGACTACCCATTGCTCAGCCCTATCTCCCGATAAGAAATCAGCAAACAAAGGATCTAGATGTTAATTTTGAGCAAGTAGTCATTGCTTAAGATAGTTTGTTGCTGAAGAAACGATGCTTTCGACACCCACAATCTTATTTCACCAAACCTTGTCATTCCTTGCATTCCATATGGCCCAGCAAATAGCCACCAGCAACTAAATACGATCTGTTTCCAACACCAAAAACTGAGAAATACACCAGCCAAGAAAAGAGGTACCCGACTGCAATGTGGTACATATCCCCCACCCGATTCCCGCACATAGTTGGGCTTGAAGCTAAAGCATGTATGATTGTTTCATCCTCAAGTGAACATCTTGGACAAAGATTAGCAACATCAACATGCTTTGATCTTAGCTGAACCATGGTTGGAAGGCAACATTTACCAGCTCTCCACAAAAGATTTTTCATTTTGGGGGGAACTTTGATCTGCCAAAGCTTCTTCCAAAACTACTCCTCCAACACATCATCGACATTAGCAACACCAATCATCTCTTGGAGCAGCCGGTAAGCACTTTTTACGGTGTATAAACCAAACAACTCCTTAGACCAGCTCAAGATATCAGCACCACTCGTCACAGGTAGCAATAGGATAAGATGTCGATCCCTCTATTCAAACAGATTGGCACCAATTTCTTCAACCCAACTCGAGCCATCAACTGTCATAATGTTACACACCTTAGCATGTATGAGACTTGGGTGATTAGAAATTACCATGGGGTTAGTCTCATCGGGCAGCCAAGGTTCGCTGAACACCGATATATCCCCACTGTTCCCGACTGTACAATGAGTCCCTTTGATAACTAAATTTTGCGCCTCCAAGACACTTCGCCAAACAAAGCTTGGGTTGGAGCCAATAGTAGCAGTCAGATACGATCCATGAGGGTAGTATCTTGCATTAAAAATCCGAGCAACAAGAGACTCAGGTTTAGTAATGAGCCTCCAGCCTTGCTTGCCTAAGAGCACCAAATTAAAGTCCTGTAAGTTTCAAAATCCCATTTCGCCCTTACTTTATGGCTTCAAAGCTGCTTCCATCGAGTGGTTAATGTTAATAGAGTGTATAAGTAGTGAAATTTCTACGTGATTCATGCATTAAAAAGTCTTAGTCCACAAGTCACTTGTATTGAAATTGAGAGTTATAATTATGACAGAGTGTTTAGACGATTTGACAACCTTTATCTAAAATTCTTCCCCCTTTTATAGTGGACATGTCTTCCTATTTATAAAAAAAAAAAAATGTGGCTTATTCAAGAAGGCAAAGGCCCATTTATCTTACAATCACTACTACGAAAAAGATTTTTTGTGTTGGTCAATGTGTTTGGTTAAAGTCATTGACCGGCGTAAAAGTTAACCCTCACTTTTTTGCTTTTATTAGTAACGTATGCAAATAATGATTAATTTGCATCAGTTGTAACTCTGACACTAAAATAAAAACTAACGCTAAAGATATAAAATTAAAAAAAAAAATAATATCAATAAGCTTTTACCGTCGATCAATATTTAAAGCAAAAATGGTTAGCTTCTATTGCTAACTAACGCTAAAGTGGGTATCTTTTATTGATAACTGACGCTTAAGGCGTCTTCTTTTACAAAAATAATAAAAATAAATAAAAGAATCATCAGTTATGGTTTTCGGCCCATTTAAAGAAAAAACCCTAATATAAACCTAACATTATAACCTAACCCTCTAGTTGCCCACTATTCTCTCTCTGTTGCACCGTGGAAGCTTTCTCCCTCATTTTTTTTTTCTTTCCTTGGTTGTTAGATCCAGATCTAGATCTAGATGGTGCTAGGTGAGATTAATCTAGTTTAGATTTTTTTTTCTGTATTTTTTGTTCACATTGGTTCGTAATTGAAGCAAAGAATTAATTTACATCGCCGCACTACTATTTGCATCGATCATGAAATGAAGCAAAAAAAAAAAAATACATCGATTAAGAACTAAAGTAAAAATAACAATATTTGTATTTATAGCTATAACGTCGGTCACACTAACTCACACAAATATTTTATATGTTACTTAAAAATCGTAGCAAAAAACTTTTTTTGTAGTAGTGAATTCTCTTTTTGGTTGTATTGACTGAGGATTGTTTCCTTAGTGTGGAGGGTTTTCCCTCTTCACGAGCTTGCAGACTAGGGCCAAGATAGGTGTTTGGTGAGAAAGGACAGGGCATGTCTGTAGTTGATGTGACTACTGAGGGCATGAGCTTCATATACACAACTGTGAAAAATACATGTTAGAAAGGGAGCAATGAAAATTTCTAAGTTATTTATTTACTTTTGTGGGAAACTCATTTTTTCGCTTGTACATAAGGGATATGCTACAATATTTTTTCTAATAATGCACTACGAAGGTTGGGGCGACATGCATCGGGGGGATCCGAGGGGTCTTGACCTTCCCAGATGTTATTCCCCCTTTATATTTTACTTACGTAATTTTTTGGGTTGACGCGACTCTCCGGGAGGGTGCTTTCCTCTCAGAGCTACTTGCACTTTTCCCAAGAAATAATTATTACTAAGTGTCTTAAGTCAGACCCCTCTTGCCACATGGCTAACTCTCTAAGTGCCATGTGGATGGTCTAAATTTTGGAATAACATATAGCATATCTATTTTTGTGCTAAATTTAATATAATATATAAATTTTACCCTAGTTATGGTCTTAAATCAATAGGAAAATTTAATTTTTTATGCATATATTACTCTAAAATTAATCCGTTAAACCCATATGTATTAATATTAGCCAAATAGGTCAACATTTCTTTTTTTTTTTCTCAAAATACCCTCCCCATTTTCAAACAGCCACTATCTCTCTACCCTCTTTCCCTCTCTCGGTCTCTTCATCTTCTCTGAATGAAAACTCGAACCCCTACCAATTTTCCATCCGAGGATTCACGCAACCCACCACGACCCACGACCCAAACACCATCCTTCTCTACCACCCACGACGACTGTGAATGACGACCACCGTGACTGACGAACTGAAGACCTATTTCTCCACGACCACCGCGACCCACAGACCCAATGTCAAAGGTAGTGTTTTTGAATCTGTGATTTTTGAGTTAGAAAATACATTTTCTAGGTAGGCCAGATACATGTTTGATGCATCCCTGATGTAGGCCCGATACATCATGATGTAAAAATTGGATCTGGGTTGAAGACAAATGCTCGATATAGGGCCTGATAGGGTCCGATATAGAGTTCGATAGGGCCGATGGGGCGATGGCGATGAATATTTTTCAGAAAAATTGACTGGCCATTAGGCCCCATCGAGTTCTATATCGAGCTTTTATCTTCAACCAAGATCCAATTTTTTCATCACGATGCATCGGGTCTGCATCGAGAATGCATCGAGCTTGCCTAGAAAATGCATTCTCTAAAGCAGAAATCATAGATTCAAATCTAACCCTAATCTAATCCAAAATGTACATATCAGACCTTAAATCTATCAATAAATAATATTTTAACCCTAAATCAATAAGAAAAACATTCAAAATACCATAGGGGGAAATCTTACCTTGGTAGTTGTTCGTCTTCATGGTGGGTCGACTCGGTGGTGGGTGGAGTGGGTCTTCGTCCTCACCATGTGGTGCTCAGATGGTGGGTTCGGTTGGTTGGACAAAGTTCGAGAGAAAGAGAGATAGGGGAGGAAGAGAGAGAGTCAGTTTTTAGAATGAGAGGGGTAAATAAGTTTTTAGTAAAAATTAATCTATTTTACAAATTTTGAATAGTTTTGAATTAGTGAATTAATTTTAGTCCAATTAATGCATAAAAAAAATTAAATTTCTTAATTAATATTACATTGCTAAAATATATCATACTTTATAAAGAAAATTAAAAATTATTCCAATAGTATATCAAAAATCATGTTAAATTTGATACATACTAAAAATTATATTGAATTGACACGTACCAAAAATTGTACTAAACTAAGAATAAATAAAAGTCAAGTTGTGCTAAAATATGTAATAAAATCCTATTTGAATAAAAAAGAAATCAAAAATTAGTGGTTATTGATAGTGACTTTAGACTTATCACCCCCATCAAGTAGACAAGGGTCAATAATGTCTCATTTATATTGTTGGGCATATTTCTCTATTCTACAATCAATAAAAACAAATATCTACATCTAATCCTAGAAAATCAAAAACCTATAAATGTTCACTTTTTTTTCCTTAAGAAACTCATTCAACATTAATCATATTAATTAATTAAGATTTTTTTGGGTGAGAGAATGAGAGAGGTTGATCGGAAAGAGACAATACATAATAATTATACTCAAACTTATTTTTTATAAATGCTTTTTAATTACTTTTATAAACGAAATGAATGGCTAATAAATTAATTAATATATAGTTAGACACAAAGTCCTCTTAAATATTTTAGAAGTCATGTTTAAATTTTAATTGTTCAATTTCATTAAAAAGATGTTTTGATACATTTTTATCTGCTTCGATATACAAACGAGTTTATTAGTTCAATTTTTATTTTATAATTATGTATGATGTAATTATTTTGAATCACTTATAAATTTTTTAAAATTTCTGAATAGTTTATAATACCAAAAATAATATACACTATACCTCCCAAAAAATTGTTCTAGTATATAATTGTTTGGACATTCATAAAAGCTTTTCAGTTTAATTCTTTTTTTATAGCCGTGTATATTGTATTTATTTAAAATTATTTATAAATTTTATAAAGAATTTTTAATATTTATAATACCGAAAAATAAAATAAAAATATTTTTTTACACTTATAGTTTTTTTTTTCATATAAGTAATTATTTTAACTTTATTTTTAATATTATAAATTATTTATAATTTTTTTAAAAAAAATTATAGGTAATTTTAAATAACTACAAAGCATACAATTATAAAAAAAAATATATATTTATATATATATATATAAAGCTCTCTTAAATACCGAAACAGTTAATAAAGAGTGTATCAAACAACCTTTTGAAAGATTTTACTATACACTTACCCTATAATTTTAAGTAATGATATTGTCAATTTGAACCTTTTTATTTTTTATTTTTTATCCTCCCTTAATTAAAAATACATGCATAATGAAAGCAATAAAAATGTATTTTTTTCTTGGTGTAATAGATGAATTAATGTGCCATCTTGAAGAATATAGGAAAAAGAAATGAAGATGTTTTCTAGTGTCCAAAAAGAATATATATAATGAATTCTTTTTAAGGACATTTGTTGTTGTTTCAAGGCTATATAACATGCTATGTTCATATATATATATATATATATATGGATATGGGTGACTATTCAATAGTTACATTTTTATTGTAACTATATGGTTATATTTTTTTTTGAACCTGTAATAGCAGGTTACTAATTGTTGCTAAATTTATAATCACTACGCAAGTATACGCAATCAAGTAGTAAACTCACACAGGTGAGGTCGAACCACAGGGAATTGGACTAATTACTACTAAATTATACTATTGATTCTATCTGGTAAAAGAATACTTTTTATGAATTAAATAAAACAATTCAGGAAATTAAAACTAACAAAAGGGAGATTAATCAAGATAAGAAAATAGGGAGACGAATCCTGTTGTTAAGTTACCAATGTTAATGTTTAAATGCTATCCTTCTCTTGAAGTGAACGACAGATTATGAATTAACCTAGCTCTTTTCAGATCTTCTAGGTTCTAAATCTCATGCTCTCTAATTAATCTCTTAATTAAACAAACATGAAATCAGCATTAAGCAATAATCTAAATGTCACAAAGGCTATGTAAATACTTTCGTTTCACATCAAAACCTAGACTATCCAATTTTAGCATTCTCTATTCTCACTTTTCAGATTTCGAATTGAGATCATAAAACATGTAAAAGGTGATCAATCTTGCACATGGAAATTAAACACAAATATGAATAGTATTCACAATCAAGATGGAGGAATGGCAATTAATCATTAACTAGGAAAAACTTAAACAACATTCATCATTCTCCTTAAATAGGAGTTTAGTTCAAAACATCCATAATCAAATCCATAATTAATATTGAAACAGAAAATAGCATAGAAAAATTAAAGAGAAGAGAAAGAACTAGTTGAAGCAATTGATCCGGATCGCCACAAGCCGCTCTTCTAGCCTCCTCCTTTGTTTCTAGGGTTCCAATTCTGAATAATCCCTAATTTTCACGAACTCTCACTATTTAAACCAAGTCTCAACTTAAAAATTCGTGAAATTACGAAACTGCCCAAAAATCCCGTCACTGGGGTCCCCGTCGCGACTGGCAATGCCCCCGTCGCGACGGGGTTAAGCAACTTTCTCTCGAACTTCTCTCTGCCACTTCCCGTCGCGACGGGGATATTGTCCCGTCGCGACGGGATTTGGCAGCAACATATTTTTTTGGTTTTTCTTCTCAATTCTTTCACCACTTGTCCTCAATTCTTGTAAATACTTTCTTTAAACACCCGGGGACCTGACACAAAAGAATCAAGCGTAAAATAGTCCTAAAACTAGAAACAAAGAGTGAAAACTAACCGAAAATATGACCCGAAACTTAGACTAATTTTAGCCTAACAAATTCCCCCAAACTAGCTTCTTACTCGCCCCCGTGTAAGGTAAAAAAAAACTAACTACGCTGTCAGATAATCACTATGCTGCTGACTCATGCTCTGTTTTCTTCCTTGCATAAACTAGAATTTCGATCCTTCTAACTCTAACAATTAACTTAGATGCTCAAATCATAGCACTATGTACAACTGCAAAAATTTATTCAACTGTGAAACATTGTTATAAAAGTTTTACTCTTTCCAATAGTTCCACAGCCCAATAACATTGTTAAAAAATTATGAGATTTGATGGAATAGTCTATTATTTATTATTTATTTATTTATTATTATTATTATTATTATTATTATTATTATTATTATTATTTTATATTGCATAATCCTTGGCTGATGGTTCTTGGGCCACTACGTACTGTGGTCCTTAAAATGACAAATCAAATTATAAATGTAACATTTCATAGGGATTTTTTTGTATTAATTAAGTTTGTTGGAATCATTTAATTGAATTTGGAAAAGAAATATATTGAAGAAAATAAATATTACAAATATATATATATATTAAATTAATGAATATTAAAGTATATTATTTGATTTTAATTTTATGTTGAGGTTTTTAACATTGTTTTTTTTTTTTAGAAAATAGAAATATATATTTAATCGGTAAATCAAACAAATACCATGTACATGAGAATAAAGCTCTAGCTAGCCATTTAATTTTACGTTGAAGTTTTCAAATTTGATTTGATCATGCCAATTTACTTAAACTTAGTTAAGGATTTCATATCTCACTAAAAAAAATATTAATTTTGTTCGGACATATTCATTTTCGATAAATAGGGAAATTATATATTAATTTTTAGGTTCGGGCATATATTTCTATATTTAGTAATAATTATGAATTTGACCTTCTCATAAAGTTTTTTTACATTCTCGCCCAACTTAAAACAAAATTCTCTAAAGCCCTTGATCGTGTTAGAATTTAGAGATAAGATGAATAATTGTTCCATCTCAAAACCAATTAACAATGGAAGGGGTAGTTCATTCGTCTTATATATAACAATTTATTTTCATACATTCAGGGGCGGATGTACATTAGAATTTATGGTGGCCTTGGCCCCCCTAGCTTTCTACAAATGAAATATATCATATGTAATAATAATTAACAACCAATATTAAATAAAAAAACTAAGTTGAAAAGTCAAATGTAAATATAGTAAAATCAATACAAATAAATTAAGAGAATTGTTAACTATGTATTTTAAAAAGATAAAAATAATATTTAAATATATATAATAAAATATAATTTTTCTTGATAATAATAAAAGATTAATTACATTTCAAAAAGACAATATATATAATTAGTTAAATGAATATGTGCAAGTGTGGTTCTATATAAATTAACATAATAAATTAAAGATACTTAAAAAAATATGTATGATAATTTTAATTAAATGATGAGTTTTATATATTTATCTTAATTTATAATATTTATAAAAGTTTTAAATAGAATCTAGGAGAATAATATATTGGATCACCAATAAATATAATTAACACCATCTAAAAATAAAAATTTATAAATATTGTTATAAATATTAATAATTATGTGGATGTCCAAATCTTTTATTTATTACCATTAATTGTAATCAACATTCATCTTTTTCTTAGTTTCCCTTTTTCTTAGTTTCTTAATATCTCACTCTTGTATTTGTATAAATAGGGGTTCACCCCATTGGAATAAAGAACTCAGAAATTCTCATTCACTTTCTCTTTCTCTCTTCATCTTCTTCTTCTTTCCTCTCTTCTACTTTATATTATTTTATAACACGTTATCAGCACGAGTCTCTGCCCAAGCTTCAAGCATGAATCTCTGCCTAAGACCCAATGTAAGTATTTTGTTAAAGTTCTTGAATTGTTTCAAAGTCACGATACACTAAATATATATTTATATATATACTCATCTGACTGAAACAATTTCAAGAATCATTTGGTTTCCTTTTTCTTTTTTTATCTATATATCTATATATTATATATGTATGTATATGTTTTTATATATTTATTATTAATTTCATATATATATTATGTTCTTATCATTCATAATATTTACAATATATGTGTGCCTATGATATGATAGAGAAAATCTATATAAATTATACATATATCTAAAAGATTATGTATTATCGATAAAATATTGCATATATCCTAAAGATTATGCATCATCGATAAAATATTGCATATATCCTAAAGATTATGCATCATCGATAAAATATTGCATATATCCTGAAGATTATGCTTCATCGATAAAATATTGCATATATCCTAAAGATTATGCATCATCGATAAAATATTGCATATATCCTGAAGATTATGCTTCATCGATAAAATATTTGCATATATCCTGAAGATTATGCATCATCGATAAAAAAATTGTATATATCCTGAAGATTATGTATCCTCGATAAAATATTGCATATATCTTGATGATTATGCGTCCTCAATAAAATCTTGCATATATTCTGAAGATTATGCAAACGTAATATTCATTATATAGTTGATGGATATATAATGAAAGAGATGAATACATATTTATATATATGTTCTTGTATTCTTTGAGGACAATGAAAAGTAATCTAATATCGATATAGATTTTGACAAACATTTCCTGAAGTAAATGTTTTATATTTGTCAAAAAAAATGATTGTATTTATGTAAATACAACTAAAGAATCATTAAAAATGATTATTATTGATGCAATTTTATAGTGGGTTTTGAATACCTAAAAAGAATGTTAAGAAAATTGCATTGAAATATCAAAGTATAAGAATAACAATGAGCATGACTAATGTTATTTAAATACATGAGACATGTATTTATTGTTCATCATTCCCTGCAGAGAATGATACGAATTGAATTCAATTACTTTTAAAGGTTACTCGTATTAGTCATGTTATTATACATTGTTATTACTTGCAATGTTGGAAATTATTGAATCTGACATATATTAAAGATTAAATTTTGCATACATCTTGGAGACTATGCAAAAAAATTGCATTCATATATTCTTTGAAATATTGTTAAAGAAATTGCTGAGTAATTTCTTTTTATATATGAACAAGTAATAAATTTTTAAGAAATTTATAATAATGTTCTACTTGTTCAACGTCATTCCCCGAAGTGAATGTAATAATTTTAAATAATCAATGGCATTGTTTGCTACTCAAATATTTCCAGAAGAAATTGGAAACAACCAAAAGATGAACTACCACACACAATCAAAGTGCATAAAATCTATATATCATGTGTGGAATTGAATAATAGTGGTCGCGTACCTGTAGTACGGACACACTTATAATCAAGATAAAAGTATACTTGATTATTTAATAGAATGTGAATTGTACAAACTTATTGTACATTTAGAATATTTAAATATCATTACCTAAAGAGAATGAATAGACATGAAATTCTATTTCAAAGAATATAGATTTCACATATATTGGTAATGCCATAAGCAAATTAATATATACATATTTTATTATTTCTTGAAATCAATAGTTTCAAACTATTGTTGGTACATGATATGTAAATATATAGTTACCATATAATTCAGTTTGAATATTCCCAAAAGTGGATATATAATTTACTAATATTTGTTAGTGATCCAATATAATCAAAGTGATAAAGAATCACAAAATGATTAGTTGAAAAGCTTCCTGAAGAAGTCTTACATACAATTGCTACTTTGAGCAGTAAAATGTCTTTGTATGTACCTAGATGTGTAACTTTTATCTAGTTATGAAAGTGATAATAAAGAACTTATTATATGTACTTGTTGTACATTTAAATATATAATATATCAAGTCATGATAATTAGACTGATGAATAGTCTATTAATAAATTAGACGACTTGTTAAAAAGATATCAGGAAAAATGAATGATATGTTATGGTTATATCTATTTGACCATTACAATAACATGATGAAGTTGTCATGTATCTTTTAAATTATACACATCATTGAATTGATGATAGTGATTCATGAAGAGTGTATATGTTTTGGAGAATAATATAATTATATTATTCGTGTATATAAAAATGAAACTTGTAATGATTATGTTGTAATGAATTTACATTACCTTTTGAAAGTTTCATTGAAATACAAATTATAGTGAACTTGAAGTTCATGAATTGAATTTTTTGACATGATCAATCATATGCAATAAATTGTCAAAGAATTTGACTAAAATTTGTTGAAGAACCAGAAGATTCTTCTCATTGTTAATTTATAAGGCTCAAAAGAAGAATGTGCATATATTTGCACATAGAAAATATTTAAATTATATTTCTTTAACAATCTTGAGCCATTGTTAGATTTTTATTGCATAGTTTCTTATCGATGTGATAAGATTATATGATCATGCGTTTACAAAATGTGTAAATTTATGTATTTCTAATTATACACGTATGACTCATTCTTAGAAATGAATTAAGTTCATAAGGATTGAACTTAAAACTGAAGTTTATTGAACCTGAAGTTCAATGTCATATAGTATATATGAGTTTAAACAAATATTGATTCATTGTGATATACTGAAATCCCTACAGGTATATTAATATTATTAGATATCACAATTTTTAAAAATTCTCTCGATCAGGGGGAGAGAAGCAGTTGGGATCGATGATAATTTTTGAAAAATGATCCTTGCACAAAGTATATAAGAACAATATAGTTCAAAATGATATATACCAACTGCAAATCAATATTATTCAAATTTGAGATAGAATGAGTTGAAAACGCCTGAAGCGTAAATGAACAATGTAGAAATTATTAATAAATGTTCATTTGATTTGCCCTGAAGTTGTTAAATCTAGAGGTACTCATGGAGATACCTTAATGTTATAAAGTATTAAAATGATAACCGTGATGAAAACGGTACTCGAAAAGACTCCCAAGAGAAGTTAGACATAACACATTTGATCATAATTGAATCCCTGAAGTGATTCTATATAGGTACCTATAAATGATAAACATATTTGAAAAATATGTAATTTAAAGAGATCTCTATAAGTTATGTCAATATGGGAGGAAATTATCATTTATTGAAATTTTTGTCGACAATAAATATTGAATGTTTGCATATGCAATAAATTAACATGAGATAGCAAGGATCATGGTATTAGATTTGTCGAGAATTATCGACATACATTTTGATTTTTGGCCAAAATATTATGACGCAATCCAGGCAAATTTACTCACATAAAGTGAAGTAAGACCTGTAGGGTGTGCAAATAAATATTTCTAATGAGAAATTTGCATATATATATATTTGTACATAATGAATTGCTGTACAAAGTTTGCATAGACATGAGATTGATTGAAGTAAGGCTTAAATATTGAGAAAATATAATCATGATTTGATTATAGCCTGGAATATATTTTATGAGGATTTATAAGCGTCACATAAATGTTGCAACAAAAAGTTATTTATTTGGAGCTCCTAATATAGTGAGATTTTGAAATAAGCCTTATCTAAAAATTCTAGAAGAATTTAATACATGTCTTAAGTGATATAAATTCAAAGTCGCGCGCACTACATGACAAAGATCTTTGTATGAAATAAAGACATGTAAGTAAATTATTGTTTGAAAAATACGTATAGTTGTCTATGCAGTATAAATACGTAAATTATACGTTGTGATAGACTCTTGAAGAGTTTTTGATTAATTGAAGAACAAACTTTTATTTCTTTTGTATTTCGAGAAATATTAATGTATAAAGTTTGTTCATTAGTATTGAAGTCCTGAAGTACTTCATATGTATCAAGAATTATAAATATATGATCATTTGATATGGAAATTAAGATCATAAAACAAGATGGAATAAATATATGGTCTTGGAGTACCATCATTGTCACAAATGAAAATTTATAGTACCATTAATGTGTTATGTTCATATCTACTTGAAATGTTAAATTTTAGTATGAACAAGATTGTATATACACATGAATGATACAATTAATTGGATAAAGATTAATGTTCCACGAACCCCTCATCTATAATTTAGAAGTCCATACATACTCTGGAAGAGTTATAGAAAATATATGATCAAAGATTATATATGGTGATATTTTAAAAATGATAACAATAATCTTATGAGATCTATTATCACCAAAAGAATTATGGATCATATGTGCATGAGGGGGAGACATATTCATGTTGCACTCTTTTTCCCTTAGTTCAGGTTTTGTCCCAATGGGTTTTCCTGGCAAGGTTTTTAACGAGGCAACTTGCAAATAATTATGAATATGAAATACATATTGTACTCTTTTTCCTAGCTCAGATTTTGTCCCACTGGGTTTTTCTGGCAAGGTTTTTAACGAGGCAACTATAAATCATGTTAACATACTTGCATTTTATGAAGCAAGTAGAGAATGTGTGTGAGTGAGATCATTGGCATAACATATTCGGGAAACATATGGATTGCACTCAATAAAGAAGTATCAACACAAACAGTTCTCTATGGATAATACTGCTTGCATCGCTCAACTAAAAGGAGGTACATTGAAGGAGATAGAGTTAGAACACATTTCACGAAATTCTTCTTTATACGCTTCAAGAAAATACATATTGGTGTTCAACATATTCAATCAAGTGTCAATCTTGCAAACTTATTCACAAAGTTATTACCAACATCAACATTTGAGAAGACGGCAGACAAGATCGAACTTTGTCGATCAGAAGATCTCCACAAATGCCTAAATGAGGGGGAGTTAGTTTACACTATACTCTTTTTCCTTTGATCAAGTTTTCAGCAAGATTTTTAATAAGGCAGTTATTATGGACATCCAAGGAGGAGTGTTATAAATATTAATAATTATGTGGATGTCCAAATCTTTTATTTATTACCATTAATTGTAATCAACATTCATCTTTTTCTTAGTTTCCCTTTTTCTTAGTTTCTTAATATCTCACTCTTGTATTTGTATAAATAGGGGTTCACCCCATTGGAATAAAGAACTCAGAAATTCTCATTCACTTTCTCTTTCTCTCTTCATCTTCTTCTTCTTTCCTCTCTTCTACTTTATATTATTTTATAACATGAAATTTTATTTTGCATGTGGCGCTTATTATTGGCCCCCCTAAATATTTAATCCTGCCTTCGCCCCTGCATACATTAGCAATGTTAGACTAACTTTAATACACTTCTTCACGTTTGGGCCTGGAAAGTGTGGGTATAACGAACGACCTTTAAGAAATCACAGGACCAAACGTGACATTTGAAAGAATCCCACAAGGCCAAATATCGAGAAATTTGTGGGTGTACACATCGGGAAATTTGTGGATTTTAAAACAGGTCAAAGACCCAAACATTAGAAATTGGAACACAATGGTCAAAAAGTCTTAAATGGAGGTTAAAGGGGAGATAGCCCACCGACAGCACTTTGGCTCACAACGGATCACAAGTGGCTTTGATATCATATTAGAATTTAGAGATAAGATGAATGGAGTTCTATTTCAAAACCAATTTGCAATAGGAAAAGTAGCTCATTCATCTTATGTATTACAATTTATTTCCACACATTAGCAATGTGGGACTAACTCTAATAGATCGTAAGTCTATGAGTTTTATGGACTCTTGTTGAAATTTCAAGCTTATGGGATTGTAGTCCCACTAAAAAAATACATTTAAAATAATAAAAAAATATTTTAATTTAATAATTATACACCACAATAGTAAAATCTCACAAATAATTTTATAATAATTAAATCTCTACAAAATTAAATAAATTTAATAAAATTGATTATAATTTTTGTTTAAAATAAATAGAATTTTTTTTTATAACAATTAATATAGAGTAAAATTTCTAGGTCTCTCGCAGCTTTTTTTTTAGATACTATCTTTTATTTTAGGAGAGTTATTTGTCAAATCACTAATTTTAGGACCAATATAAAAACAATTTTATTATGATGGTATAAATATATAGGAAATTTTTTAGGAAGGAACATCATCACTTTTGTTCATGTTTTTGTGTGAGCGTTTTCTATTTTGAGCAGTTAGAGAAATTATATTTTATTTTTTATTATGAATTCATTTGGTATGTCATATTATACCGTTTAATATTATATTGAATTATATTTTATATTATACGTTTATATAAAATTATATGGGATACGATTTTTATAGGCATATAAATATATAATATTTAAGTATAAATTAAAATTTAACATAGTATTATATAAAAGTATGATATATAACTCAATTTAATATAATACAATACAATATAATACAACCTAATACGTCGTACCAAACAAGTCCTATATAATATATATAGTAGTTATAACATACTTCTCACATACTTTTGGAAAATTCTTAATAATTCAGTTCTATTTCACTATAACATAATTGACACCCACTTCTCAGATCTTGCATCAAAATTATAAAAGCAATTAATTGATGACCAAACAATTAAAAATAATTAAGTATGAATGAAATAGAATACATAGAAATTGAGGGAAGATAAAATCATATTAAAACCATAAAATAATGTCAACAATATCCATCTAAACCCTAATTAAGTGTTTAGCTACATATATTTATGAGAGCAAAATCACACATATTAACTTAAGAAAAGAGAAGAAAATAGAGAAGAAAAGAATGCTGAAAAATCTCTGAAGAATACCTCTAGTATTGCAGTTGATCTCTGAAATTCGTATCTATAGACTGTTGTTTATTTCCTTCTAAATTGCCTGAAATCAACTGAATTTCACTCTTTATATAGCCATTGAGGGATTGAAAAGATAAAAACGCACATGTTGATGATAGCCAAACCTTAAATCAGTTTTGAAGAATACCGTTTTACCCTGAAGTTGATCAAACAGATAATCAATTCTAGGCAAAGGGTATTTGTTTTTAATAGTTAACTTGTTCAGCTCCCGATAGTCAATACACATTCGAAGAGTCTCCTCCTTCTTCTAATTTACAAATAAAATTGGAGCTCCCAAGGGCGACACACCGGATTGAGTGAACCCTAGATCCAACATCTCTTGAAGTTGTATCTTCAGCCCTTTCAATCTTATCTTAATTAGGTTTCTTTTGATATTTGGAGTTGGCGCCTACATAATAAAAATGAGAGTAAGATTGAACAAAGTAAAATATGTGACCAATAAGCTAATCCCCATTGATATGAAGTGGAGCACTTTATATATAGGGTTTGGAATAATTAGGAATGTTGGGCAGTGACATGGACGTGTCTCCCAAGTCTAATTTTAATTTGTTATAATAAATTTCAAGGCCATGAATATGGTGTTCATGCTTATTAGGGTTAGAAGATGCAAACGAAGATGAAGACAGAGATAAGAGATAAGGACGAAATGAATAAAGCTTTGTTAATCGAGAGAGTAGTAGAAAAGATCAAGAACCTTAACAAACTATCTTATCTAAGTGTTACTATGGTAAAGTCATTTTCTAATAAATTAGTTGTCAAAATATTATTTAATTTATTATGAATATTTAATTCACTTAAATATATTTTTCTTGTGGTAAATGACGTTTTATGGCTGTACTATATTGTTTAGGAATTGTTTTGATAAGAGAAAAATAATTCTCTTTATGGAATGTTTGAATAAATAGTTTATATATATAGTGTAACTGATCCTAAATGATTGAGATTTGATATTTTTAATTTTGCTATGTATATAGTAAATTGTGTAATCATTTTATAGCAAGAAATAAAATTAAATTCGTGATCTTGGCTCTACATGAAAAATTTGTTGGTTCCGTTTGAGTTGTCACTACAGAGTGTGTTTCAATCGCTGCAAATCAGGGTTTATTTTAATGAAGTTTCATACAATTGTAAAAAATGTATTGTGGCTGTTTCTAGAATTTTTATATGCTATAAATAAGATCTAGAGAGCTGTCAATCGTTCTCATCTCTTCAAGTCTTATTATTTTATATTTTGAGATTTGTGTGAAGAGTGTTTATTGTGAGAAAATTTACAATGTTTTACTAAGTTTTAGTTTTTATTTTAATATTCTTTTATTGTTCTTAGAATAAGATGAAGAACTTCGTTGAATAAGAGAAAAATTCTTTAAAAGAAGACTTGTCCAAGATTTATTTAACGTCTAGCTCTTGTTTTTTAAGATTATATTTTCAAAAAACTTATGTACTATATTGTAAATATAGCTGATTTTTCATGTTAATGTTAGTTAAATTTTATTAGAAAAAATGCACATTTATAGCATTTATGCACTAAAATTATTTTTTTTAGGAAGAAAAAATATATAAATTGTTACCCAAATTATTTGTTGTAGTGTATACGTAGTAGTAGAAGATAAAACTTATCTACGGAAAAGAACAGGCCCCCATGCGGAACAAAGAAACCTCACTTAATCTAAACCGTTCATTTGGAATGTATGGTGTAGATTAAAGACATGTGTATGATCAAACAAACTCTAATAAAATTTCTTAAAAAAATCATTTTTTTTTTGTAGATAATGCATGTATGACACGTCTGTAGACGAGTATATATCCAAAAATCTGATTTTTATGTCTCCTTCACATCCATATTCACACTGTATAAACACTAAAGCCACTATCTTTCCCCCCAAAACCCTCACTTTCTTGCATTTTCTTTCTCATTTTAACTCAATCCAAACACTTTTTGCAACTACCCACAAGCTCAAATTTTCTGATCAAAAATGGCTACTTTACTAACTTCTTTGCAGACAACCCCTCTTCACTCCCTTTATTCCTCTTCATCGTCATCTTCAATGGCAACAACCCTTTTATCTGGATCATCTGTAAAGCCCCAAATAGCCCCTTTAACTTCAACTTTCTTGAACCCATGTAAGTTTGTGAAAACCATTTCTGAGATTTTGCCCAGAAAGAAGTGTAGTAGTATGTCTTGGGATGGTCCACTTTCTTCAGTCAAGCTCATCATACAGGGCAAGAATTTAGAGGTAGTTTACTTGATCTTACTTGGGTTTTCTTTCAATTCATGAAATATGTAATGAAAATTTCTCAGTTTTGTGGTTTTAATTGTGTTATTTGATTATAAATAAGCATTTGAAGAATTTTAATCACAATCAAGGCATTAGCTCAATGATTATATTGGAGTTACATATGTAGTGAAATTTCGAAACCCCTTTAGTGTTTAAGTTTTGACTAGATTGTTTTTCCATACTAAATTCTAAGATGAAATTGAGTCAATTAATGTTTTGGATTACAATTGTCACTAATACTACACAGTGTTACACATTGAACTAAATCGAAATTGGAGACTTGTTCTTACACTATGAAAATAGTTCAGGGACTCATTAACAATTTTATAGTTGTATGAAATGCTTATAGATATGTAATGTCATTTTCACAAATGGATTATCAATGAAATGAATGAGAATTAGGAGTATTCCTATTGGAGTTTGACACTGACTCGAAGAGTGCTTCCCTATTGCATAATGCAGTTGACAGACACAGTTAAAACTCATGTGGAAGAAAAGGTTGGAAAAGCAGTTGTAAAGCATAGCCACCTAGTGAGGGAAGTTGATGTTCGGTTGTCAATTCGGGGCGGTGAGTTGGGAAAAGGACCAAGGATTAGGAGATGTGAGGTACAAAACAACCTTACTTATTTTGGTTTTTGATACTACTTTTTTTATGGGATTGCAGCGAATAGTTCGGTGTTTGAGGATTTGTGTTCTCTCAGGTGACTTTGTTCTTGAAGAGACATGGGGTAGTTCGGGCCGAGGAGGAGGCAGAGACAATGTATGCAAGCATAGACATTACTTCCTCTATTATACAGAGGAAGTTGAGGAAAATCAAGGAGAAGGAATCAGACCACGGCCGACACATGAAGGGATATAACAGGTCGAAAGTTAGAGATCCTTTGACTCCTCCATTAGAGCAATTCGAAGAACCAGCTCCCGAGGAAAAGGAGGAGGAAGAGGAAGAGGAAGGAAACATTATTGAGGAGGTTTTCACCTAACTTTTTCATTGAAATCATAGTAAAACTTATGGAATAGAATTAGATTGCATCTTGATTTAAGTCCAATTATATATCTTCAGTTTCCTTTAGCTTTAATCATCATTTTCACCCTGATAATATTCTCAATACATTTCAGATTGTTCGAACAAAATACTTCGATATGCCACCGTTGACTGTCACCGAAGCAATTCAGCAACTTGAAAACTTAGATCATGACTTCTATGGCTTCCGAAATGAAGAAACTGGTAAAAGAAAAAACAAAACAATGTCCTTTGCTTATTAAGTTTACATCATTATTAGTTTAATATGTCCATTGGTTGATTACTCTGCAGGCGAAATTAACATAGTGTACAAAAGGAAAGCAGGCGGGTATGGACTTATTGTACCGAAAGATGGAGCTTCGCGGTTAGAAACTAAGGTGGTGGTGGAACCAGCTAAGGAACACTCATTGGCAGAATAAAAAATTGGAGTTTCCTTCTGTATAGACTCGAAATTCGCATCAACTAATTTGAAGGCAAGTGCTGCATAATACAATGTGGATTTCTCCCCAGAGAATTTGATACCATTTCTAGCCAAAGTTCCAATATGCATTGCATGAACAAAGTTTTTTTTTCCAGATGTTCTTGTAAAATGAGATACCCCATGATCTAATTTTGTGTCTGAACACAAAGACATCACATGTAACATGTTTTAGTCTGTAATTTCTATGTTATATAAATGGTCAAATTCAAATTATATGAATGAGAAAACTCATATGTTAAGAATTATCATCTTGATTCTCATACCATAGTGTTAGTATGTTTTTTAGGTACTATAAAAGTGTTATGAATTGCATAGTATTTATTACCATTTAGAGTAAATTCTACCTTAAATCACAAAATTTATAGTATATAATAAAATACATTCCATTCTTTTTTTCCCATAATGAGTGACAAGTCCATTTCCTATATATGTAATTTTTAAAGTGTCATAATGCTTCATTTTGAACTTTATTGAAGGCAATCTTGAACATTCTACAAAAAAGTGTTGCTCTTTTGTTTCTTTCTCAAGAAAATTGGTCTCATAATAGTATTAATAAACATAAGAAAATGGTCTCAAACTAACAAAAAAAATGTCATATATATATAGTTTTAAACTTTATTAATATTAGTCTTGATAAATCAGCAACATTTTTTGTTGCTGTTTTTTGTTCCTCTCTTCCCAAGAAAAATGAAAATGGTCTCAATTAAAAACCATATATAAATTATGGTATAATTAGAAACTAATAATTAATTAATTATTAATAGAGAAAACTCTAAACTCAGTTCTGACAGAAATTGGAGTTGTAACAAGATGAACACCATCACTCCAAGTCAAGCTTCCAAAATAGTAACCAGTAGTAACCTTATGAGATGAAGAAACAGTTACTTTAAAAGACAAATTCTTTGTTGTTGAGTTGAACACCATAAAACGAGGTCGTATTGATACTTTAATACCTTGTGGTTGATTCACAATAGCCTTATAAACAGAGTTTATTGGTCCCACATTTGTGACTCTTCTTCTCAAACTTGTTCTTCTTCTAAGTGATGGGATTGTAATGGTTGGTAGGTTCAAGTTGAGAATACTATTTTTATTTTTATTGTTTTTATTATTATTATTATTAGTTGGACATAATGAATTATAATAGTTATTGTTACTATTTGGGGTTATAACTATTTGTTGACCAAGCTTGGTTATGGCAGAGGATTTATAACCCATTGAACAGAGATAATAGAGATAATCAGAAGTGTTCATGTCATAAACAAGGCCTGGATTTACAGCACTGTTGAAATTGATTATGCCACCTCCATAGTCAAATGGGTCTGCAAGTTTCATTGTCTCTCCTTCTGCAAATATTGGCTCACCAGAAGGATCATTATTCCATGCTGCAACATAACAGAAAAATAATTAATATATATAATCATATAGTATACTACAACTAATACTATATATGCATAACAAAACAAATATATTTGAGTGAATTCATAAATTATACATGCAGTGTAACATGACACTATTTTAAACCTTATTATATTTATCAAAGCTGGAACAATAAACCCTATTATAAACACTATTATATTATACAGAGATAGATTTCATTGGATTTCTAAAGAGAATTATTAATTCTTAATTGGAAATAAAAATAAATAGTTCATGCATTTATATATGATATTTAGAGATTTATTGTTTCTGACTTTGTTTTCTTATAGAGTTACACTTCAAAATCAATTAGTAATGAAATGAATAGTTAATGCATGTTATGTATGATATTTAGTTTCAACTTTTAACACGCTATCAATGTGGGAATCTCTAACATCCCCACAACATTATTTTTTCTCACTTGCACAGCTTGATCACAAGTGGCTCGTTTACCTTACAACGACTCCTTTTTTTTGGCTCACTATCCTGAATCACAAACGACTCTTTTAGCTCGTTTTTTTGGACCGGTTTTTAAATTTAGTTCGAATACTTCTTAGAATTTAATTTGACTCAGATACCATATTAAAATTATACGATGCATGAGATTTTATCTCAAAACTAATTGACAGTGAGAACAGTAAGACTTTTCAACATATTAAAATTATACCATATTTAGTTTCAACACATTATGAATGTAAGACTTTTCAACATTCCCTATTTTTTCTCTTTTGTTTCACCTTAACTATTATCTTAACAAGTTAAAGTTAACCTTGCTTGGAGTGAGGATACCATATATCTTCTGCATATTTGCATGGAGTTTTAAGAAATTGGTATTGGTTATATATATATAGAGAGAGATGAAGGTATAGGACCTGTAGTGACAATGGCAGACTTGATAGCAGCAGGAGACCAATCAGGGTGGAGAGACTTAAGGAGTGCAACAATTGCAGAAACATGTGGAGTAGCCATTGATGTTCCAGACATGAAAGCAAACCCATTCTTCTTCTTTGGGTCAGATGGAGACACTGCTGATAATATGTTCACTCCTGGGGCTGCTATATCTGGCTGCAACCACACACACATGTCAAGAGCAGCAATACGAGTTATATAGTATTTTTCTTGAAGGGCAAATTAAGGTTCCAAGTGAAATATATGACATTATTATTATTGCAATATGGGTACCCCACACATTTTTGATTAAATTATGAGAAATTGCTAACTACACTTATAGAATATTGTTATTAAGCACTTTAGGTGGCGTTTGGTTGGAGGTAATAAAATAGAATGGAATGGAAAAGAAACAATTTTCATTCTATTCCTTTGTTTGGTTGCATTTTAAAGTATTGGAATGGCATTCCAATGGAATGCTCTTTCCACCATTTTGGTGGAATGGCTATTCCATTTAAAAAAAAAAAGAATGACCATTCCAATATAACAAGAAAAAAAATTTAATGATTTTTTTATCAATTTTTTTTATGCATTTTAAATTTTATTCCATTCCATTCCTATTCTTATTCCCATTCCAATTCTTATTCCTATATTTTCATTCCTCCCAACCAAACGCCTCCTTAATTATTAAGAGATCCAACACCACATGTGATGTAGTGCGTTGTGAGTAGTTAGTAGTTTTTTATATTATTTTTAAATCAAAATGTGTGAGACTTGATATATTGAATTGCACTAATAATAATATGTCATATCTTGTGGTGCTTATAACATGCCATGTTAATAAAATATTAGATACGTTAAGGTCAGCAGTCTGTAAAAACAAACTAACAAGATAAGCTTTTACAGATTGGGCCAACCAATTAAAAAGGTTAGATTTTTGTCCCCAAAATATGACATGTGTATTATTGTGCCCTTTAAACTTTTCAACTCGTTACAAATTATCCTTAAACTTTCACAGTATTGTAAATTAGTCATTCTATCAAGTTTTATCACATGTAGCAAACCAAATAATGATATTAATGTTGTTTAATCAATTGCTACACCAATATCTCGTGTATAATTTAATAATAGGAAAATAAAAATTATATATTTTTAAAAATCAATTGATGATTAAGAAAATTACTTAAAACTAAATAAAAAAATTTTAAATTATTTTTTTAAATTAATTACACACTTAGCATTGACATAATATTGAGGTGGTAATTAACTAAGCAATCAAATTATTATTTTATTTATCTCGTGTAATAAAATTTGATAGAGTGATCAATTTATAATCATTTTTAACTGGTTAAAAAGTTCTTGTTCGAGAGTAAAAATTGTAAATAACCATTAAAAAACAAGATTATTAGATAATCAATACCCAATGGTAATATATACATATATATAGATAAATATATATATACCTTCAATATAGCTGGGGCAACAGAGCTAGGCCCTCGAGAAGAAAAGTAAGCCAGTTTAGTGGAAACTGGTCTTCCATCATGAGTTTTTGTAGGACTTATTCTCACCTTAGGAGACCTATTAATATATACACAATACTTTAGTATATATATCATATATAATGCATGCATGTACATTTACATGTATATAATATATATTGTTGTTGTTGATATATACTTACTTGGTAGTACGAATGTAGTAGAGAATCTTCATGGCTACGTCATAGCTAAGTTGAACACAAGGGAAGTCATCATCACATGAATAGAGAGATCGGGTCGGGTTTTGGGCCACGATTAGGCCCAGCCCACCAGCTTTCTTGACCCAATATGCACTGTCTTCTATATAACCTTCTTTGAATGATGAAGTAAAGCATAGCACTACTTTTCCTCTAACCCATGTATCATTTCTTCTTAGACTTTTACAGTCACTGTATACAGATATACAGATATATTAAAAAATAAAGATGAATAAAATATATCTCTGTGGGTCTTTATGAAATTTAAAAAACATATAAAAATCTATATAATATGTATTTAATTAGCTAAATAATATAGAAGATGATGTATAATAATAAGGTATATAGTTACCGAGGATATTGGAGATCAGAGACCTCTGGATAAGCTAATCTGATAAACCCTGTTTTATTTCCTGTAAACATGGCTTGCCCCTGCAATTTTATTATTAATTTCTTTCATTAATATAATTTTTAGTAATTATAATAATAATGAGTTTTGGTCATTTTAAAAAAAAAAAAGTTGGTTTCAAAATTTTTTTTGCTACATTGTACACTTTTTTATTTTCAGCAGAAAAGATATGTGTTGAAAAAATAGTTTTAACAAGTAATTGTTTCACAAACATATTAAAAAAATATACATCATTAATTGTTTGATGTGCAAATACAATTCTATTTTCTTATTTTATATATTAAGATTAAAAAAAAGAAAAAATTATTTGAAATTTTGATAGAAAAATTAGAAAATATTATTAAAAAAGTATATGAAAAAAATTTAATAATAATTAAAATTAACATAAAATAATATAAAAAAAATTAAATTTATTGGTGACAAAATTTCTTATAATTTAATTTTATTTATTTATAATATTAGTGTGTATTTATAATTTTATCGATTGCAAATAAAACTCCCAAATAAAAAATAATTTTTCTTTCAATTTTTTTTAAATTAAATAAATAAGAAATAATTGAATTTAAAATACTATTCTTCATCTTCTTGTTTAGAGAGAATAGAAAGTTAGTTATTACCGTTGTTGACCAGTTATTTCCCAGAGTAACGACAGTTGGAAAAGACCGGTCAACGCTACTAGCTCCAACGGTCAATATCCATGGCGAAGCATTTTGCACAGTCTGAGGACTAGGCCCCGCATTTCCCGCGGAGCAAACCACAACAACACCTTTCGCCACCGCATGAAACGCCCCAATGGCGATCGCATTCCGGTCATCCACTTCCGGAAACGACGGAATATCAGCGGCGATCGACACCGAAATCACATCCACTCCATCTCGAATCGCTTCGTCGAACGCTTTGAGTATATCGGCTCCAGCGCAAATTCCGCCGCTGAGAAGGCTCCAACAGACCTTGTACATGGCGATTCGAGCTTGAGTGGCGCCGCCTCTTAGGGTTCCGGTACCTAATCCGTTGTAACTCGTGTTGGCCATGGAAGATCCAGCTGCGATCGTCGATGTGTGAGTTCCGTGGCCACTTGAATCCCTAGGAGAGAGAAATTCCCCTGATTCGGTGGAATTGAATGGCTTTCCGAATTCGGCTTCGAGTGCTTTGATGAAGTAACGTGCTCCGATTAGCTTTTTGTTGCAGTGTTTGGTTCCGTTGAAGTTTTCTCCTGATTTGCATACTCCTTTCCATCTGGATGGGATGGGTCCCAAGCCTTTATCGCTGAACGTTTCAGATTCTGGCCATATTCCTGCTCGTGATTCAAACAGGTGAGCTTAGATTCTTTACACTCTTATCAAATTTACTCAATTACACTATGTCTGCTATGTTTGGTAACTAGTAAATTTTAGTTTTTAGCTTTGTGAATAAAAGCAGAAATACAGCTAAACAGAACCTATGTGCTCGATAAAATGCCTAAACTAAACTTAGTTTTATATATTCAGAGAGATTTTATTGCAGTTAAAGATATCCTAATTAGTATATGTATATGCAGTCAAAGATTCAGTCTTTACACTCTTATCAAATTTACTCAAACACACTATGTGCTCGATAAAATGCCGAGACAAGTTGTGTTTGGTTGGAGGTAATGAAATGAAATGGAATGGAATGAAAAGGAAAGGAAATAAATTTTATTCCATTCCTTTGTTTAGTTGTATTTCAAAGTATTGGAATGTCATTTCAATGGAGAGACTTTTCTATTATTTTTGTAGAATGACTATTCTATTTTGAAATGGAAGGAAAGACTATTCAAATATAAGATGAGAAATAATTAAATAATTTTTTTTATGCATTTTAAATTTGATTCTATTCCATTTTTATTCCTATTCTCATTCTTATGTTTTTATTCTCTCCAACCAAAGGCCACCTAAGGATTTTAAAGCTCTTTTTCGGCTTCTAAAGCTCCATAAATACATTGGTTGGATAACTAGTGAGTTTTAGCTTTTAGCTCTAGAAAGCTCGAAGCTAGCTTTATTGAGAAGCTAATTCTAAAAGCAAAAATCCAACCAAATAGGCATGTTTTGTTGGACTTCTAATTTTAACTTCTTAGGGATCTTAGTGAGAAAGTTACTAAAGTTGGAATTCTCTTAAAACGGTTTCTTTAGAGTTAAAAACTGAATCTTACTGGTTAACCAATCAACAAAAGTGTTTTTTTGGAGCTTCAGAAGCTCAAAAGCAATTTTTAAAAGCCTAGCCAATTAGGACCTAAACTTAGTTTTGTATATTCAAATAGATTTCACTGCAGTTACAAGATATCCTAATTAGTATATGTATATATAAAGAGAGAGAATAAACCTGTATCTAGGAGACCAATGATAGCACCATCACCAAGTTTGGAAATCTGATCATAATGGGTTTGATAACGAGATGAGAGTTGAAGATAGTCCCAACTTCTAGTTGTTTGCACCTTAAAAAGTTGATTAGGTATGACTTGAGCCACACCAGGTAACTCTACAATAAAACCAAGAAAAAAGAAAATGAAATTTGTAATGATTGAAACTTTGTCTTCTTATATAGTTAAATTTTGTCCTTGAATGATTAATAATATCAAGCTTCAAAAATCTTCTCAATTTGATTTATTTTCCATTATTATTGATTACTTTTACTATATTTGGATACATGACAATGTCCTTACTATACAAAGCTTTGAATTTGAGGTGTTCTATCAGTTTTTTTTTTACTGTGGCATGGAGTATAACTTATGACTTAACTTGAAAGTGTACAGTTTTCTTTGTTTTTTGCACAATGTAATGATTACTCAAGTGTTTAAATTGAGAACCCCACTTCCCAAAAACTCAAAACCTTTTTGAAAAAGTTGGTTTAGTTTGTCAAAGTATGGGGGGTCATGTGTTGTGTTCTTCTCCCAACAACTTATGGGCTTTATTATTAGAGGGTCAACAATAATAAGCACATGGTTTGCCATAATGGAGGAGATGGGGTCCTCTTTAGTAAATGGAGTCTTAACTTTGCCTCATGATGATATACCTGAAATGGTTTGTGCTTGAGTTTTTGTAAGCTTGGCTGCAAAACCAGAGAATCCATGCTTGTAACTGTACACCATGGATTTCACAGATTCTTCTTTACTGCACAAGAGATCATTAGTTTTAAACTTAGCGAAGTTCAAATTATAAAAAAGTTAGTTAACTTTCCCATGTTGTAGTACCTTCCAAGAACTGTAGTAAGCACCTCATGATGAGTTTTCTTGAGTAGCTTTAGATCTTCATGTTGATTTTTCCCCATATGAATGATGTAAACCTGTTTATTTAATTTGCCAAAAAAGTTAAGCTTTAACACACCCAAAAAAGAAGAAGAAAAAGTAGAAAAGAGTTGTGTAAAGGGTCATACTAACATTGCTTTTAGGGTCAGCTGAAGTGAGCAAGTATTGTTCACTTAATAGTGATATCAGAAGATAAATGAGTACATGTATAAGACTTGTGTTATGTTTTTTCATTTGTAGAGAACATTTCATTGCTGCAGAATAGAAAAGAAGCTTGATGAGAGGAAGATAAGATTGGCTTTGATTTGTTTGTGTGTAGTGTGTCAAGAGAGAGAGAGAGAGAGAGAGAGAGGTGTTTTTATCTGTGGTGATAATGGTTCTTTATATAGAGGAAAAGGAAAGTTGCTGATGTTACACTTTGATCTAGAAAAGGGAAAAAAGAAAAAGAAGCTATACCACCATAGGAAGAATCTAATAGAACCACTCTCAAGGGTGCCCAAGTACTTATATTCTACTAACCAATCCCATACTTGGTCAATGTGGGATCCTAACAATACACCTCCCTTTAGAGCCCTTCCACAACATCTCTCCCACTTGAGAGTGCGTGACTCTGATACCGCTTGAAACAAGTACTTGAGTAGAACTCACTCCTAAAAGTTAGAATAAGAGAGGAGGATGCTTAAATAGTTATGTTTTACCAACCAATCCCATATAGTGTTCCATTGTGGAATCCTAACAATACACCCCTCTTTGGAGCCCCTCCGCAAGTCGGCCCTTTCACAACACCGGTCCCACTCGAGAGTGTGTGACTCTATACCACTTAATACAACCACTTGGGTAGAAATCACTCCCAAAAGTTAGCCTAAAAGAGAAAAGTGCCCAATTTATTATTTTCTACTTAACTAGTCACATACTTAGTCAATGCAGAATCTAATAGAAACACTACAAATGGAACACTATTTAGGCAAAACTTCTTGTGATGATGCCTTGAATCATCTAAGGTAATTCAGGCCAAGGGTATAATAAGATTGATTGCGTCACACTAGCATATACAGCAGCACCACCAAATCAAAAAAACGTGATGCACCATGAATTGTTTTTGTTTTTCCCTTTATTAAGTTTTCTTTGAATTAGTGCACCATTGATTTCTTTTTTATATAGATAAAGTGTTTGTCCACTTCCATTTGATATTCCAAGATGAGTCACTTTTTTCAAGCCCTTGGAGTCTTCTCTTGTCCTCATTGTTATTCCTCATTCTTGTCTAGTCTACACACTCTTATATGATATATCATTTTCAAATTCTCTACCACTACTTGATAAAAGTTTTGAATGACAGATAGGATAGTTACTACTGCTGCAAATGTTCTATTGGCTCAACTCAACCAAGTTTTTGCATTTCAAATGCTTCCATTTTGAATGGTCAAGAATTTTCCTGTACTGAAATAGTTGAACATTCTGTTGGTTGTGCCTTAGGAAGCAACATCAAGCATGAAATAATTATTAGGCAAAAATAAAATAAAAAAATAAAAAAAATGTTTTATTATTATTTACTTTCAAAGTGCTTTCTTTACAAGGTTTTTTAAATAATTAACTAGTGTAGGTGTTTTTGGAGGCTACTCCACTAAGAAATATATAATTTTTTTTTAAGTAAGACCTTTTGAAATGCTCAAGCTGTTTTGTGTTCATATATGACTTTTATTCATAAGGAGGAAATGTATTAATAAAATCTCTTGCTTATTCAATTAGTCACATAGAATCTTCTCAATAATTTTGATAAAAAGTGTTACAAAAATTAATTAAAATACTTAGCATAAGTGGATTAAGATATAAAGATCTTTCATTAATTGTTTGTATATACCTATACATACATATATATATATATATGCTTATTATTAATATATATGATGTTTCCAATAGCTGAATACAAAAAATGACAAAAGGCCTATGCATGTTATGATATGCCAAGATCCTTTTAAAGAAACTTTTTTGTGCTTATTTATTTATTTAGGTTTTGTAACAAAAATTAAATAAGAGGGCCAATAAATCAATAATTAATATGATGAAGACCATTGTATTTGTAGTGGTATTCTTTGGTAGAAGAACCTATACTAGATTCTTATTGGAGACAAAGAAAACCCCATAAAATTTAGTTTGTTGCTCAATTTTTTTCTTCTCAATTAACACCATGATTACTATACTAATCAACTTTAGATAATATTACCAACAGCTTTAGACAAATCGGTTTCTAGCTTTGTCTTTTTATAGTGGAAGCACTTGATAGTTTTATCCACTGTCATTACTTTTTTTTTTCTTTCTTGTCTGAAGAAAGAAGTGAGACAAAAAATAATTAGGAAAGAACAAACCAATAATCCCCTGGTGGATTAGCTATGAACCCCATAATTAGCCACTAAGAGAAGCAGGATCATCATGAATAATGAAAATCCGCAGTACTTTTTTTTTCCCTTTAAACAAAGTAATAAATAGAATTTGTCCTCCCCGAATTATGACTTTTATAAAAGGCTAATTAGGATTTTTACCCCCCGAAACTTTGACATGTACCAAATTATGCCCCCTAAATTTTAAAGTCGTTAAAAATGTTCCGTGAACTATTGAAATTGTTGGATTCAAGGACTTTGTCTAATTTTAGTAAAAAAAGTCTAACATTGATGAAAGTTCAGGGGGCATGATTTAGTATATGTCAAAGTTCGAGGGCATGATTTAGATCAAAGTTTAAGGAGCATAGTTTAGTACATAAACAATTACTGAAATAGTAAAATTAAATGAAATTAAACAAAAGTTCTTAAATCCAATAATCTCAATAGTTCAAAGGGAATTTTTAACGTCCAAAAAAGTTCAGGGGACATGATTTGGTACAGGTAGTAAAAATCCTAATTAGCTTTTACAGAATTTTACTCTTGAACTTTTTTTTGTTGCAAAATGAACTATAAAAATTATTGTAAATATTCTCTCTCTAGTTACATGTTAACTAATAACTATTTTTTCAAATAATTTGTTGATTTAGCACTAACGTGATATAAATCTGATTTAGTTGAAGTGTTCGACAATAATAAAAAAAATATATAAATAACAATTTAATGATAAATTATGTGAATATGTATATGCATTCTTACACTATGTTTGATAAAAAGGGGGGAGAGATGGGTGGATAGAGAGAAGTGGAAGGAGAGTGATGGAAGAATATTCAATCTCTTGTTTAGCAAGAGGGACATGAGAGATCAAATCTTAAAAAATTATTCTCTCCAAATTTAGGAGAATTGTAAAAAAGACAAAATAAAATTTGTAAAATATAATAATTATCCATTAAAAGTAATAAATATTTATGTTAAAATGGAGAATTTTATAATTTTATTAATTAATTTTTTTCCACCTTTCCCACCTCAAACACAATAGAGATCAACAATCATCTTCATACCTCTTACTCTCCATCCTCTCTAACTTCTGTATCCATCCTACTCTCTCTTATTCCTATCAAACATAAAAGAGATAATATTTATACGTTTAATGCTGATAAACTAGATTTTAAGTAGGTTAAAGTTGTTAAATAGACACTTGTGTTACAACTATGACTGTAACTCATTGCCACGTAAACAATTCTTTCAAAGAAAAATGAGCAAAATATTATTGAAGGGGATATTTGTAGCGATTTGCAACAAATATATAAATAAATAAATTCAAGAGGCAAAAATGTAGTAGGATCATAGTTCATAGGAAAAAAAAAAATCCTTTTTAATTCATAAATCATTAGCTGATTTATAGAGCCAAATAGGCATTACTGAAGCTATGAAACATTCCCTCCTTTGTGTGATATGACATGTTGTTATGCTTTGATTTAGTTGTACATAAATAAAGTCATTTGAGACTTTTGCCGGATCTTTAATCCTAGATATGTTTTATATGTATGGCACTTTCTAGCATTTGGGGTAACCAAGGGGGGTTGTACAAACAAAGGGTCATAAATGAAGAGTGTATGGCTGAGCAGATTTTAAGTATTGGCTCCACCATTAACCCTCCACTTTGTTGTGTTAATCTGAGTAAATTTGCATTATTAGCTGTAATGTAATGATGGTTTTAGACAGTCAGCAAAGCATTTCAACTGGTTTTATGTTTGTCCAAAACCAAAAAACTATCCTTATTAGACATCTTATGGGTAGATCCAATGTTAAAGAACCTTCCCCACCTTCACAAATGAGACTTTGTAAGACACAATGTCCCTTGTCATGCTTCACAAAGTGCTGAGATTAGCACAATAGCATGTGCTTCTTTACCATTTTTGACACACTTGGCTTTGACCTAATGTATTAAAAAGGAAAACTTTGTATGGACCAAACTTATAAGCTTGGAACATAAAACAGCAACATTCTTTCCTCTTCTGATGATTTCCAAAGGATTCCAACTACAATCTTTAATTCTTATAGCCCGCCATTATACTTTGTAACTACTAAAAACTTCTATTTCAAATATGAACTACTAAAATATATTATTTTTATTTGTAATTACTAATGATTTTGTCGAACAAGGCATTAGGAATTCATACAATTATCATTTCACATCCAAACACACCTTATATTAATACCATCCTAGTAATTGCACGTAGTAATTTTCAAACACACCTTTAATATTCTACCAAGTTGAACCCAAAAGAGATACTCAACAGATCAGCCTGTGATTTGTTCCCACAATATTGATGTTTGAGTCTCTCTTGAATACTTATATAGTAATTGTTATAGTTTTATGTTCTTAAAATTAAAATTATGTAGGGTGAGGCAATTAAAAAACAAAAATATACATTCTACATAGTTGTTATCTCACCAAATTATACATATTTTCAATTGATTGACTGAGTCTATTGATAATTGAATTAAACTATAGTGAAAAGAAAACTTACTGTTGTCTTAACATTCAATTCACTCTTCTTCATTCACAAGAACCGGTTTTTCTCTTCTTTTTTGAGAAAATCTCTCACTTGTAACAGTTAAAAGCTTGTTAAGCGACATTCGGTCGCCCATAGTCTTCCTTTTCAATTCATATCTGGCCTTAATTCTATCATCAAATTTGTAACCAAGGAATGCAGGGAAAGCCAACAACTCTTCGATATCTCGGCCCATCTCCTCTATTAAGTACTCCATCTTCTTCTCCAAAGAATCATAGCTATATTGCAGTATCTGAGGTTGCTTCTTGCTCATAGCAAAGATGTCTTCATAACTAAATCCATAGTTCAAGAATAGCCCGACTACTTTTTGCATATTCAAGCAACTTGTTCTAGTTATAGACCCCATTACGATTGTCAGATCTTTTGTTCTATGTCTATATCCAATCTTTACTAGCAAAACTAGTTTAAAAGCAATGTTCTTCTCATATGAAAGGCTAATAAAGGTAGGAGCTTTAAGCAAGAATCTAAAGATCTCCCTCGAATTCAGTCCACATTGTTTGAGAAGCTCTATTCTAGGCTGCAATTTCCTCTCCCTACTTGCACTAAACACATTAGGATAAACAACAACAATCTTGAATATTTCCTCATCAGTTAAACCAGCAAAAGACCTGAAAAACACAACATGATCTTCCATATGTTTCGCGCTGTAACTCAAAATCGCGGGAAGCCTACTCAAAACTGTCCCTACACCATCCTCATCTCCTCCAGCTAGCTCCCTAAGAAACTCAATTCTTGGTATAAGCTGCCTCTCAAGATCATAATTCAAAATCTTGGGACGTTTTACAATCAAATCTATGCCACCATAGTGGCTTAAGTAAGCAATAGTTTTATCAATATCTTCAATTGGCCTAACACATAATGCCTTAGATAAACTCAAATTGTTGAGAACATTATAAAGGTTTTCTCTTGGAACTCCTCTTTGAAGTAGAAGATTAACCTTTTGATCAAAACCCATCAAGTACAATGGGGATGTATTTGCAAAAAGAATCTCTAACTGTGAAGTATCAATCTTTCCTTCCAAATCATTGAGAACAAAACTTAAGAACTTACCAACTTCTTCAGATGTTAATAAAGTTGGTCTTTTAGTGATTAAGGAGCAGAGTGAAAACCCATCAATTCCAACTGATTTTAAACTAAATACCCTTGCTTGGATGGAATCCATAGATGTCAATGCTAGAGCTGAATTCTTGAGCAAAAGTACTTCAGTTTCATCCTCGTTAAGACCCACTTCCCGAAAGAATGAAAACAACATTCCTGAAGTAAAACAAAACCAATGAAAAACCAATATGAGTTTAAAGATTGAGTTTTTATTTTTCATTAAAAGACTGCCAAGTGTTTGTGAAAATGATTGTTAGAGCTACTCACTCATATCAGTGTGAATGCTCGGAGTTGATACAACACAACTGCATTGGAAAAGTTCCCATTTAGTGGGTGGAAAACACACTTGTGTTAATGGCGGTTTCAGTTGAAATTTTGGGGCTTTACTGATGGAAAAACAACACTCTTCATTATGGGAAATAGTGTATGAAGATAATGAGAAACGACAAGGTAATGATGAAGGTTTTAATGGGTCTAGAAAAAGAGAACCAAATGGATAGAGAGAAGGAAATGGGTGTTTGGACAAAGCAAGTAAAGCCACCATTTTTGTGTCTGCTTAGTTAAACTGTAAACCACATTCAAGGCGCGGGTGTTTTCAACTTCGAAACCTCTTGAAGTAACGATTTTGGTTCAGAATTTAGATGATAGAGTCTAAGTCTAGTCTAGTGAAGTAGGCGAGAATTGATAATAATGGGCTTTTTAACACAACTCTTCAGTCCAGCTAGTAAAATGGGCCTCTTTCAGATATTGGGTTTGGCCCAACGGTTTTTTATATATTTTTTTATTATATAAAAATACAAAAAAGAACTTAGTAAAAATAATAAAAAAATAACATCAAAACGACAAAACAACATATAAAACAATAACAAATGACAAAAAATCAACCATATAATAACATAATAATAGTACAACATAAAAAATACATCAAAAAATTATATTTTATGTAAATAAAATATCAAAAATTATAAAAATATTAAAATTTCTTACAATTGTATTTTTGTAATTTTTTTTTATTGTTTTATTATTTATTTTTTTTGGAAATTAACCTTTTTTTTAACTATAAATATTGGATTTTACTTTGTGCAGTTTTTATAATTCTTTTTTTTCTAAAAAACAATTTTACGTATATAAAAAATAAAATTAGAAATTAAGTGATAACTGATTACTACTACTACACTAATTTTTACAATAATACAGTAAAATAAAAATCCACAGAAGTGTAAAATAAAAACTAAATAGTTCATATTTTGGTGGTACTTTATTTTTTTTGTCCATAAAAACTTAATACAATTACCTATGCATTAATATCTCTTTGATTCTTAAAATTGAAGACGAGTCCTGAAAATATTAATGGTAGAAAGTTTAAAAAACTATTTCAAACTGGAAATGAACTGTTCATTGTCCAAGAGTGCCAATAATAAACAGTCAAATTTGCCATTGTGGGGTCAGCAAGATCAGGCCTCCAAGCAAAAATTTGTACAGTAATTGTATCAATCAACACATTTACAAGAAATATGTCAAAAGAATAACAGAAAACAATGTTTTTGCCAATGAGACAGAACAAAAAATTATACATATATAGATATATATATATATATATTTTACTAATAATCACAACAACATGTTCAATGGGCCAGTGCAAATCATCAGCAGCACAAAGACCAATCTCAACTTCTGTTCTTTTCTTTTTTATGAATAAAAAATACCAATCCCAATCCCAATCAAACTCACTTCCTAGGGGAGTTGTTGTTGGCCATATGTAGTTTTTGAGTGCTCTTATGCCAATTTGGAGAAACCATTACTCCATTTTTCTTCTTGCCTGTTGAAATGCCTTTTATAAGGACAACAGATGATGAGCCTCCCTTCTTCATTTTTCTAGGTGAACTGGATAGCCGAGACCTGTTGCGGTGCAAGACACACCACCCGGTACCAATTTAGTTTAGTTTAGACAATGTTGGAAGACAAAGATTTGAACTTTGAAATGGTTGTGATAGTATTACACTTGCCTTTTTCTGAAATCTTGGCTAAGATTATCTGGTGATTCGGTACTACTGATTTCTTTCCTCGTAGTATTTGGGTTCTTCGTCGTTGCTTTGTAAATTTCTTCGCGGGATTTTTTTCTAAAGTTCTGACCCTTCACAAGGCAAACCAGAAAAAAAAAATTATTTTATGTTCTTACAAGCTTATTTTCAAAGCCAGATGATGACAGAGCTACCTCTGTAAATCTACATATCATTCCAAGATTTGTATAAGAAAAATCTATGATGGTTAGAGCATTTTGTCAAAGTAGTTGAAACAATTTGAAAAGCTTAAATCAAAATCTGCTGAGCCTTGTTGTTAGGCAACATGGTGCTTAGCACCCTTATGAGGTGACGCCCTATAAATGGTAACCGATTTTCTATAACTATCATTAAAGTAAAATCAATGTGAGAGTGCTAGGCACATTATAAAAGTTAAAAAACAACTAATAAGATGTAAGGTCATGCAATTGCAGTATCTCTCCTCAGCAACTTTTACATTTTGCAATCTCTTCATTGCCATTTATAGCAACAGAATTTTTCAAATTTACAGTTAGACCATCACTGAGTTCAATATAGAATTGTATTTAGTTATCATTATAAAACAAGTTACAGCATAGATGATAAATCTTAAGTAGATTCTATATTTATGTTGTGTGTGTGTGTAAAAACCATCCAGCTACTACATTAGGCAAATGACCATTGTAAAAGACAATAAAGAACTCTAACTAAACACCCAAATTTTAAACTCTCACACTTCATATGGAAGCACATGGATGATAAATCTTACACCAAATCATATCTATTGAAGTAATAAAACAAACCAAATCCTACATAAGCCATTCTGAAATGTATCCAAAAATCCATACCATTACTAACATATGTTTATCAATACCATTCCAAGAAGATTAAATTAAACCATGAAAAAAAAAAACATATAATAGGCTTACTTTACTTACTTCATCTGATGAAGGCTTTATAGATTGATTACCACCATTAATAGCATGATGAGAATTCAAAGCTTTAACTTTCTTCTTCTCCAAAACAACAGCTCCCCAAGACAAATCATCATCACCATCACCATCACCATCACCATCATCATCATCATCATCACCATCATCAACATCATCATTTTCTACTTTCCTTTTCTTCCTAACAAAACTACTCAACTTACATTTCTTCTCCATAACTTTCCACACATTCTTTCTTCTGAAAACCATCTTCTCTGATTTCCAACACCCAAAACTAGTATCAATTACAGTCACTTCACTCCTTGAATAACCCTTAAATTTCTTCTCCTCATTCTCTAATTCCTCTTCTTCTTCTTCTTCTTCTTTTTCTAAACCCAATTCTTCTTCTTCTTCTTTATCATCAACAGCTTTAAATCTCTTAACACGAACATTCCCTTTTCTCCTCCGAATCAGACTATTACTATCCGAATTAAACGACGCCGTTATCGCCACAACGCCACTGGAGTTACTGTTAACGACGGTCGTGGTTGTATTACCCATTGATGTAGAGAAGATTCTGGGGTTTGTTTGTTTCCTGGGAAATTTTTTCCCGGAAAGTTTAGAACTTTCGTCAGACCCATCCATAAAGAAGAGTTCCGATAAAACATTGTTCATTGCGCCAACCCATTTCCGATTCCGATTAGCAGCTCTCTGAGTCTTCGTCGTTGTCGTCGCTGAGTTGAGCTGAGCTAACTCGGAAGAAGAAGAAGAAGAAGAAAAAGAAGAAGACGAGTTAGGGTTTTGTGTGAGGAAGTGATCGAGGTCGAAATCTTCGGCGGTAGGTAAACCCTTGATGGACCGGAGCCGGTCGAGCCAGTTCGAGCCGGATTTACCGGCGGCCGGCACCGAACAGAGCATTGATGACGTGGCGGAATGTGATTGGAGGGTTTGTAAAGATTGTAGTTAGAGTCGACCGCAGAGGATTAGAAATGGAAGAGAGAAAAAATGGGGATCGGGTTTCATCATTGTTAGTTAGTCGGAGTGAAAACTGAATTTGGGGTCCGAAAGCCTGTGAGTGATTTTCAGGCTTCGTATTTGTATATGCCACGTGTCGAAACCACAGTGAACTTGAATAAATCACGTGCGCAATATAGTATCTTATTTAATAAGGGAAATTTGATTTTCTATACTTAGAAAATCAAAAAAAATTTTCTCTAAACCAAAAATTTAAAACCTAAAAAAACTATTCTTTTTTTTTCAAAACCCCAAAAATACCCCCCTCACAATATTCTCTCTCTGCATCATCTCTCTCTCCCTCTATCTCACCCCAACCGCCCACCCTCACCCGAACCACCCTCACCCACCCACGTCAACCCCAACGCCGATCACCACCCTCACCCCCGTCGACCACGACCCCAACCCCTCCGACCCCAACCCCAACCCGAAAGAGCAACCCCAGTCTCTGAAACTTTTTTTTTTTTTTCCTGCGATTTGAGAGAGGGAAGAAGACAGAGGTCCGATGGTCGGACCTTGGGGGTCCGATGGGTCCGACCATCGGACCCATCGGACCCCCAAAGTCCGGTCGGACCCATCGGACCCCCAAGGTCCGACCGGTTGTTTTTAATTTTTTTTTTTTTTCTGCGATTTTGGAGAGAGAGGAAGAAAGAGGTCCGATGGTCGGACCTTCGGGTCCGATGGGTCCGACCGCTTTTAATTTTTTTTTTTTCCTGCGATTTGAGAGAGAGGAAGAGAGAGGTCCGATGGTCGGACCTTGGGGTCCGATGGGTCCGATTGGTCGGACCCCATCGGACCCCATGGTCCGACCATCGGACCTGGGGTGTGGGATTATTGGGACCGGCTAGATAGAGAGAGAAAGAGAGATAGTTTTAGTTTGGGGGTATTTTTGGGGTTTTGAAAAAAAAGGTATAGTTTTTTTAGGGTTTAAATTATTGGTTTAGAAATCAAATTTCCCTTTAATAAAATACAAAAAAAAGTTTGGAGTTTTTATGGTCCCTTTCACTATGATTGGCTTGCCTCAATTTTGATAATTTTGTTGCCTAAATTCTATTAATATTGTTTTTTTTTTTAGGAAAATTATCTTATTTATTATTTTGAGTTGTTTTGGTGGTTGCTTTGGTAGTTTCTATATGGATTGCTATATAAATTTTGGTTATGATTTAAGTCGTATCTTGGTTGTTACGTGAGTTTTCATGTAAATTTTTGTAAAAATGCGAAAAAAAATTTGTATTAAAATGTAAAAATAAAAAAAAATTATTTTTTAAACTTAATTGTATATATTATTTTTTAGATGAATTATTGAGTGTATAAATATTCATCATTAGGTGAGACAATAAAAGATTCCAACAATGATTATTTGAGCCCCTTGTTTGTGAAAATAATTCTAACTAGTTTCAATGGATTAATAATTGGTTTTTTTTTTTTTTTGGAAGTGTTGTCTAGAACTAGTGATATATTCTCTTTTTTTTTTGCTTAACCAATAATTTGTAAGAAAGGAAAAATAAAAATATAGAATGAGAAATTAAAAATTGTACATACAAAGGTATAGCTAACAATCCTAAACAAATCTTAAAAAATGATGTCAAGTTTGCACGTTAGTGAAGTGTGTACTTTTGCTTCTATGTTGGTGCCTAATCTCCAATTGTAATAGGGAAATTTAAATTTATATCCATATTTTGTACTTAAATTAATTTTTTAAACTAATACTTATATCTATTGAAAAAGTAGGATCACTTTTCCCTATACCCTAAAATACCTCTCTTATTATTTTCAACCTTCTCTTTCTTCCTCTTTTCTCTGTCAAAGAAAGCCTCCCAACTGTATGCACACCAAAAACCCAACCCGTGAGGCTAGATCGCACCACCCAAAACTCGACACCACCCACGGTGAACCACCGCACCCAGCCACCGCACCCACCCCGACCCAGCCCCACCCTCTCGGACCGCCCAAAAATCGCACCCCGAAAGCCTTCCTCTCTCTGAAATCGCAGAAAAAAAAAAAATTGCTCCGTCCGATGGTCGGACCATGGGGTCCGATGGGGTCCGACCAATCGGACCCATCGGACCCATGGTCCGACCATCGGACTGGGTCTCTCTTCCTCCTACGAAAACGCAAAAAAAAAAAAAAAAAAAAAATTGCTCCGTCCGAGAGATTAATAACTACAAATTAATGCAAGTTCTTCATTTGGACCAATTTCCCAACTTGTTTTCTCATTAAATGACCTGAAAGAAAATTAATCAATTTAATTATATTATATGTATATGGGAAAACTCTACCACTGTGCTTAATTAATTTAGTGGCCATTTGTATGCATGGATCTGTCTGTTTGACAGATTATATATTAATATTATATATATAGGTTTTGCTTTGGAGGTTATAGATGAATCGTCAGTATAATAGAAATAATATAAATTTATGAATTGTCAGTATATATATGTCAATCGGACGGAGCAATTTTTTTTTTTTTTTTTTTTTTTTTTTTGCGTTTTCAGAGAGAGGAAGAGAGACCCAGGTCCGATGGTCGGACCCCATGGTCCGACCATCGGACGGAGCAATTTTCTTTTCTTTTTTTTTTTTTTTTTTTTTTTTTGCGTTTTTAGAAAGAGGAAGAGAGACCCAGGTCCGATGGTCGGACCATGGGTCCGATGGGTCCGATTGGTGGACCCCATCGGACCCCATGGTCCGACCATCGGACGGAGCAATTTTTTTTTTTTTTTTTTCTGCGATTTCAGAGAGAGGAAGACTTTCGGGGTGCGATTTTTGGGCGGTCCGAGAGGGTGGGGCTAGGTCGGGGTGGGTGCGGTGGCTCACCGTGGGTGGTGTCGAGTTTTGGGTGGTGCGATCTAGCCTCACGGGTTGGTTTTCGGTGTGCATACGGTTGGGAGGCTTTCTTTGACAGAGAAAAGAGGAAGAAAGAGAAGGTTGAAAATAATAAGAGGGGTATTTTAGGGTATAGGGAAAAGTGATCCTACTTTTTCAATAGATATAAGTATTAGTTTAAAAAATTAATTTAGGTATAAAACATGCATATAAATTCAAATTTCCCTTGTAATATTTTGTTGGATACAAATGTGTCATGGCAATTAATTGTTCTTAGAGATGTCATGGTTTTGTGTGACGACAAGTTCTAGCATGGGTTTGTGTGCTTCGAGTTCTAGACTACCCTAGATTTTGAGCGCTTGCCCCGAAATGACTTGGCTCGATAGGGAAATCTCAAATTGTTGAGGTTTTCTATTTGATTGTATCGAAAACCCCAAGAGCGCCATATTCTAAGAGCCTTTGTTGATTGATGTCTTTTTTTTTTGTGGCTAAAGGATGTGGGTCGCAATTATCCAGTATGGATGGCGACCGACAGTGTTGAGTAAGCTTATTCATCGTCAATGTTATTGGTTACCTTAGTTGTGATTTTTTTTAGCTTTGCTTTATGTTGTTAGATCTTTTTTTGCAATTTAGTTTTTAAAATATTATTTAATTTATCTATGAATTAAATGGTGTCTTTTTGTGTTAATTTGGTAGCTATGATTGTCCTTTTCTTTTTAAGAAACTTTGGTTAATGGTTGTATTTTTTTTATAAGAAACTTTGGTTAATAGTTGTATTTTTTCTTATAAGAAACTTGTCATATAAGAGAGTGAATTTTTTTTTATGGAAAGTTAGCTATTTTTGAAAAAATTGACTTTCTCTTTTGCTAATGATTGATTTCAGTTTTGTTATGTATATAGCAGGTCATATATTCTTTATATGGCAGAAAATAAAGTTCAAATCGTAATTTTGGACATATTTAAAAAATTTCCCAATATAACACTAATCTGCTACTGTTGAGTGCGATTTTGATGTTAGAAATCAGTGCATTTTTCTTTTTTGAAAAGTTTTGTACAACTATAAAAACGTGTTTATGGCTCTTATTAGGGTTTATATGTTCTATAAATAGGACCTAAGGAGCAACAGAACTTTTCTTACGTCTTCTAGTTTCATTTTTCATGTTTTCATCTTTGTGAGGAGAGAATTTCTTTTGTGAAAACCTAGAGTGTTGAGTTAGGTTTCTGTCTTTGTTTATTGTTCTTATACTGTTATTAGAATAGGTTGAAGAAATTTCATTGAGGAAGTAAGCACTCACACATTAAAGACAAAGAGAGTTCGCTGTTTCGTGGTATTCAGAAATCAAATCGGCAAAGTAAATTATAAAGGATTGCGATAGAACTAGGGTTGTTTACGGTGCAGGTGGTGGGATTTTTGACTATTTTTTCAAACCAATCCACACATGCGGTTTTTCCAATTTCTCAAACCGCACTCGCACCGCAAAACTAAAATGCTACAAAAACTGCACCGCAAAAAAATGGTGTAATGCGAATTCTGCAATTTTTGCGGTTTGGACTATCACCAAATAATTAAACTATCACAAATACAGCAAAGCTTGAGCAACACTTGTCAAAAATACCATAAGGTTTGAAAATAAATATGAAAAAAAGTTTCAAGTTTCAACAATACAATAATTAGTGGGTTTTGGGATGGGCCTTCACATATTGGACCTAAATAAATATAAAAATTGGTATTTTTATAATATGCGGTGTGGTGAGTTAAGATTACATATTAACAATTCAAAACTACAAACTGCACCGCACTGTGCGGTTTAGGAAAAATTCAAACCACGACCGCACTGTAAAGAATTTTAAACTATATTTTTTTTTGCAGTACGAGCAGTTTGATGAACAACCCTAGATAGAACTTTAAAGGGAGTCTAAATATGTTTAAGTCAAATGTATTTTGTAATTGTTTGAGACTTTACTAATTAATTTTATTCTCTGGGCGTGATCAACACTGATACCACATATAATTCTCTAATACAAATTTTAAATTATGTAAAAAAAAAAATTCTATTTCTGTTTTGTTATAGTAAGTTTGTATTCTATAGTAACAAGTTTTTAATCTGTTAATATAAGTCTTTACATATTTTGTTACTATTATTAAAGAAATATATTGACATTTACAAAAACACAATTTTTTTTTGTATGTTTTTCTGTTTGTTTATTTAATGTTTTAGGTTTGACCTTTAATAGTGGTATTTATCTTGTAAAAACTTTGATTTTTTCAAGTCTAATTGTTTCTCTTATATGTGTTGAAGGTCGTTTTTTTTTTTACCCTTTTGTTTTGGTTATTGATTTTGTGCTAAGTAGGGGTGGGCACAAATCAGATTTTCAAATTTTGGGTGCTTCCATTTTTGGTTTGGCAGAATTTGGGAGTGGAAAATATGTACCAAACCTCCCCCAATAAAAAGTTACTTTTTGTGCATTTATTTGTGTATCTTTTCACTCTAATTTTATTTATTTATTTATTTTAGTCATAGTGGATTGAACAAATTAAAAACACCAAAATAGAAAGAAAGATATATTTGATTTAATTAATTAGTAAAATTGTCAAGTTTCGTAAAATAAATTACAATTCAAAATATTAATACTAATAATGATATGATATATATACACATAAATTATTATTATTATTACTTATATTACTATGATCAAAGTAAATGTTGACAGAAATTTATTTGAATCAGTTAGCGAATTTGGTATGGGACGTATAGCTTGTGTTAATGGTGGCCTAGTTCTAGAAGCCTTTAATGTGAAAAAAAGGGGCCACGTCAAACCAAAAATTGCAAAAATTATTGGCATCAAAGAGGTTTTAAATTGGATTGATAAAGACAAAAGAGATCAAGTTCTGCTGGAAACGAACAGTTTAATATGTATCTGAACTATTTGAAGTAATTGCACATGCTTTCAGAATTTGATTTGTTAGTTCATGACTGTAAAAGTCTATTGAATAATTTTTGTAATATTTTATAAAGTCTTGTTGAATGATTTACAAACAAAGTTGTCCATTAATTAAGTCTTGTGTATTTTTTAGGCTATTAATTTATTAACTGAATTAATGAAAGTTATCCTTTTATTGAAAAAAAAAATTAATTTAACAATCTTAACATTCACAATTCATTCAAAATAACAACATACCAATAAGAAAATAAATAAAAAAGAAATACACAAGGAAATTGAATAGTATTAAAATGGGTTTTGCAATACAAATACACCCCACTTCCTATACCTACCTATCCCCAAAAATTTGATCATTATTACTTATCAAACAAAATATGCTTTTATATATATATTTTAAATTAGTGGTAGGTATAATGTGACTATTGTTTAAACCAATTTTAAATTCTAAAAGAAAAGATTGGATAATATATAATAACAAATTAGAGTGATTATATATTATACATACTTCTATTACAACTACAATAACACAACATTCATTAATCTTAATCTTATATTATTTTATTACAACAACACATCTAATTTATTTCTAAATATACATGTATAATAATCCAAATGCATAGTCAACACAACAACAATTTTCAGATCATGAACGTTAAATTCAAGAATTTAATCCAAAAAAGAAAGAACAGACGTATGTATCAAGAAACCTAAATCAATACAATAACAACCACAAAAATCTTCAAAATAAAATTCTATGCTTCCAAGTAATAAACACATTAATTATTAAGTGTTATTATGACCTTTTTTTCAACGTACAAGCAACATGTTTTTGTGGACTTTTATTGTGATTTTAGAAAGAAAAAAAAACAAATCAATTAATAAATATAGTTTATCCAAAGAATTATTATTAATTTTAAATTGTCTTTTTGAAATTTTCTTATTGTTAAAAATTACCTAAATTATTGTCATTATCAAATTATGTTTATTTATTTAAAACTCGTAATATTGTGTAATATTTGTAATGTTTTGAACATTGTTATTGAATATTAGTGGTACCTTTTGACAGTTTTTTAATATTTTAGGGCAAGATATAATTAGAGTTTTTTACGGCTAAATCTTCTCAATTATTACTCGACTTGCATTTAACCATTTAAGTTTAAATTTTGACGGTAAAATCTTATAAACTACTGATCTGATAACAAATTTAAACTTAGAGAGTTAAATGCAAGTAAAACGACAGTTAGAACGAAAGGATATAATTATATTACCTTAAAATAAGAGGAGACACTTTGATAGTGTTACCAACTTGAGTAAAATTTTTGAAAGTGTAAAAAGAATCAAAAGACAAGATCGTTAAGTAGTAATAATTCAAAAACGAGTTAAGCAAAAAACAAATGATGCGAAATGTTAAACTACAACATAAATTTAACACCATTACATACAATTATTGATGCAATTAGAATTGGATTTCACTGTATATTTTTTATTGCAAATAAATATTTAAATTTTATTTTCGATGGTAATAATACTTAAGTTATATTTTTAAAAATGTAGGTATCTAACCATTAAGTGTAAGTTAATAATCACATGACAATTTTTAATTAGTCCATATTATTAAATTTTTATTTTTAATTTAAAAATTAATTTAAATATATCAATAAAAAAATAACACTAAATAATATAACGGTCAAATATTTATAAAAGTTTCAAAAATATTACTTGTAAAAAATTAAACTTAAATATTTATTTACAATTAAAAATTAAACTCAAATATTTATATTAAAAATTACTCTAATAATTATAATACAATACTCATAAATTCATAAGTTAATGACACTTCTAGTTGTTTTTTTTAAAAGCATTTCATAATGGTTGTTATTTTTAAATATATAGATAGATTATAGGGAAAATTACATCTACACACTAAATTATGATCTAATTTACAGAAATGTCGTTAGTCAAAAAAATATAACGTAATTTCAAAAATATATAACTATATATTACGTAGTAGATTAAAGTATTGAGTTTCAAGTTATAACACACACACACGAGAGTATATTCCTTCTCTCTCTTAATTGATCTCAGCTTAAAGGCTTTTTGTTGGTCTTGAGTTCTTTTTGTATAAAGTGTATCCATTATTTTTTTTTTCTTTTTCTTCTGTAGTTTTCAAAAAAATAATTTTGGCTATACACCATTATACAAAATAATTAGTTCACACATAATTCAAATATACATATAAAACAATTTTATACACATTAAATGAAAAAAAAAGGTGACATTTCATAAATAAGTTACTAATTAGTTACCTTTCATATATCTGATATATATGATATTAATATAATATTGTAAACTAGATGTATTTTAAAATACATTAATATACAAACTGATTAGTTTACGAAACAAAAATAATAATTAATAAACTTTTTAAAATAATATAATTTTGTTAATATAACTTTAATAATTTACAAACATAATTTTCTATTGTTACCCGATTTTACTTTTCAAGATACTAAGCATACGTTAAAGTAATTGATTAGTTGATAATAGCATGCCTTAAAATTTCATTATTTTTTGTTGCCTTTATATCAAGTTAGATGTTCACAATCAACATTTTTAAAAGTTGATATGCTTAATTATTAATGGTGTTTATAATTTTCTTTTTATTTTCAAATTAAATATTGAATATATTCATGATATTGGTTTACAAAACTGATATATAAAAGAAACATAGATCATACAAAGTAATTCATACAGAAAACATACTATTATAGTTATGCTAATAAATCTATCAGTTTATTTTTGCATATTAAAACAAATTTTATTTTTCTTTTGTATATTGGAACAACACAATTTATTTCATTTCATATAGCCTACAATTATATATGTTAATAAACCTACTAGTTATCGTTTGTTGGGGGAACAATATATATTTTTTTTTCCAATACAGAATAAACTATAATCAAACATAATGATATTCGCCAAGAAACCCATTAGTCTATTTTTCGTGTATATTGGAACAACAATTTATTTTTTGTTTCAAGCACAATGTGTGCCTATAAAATAACAAACTAATTAGTCTATTTTTTTTCAAATTGAGACATCAAATTTAATTGTATACAAAGTACATGACTATGACTGTAACATGTCTTATATAGTAAACTTGGATAATAATATATGCACTTGTCAAAGATTTAAATATGATGAAATTCTTTGCTCATAAGTTTATTTGGCATATATGCCTATACTCATATATGCTAAATAAACTTTTTAGTTTATTTTGACATATTAAAATATATTTTCATTCTTTGTTTACACAGTAACCTTTTCGTATAGTCTATTATCGTATATGCTAAGAAATCTATTAGTTTATTTTAGCATATTGAAATAAATTTTATTTTTCTTTTCGTATATTATTGGAATAATAATTCAGTTCATTTCATGTAGTCTACCATTATATATGTCAATAAACTTAGTAGATTCTATTTGTTAGAACTACATTTTATTTTTTTCAATACATAATAAACTATAATCAAACAAACGCCAATAAATTTATTAGTCTATTTTTCATATATTGTAACAATAATTTATTTTTTATTTCAAACACAATGTGTGTCTATAAAATAACAAATTAATTAATAAATCTATAATTGATATCATGAGTAATCTAATAGTTTTTTTGATTCTAGAAATAGCAAAAAAAACATATATTTTTCACATTTTGAAATGTTCATATTGAAGAGTAGATTACAATAATATATATTTTTAAGCGAAACTGAGTAATGATGTGTTTAATGTTTATAACAAAATTATAGTTATTTATTTATTTATTTTTTTTTTTTTGAAAAGAACAAAATTATAGTTGTTAAAAATATATTTTAAGTAACATTATGGTATCATACTGTAACTTTAAAATAATTAATTGATAACTTAAATGTCTATAAATTTAATTAAAATGTTATGTGAATTTTTTTACTTGTAATTTATTAGTTTCTTAAATAGTTTTGAAATATGTAAAGAAAAAATAACATAATTACTAATGATACCAATAAGGATTGATATGGGAGAATGTGAGTTGTCAGGTTTAATTTCTTTTCTTATTTAGTTGATAAAAATGGTTTAGACATGAGGCATGTTTAATTTATGGTTTTGGTTATTTATGCTGAGGTGTCACCGTTAATTGTTTCAATTATTTTAGGTAACGTTATTATTGTAAATAATTTATAAATAATGTATATTATTGAAAAGTTCCCTAGATTATATCTATGTCCAATATGAACCGCCAATCAAATCTCTTTGTTTCTCCGCCAAACCTTTATCTCCAACATATTCCTTTTCACATTCTTTGAATCAAAATCAAAGCTTTAAGCTTTAAAGGCTTTTAAACCCCAAAACGACACCGTCTCTCTCATCATGACTCAAAAGACAAAATCTTTCTCAAACCATGATAATCATCCCTACCTTACTTCTACTTCTTCTCATGTCTCAATCATCATACTGTTTTTTCTTTGTCACTTTCCTCTGATTTTTTCTCTACCTCTCAAAATGTAAAGTTCCAATTTTTATTTGTATCTACCTATGTTTTGGCCACTATCAAAGTGGTTATGATTATTATGATGATGATGATGAATTCCCATTAGTATTTTTGGTTTTCCTTTTCTGGGTTTTCAGTTTCTTCTGTTGTTATGGCTCTTATTGAGTCTTTTGAGAGAATATTAGAATTAGAAAGACCCATCACAATTTTGGGAGTGTGTACAAATTTGTTTTTACTTCTTTCTCCTATTTGGGTTGCTTTTATTTTAGGTTTAATGGTTGGTTGGGCATGGAAACCCAAATGGGTAAGCTTTGGAAAAGAAAATCACTTAGTCTTAACCTCAAACAATTCTCCATTAAAAGAGGTCTCTATGTCCCCTTCTGAAGATGATGAATTCAGGTACTTGAAATCTTTAATCTTTATTCCTCATATCATATATTTTTATTTGGAATAATCTTTTCCCTGAATTTGTGATACTCTTGACATTCACAAATGAACTCTTTTTCAAAAACTAGGCTTCCCACCTAATTTTATTTTGTAAAGTTTTGACCTTTGTTACTTATGTCAAATATTTCTAAACTGTTTTAGTTCATTTCTAGAGATACCCTTTTCCCTAAATTGTAATTTTAAACCAGAAAATTATAATGTTTTCTATTTAGTTACTCAGGAAAAGACTTGTCCTCAAGTTTTGTAGGTGCAAACATGTTTGATTGTTTGAGCTATCCTTATTTGGGTGACATTCCCATATGAATTTAGTTCACTCTAATGATGAATATTATTGCATAATTTCAATTATTAGAAATTTCTCATTAGCTTTTATTGCAATGTGGTAATAGTGTATTGGAGTTAGATGAAGGGGATTCTAATCTTGTAAATGTTGAGGATTTGGAACATCTTTTCCAACTTGTGGAGATGAAAGATGGAGGCCCTACTTGGATACCGATGATGGATCGTTCTAACCCAACGATGAGCTACAAAGCATGGAGAAGAGATCCCAAAGTAAGAAGACTATTTCCTTCACTTTTGAGATTAGTCTTTTAAAGACAAAATGGTTGTTTAACTCTATGATTTGTGCATTGCATTGTCTTTGGTTTTTCGGTTAGACTGGTCCTCCCCAATATCGTAGTAGCACTGTGTTTGAGAATGCCACACCTGAAATAGTAAGGGACTTTTTCTGGGATGATGAATTTCGATCGAAATGGGATGATATGCTTGCATATTACAAAACTTTAAAAGAGTGTCCAACCACAGGAACCATGCTTGTTCATTGGATAAGAAAGGTAGTATTGTTAGAGTTAGTTAACTCTTATTCCTTTCATTCTTGTAAACTATGTTTAACTTATTTAGACTTCGTGTTATGGGAAAATGCAGTTTCCTTTCTTCTGTAAAGACAGAGAATACATAATTGGTCGTCGTATATGGGAAATAGGAAGGTCATACTACTGCATAACAAAGGTAAAAATGAACTAGTTTCGAACTCTACGATCGGTTTATTTTTTTCATATTGATAATATATAGAAATTAAACACCATAGATAAGATGCATGACTACTCCTCTCATTGCCAATTGATTTTGAGATAGAACCTCATGCACCTTACCATACACTCACATATTTTACTACCCTAACCATACACTTACGCATTCTAACATGGTATTAGAGCCAAACTAAAACTTTAACGAGTAACCGATCTAAATCCAAAAACCAATCCAAAAAGACGAGCCAAAAGAGTCACTTGTGATTCGGGGATAGTGAACCAAAAAGAGTCATTGTGAGCCAAAAGAGCCACTTGTGATTGAGTTGTGCAAGATTGGTGAGCAAAAAAAAAAATAGCCACAATCTTGAGGGAGGATGTTAGAAAGTCTCACATTGATAATATATGGAAACTAAATACCATACATAAGATACATGAGCTACTCCTCTCATTGCCAATTGGTTTTGAGATAGAATTTCATGCACCTTAACCCTACACTTCCCCATTCTAACACACACTGAAAGTATTTACCAATCTGATGTGGTTTTTTAGGGTGTTACCTGTTCTTCCATCCCAAGGCGTGACAAACCAAGACGAGTTGATCTGTATTACTCGAGTTGGTGTATCCGAGCAGGTAAGCTATTATGTCATTCTGCTTCAAATTCATTAACTTTGTGTTAGAAATAATTGGGGTCACAATTGTATATATAAAATGTGTGTTAGGTCATCAAATAAATAAGTCAAATTTATGTGGTCTATTTTGAAATAAAGTTTATGACTTAAGGGCATGATTGTCATGATTTTAATATGTGGATACCAATTAGATAGTTTCTGATTTGATGAGGGGCCAAATTAGAAATTATTAATAAATATTACCAACTGTTGTAACAGTTGGTAATATAACAGGTATGGGTCCCCATTTTGCATCGTATCAATAATTTTAACTCTTGTATCCCCATCACCAAGAGAAAAACTTTCAGAGAAAGGTTTTGATGCAAATTGGAAGATCATACTAATAAAGATCATTTAAAGGTCGATTCTATGGACTCCGGTACGCTTCCGCTATTCCTTAATCTTATTGTTTGATTCTCTTGAATTAATTAGGGCTATATTCAGAGTTTACAGTATTCTAACATGTGGTATCAAGAGCATTCCTAAATTAGTTCTTGAGAATGTATAGTAGTGTTGATTTTCCATTAAATTATTTTTCCTGCATTTGGTGAAGTGCTGTATATATTTATGCTATTGAAATTTCTGTGTGCGATTAAGTTTGCTTTGTATATATATTTATACAAACTTTGATATTACGATTGAAAATATCAAAATGTCAAAAGTGATTACTAATGAAAAGATGCTAATTGTACGATTGAAATCTTGTTTTGGGTTATATGTATAAGATTATATATATCTCTTTATAGTTTGGTTGTAATCGCTCAATTACTGTGTATATACATGCCGCTGGAATTTTGTTCAGTACTGTAAAGTATATATATGTATAAAGTTTCTTTTTTTTTTTTTTAAAAAAAAAAAAGTATAATCTTTAACTTTTATATACATATATGGAAAAGAGTTTAATCAAGTTTCCGATTAGAAGTTTCTGTAAATATACTACGGAAAAGACAAGTTTATTAAGTCTTTTGTTTTATATACAATTTCTGTATATATTATATGTATATTAATTATTCTGTTATTTTTTTATGCTATCATGTATACTATTTTGTTATTATTATTATTAAAATATATAATAGATTTAATAATAATAATAATTTAGTAACAATTAATTCAAATTTTGGTTTAAAAAATTTATTAAGGATATATAATATTTTAGTTAAATTAATTGAAACAAAATATCACCAAAGTGATCTCTTTTGTGTAGATTAATTTAATAAAAATATTATGATAATTGTGTGTATGTAATTCATAAATTTATTAATTAACCCAAAGGTGAGTTAATATTTGGATGAATTTCATGCATGTTTGTGGTGATAAATGTGTGACAATTATAAGGTATTTTGTGTGAACAATGTGTTAGTCCAAAGATTGCATATTGTTTGACATAATTTATTGTCAATGTTTGATCACTACAACAAGAGTACCGCTTACAATTAATATTACTGTCCAAAGACTTAATATTAATGTTGTGTTTGGTATCTTGAGATGGGATTAACCAATATTTGAATTTATTGTTTTATTTGGATTCTTATATGAGCATGTTATTTATGTAATTGTATTGTTCTTTTCAGCTGTTGCTAGTGTATCTGCTAACCTTAATTCGGTACCGGTCCTTAATGGTAATAACTTTAAGGACTGGAAGGAGAACATTTTTATTGTTCTTGGCTGCATGGATCTTGACCTTGCATTAAGGATGGATCGTCCTGCTTCTCTTACGGATAACAGTACCTCCGAGCAAAGGAGGATTTATGAGAAGTGGGACCGTTCAAACCGCATGAGTCTTATGATCATTAAGCGCGGCATACCTGAGGCTTTTAGGGGTGCGGTGTCCGAGGAGGTCACCGATGCCACAACTTTCCTTGCTGAAATTGAGAAACGCTTGCAAAAAGCGATAAGGCGGAAACAAGTACTCTTTTAAAGAAACTTATTTCCATGAAGTTTAAGGGCAAGGAAAACATAAGTGGAGTACATTATGGAAATGTCTCACCTTGCTTCAAAGTTGAAGGCACTAAAGCTTGAGCTTTCGGATGACTTGCTTGTGCATTTAGTGCTTATCTCTCTTCCTCCACAATTCAGTCAATTCAAGGTCAGTTACAACTGTCAAAGGGAGAAATGGACTCTTAATGAGCTCATTTCATTTTGTGTTCAAGAGGAAGAAAGATTGAAGCAAGAGAAGACTGAAAGTGCTCATTTGGCAAGCACCTCTAAAGATAAGGGCAAGAAAAGAAAGAATGAGGCTGCTAAGGATAAAGGTCCTGCACATAAGAAACAAACTCAAACCAACAGTGATGATGGTTGTTTCTTTTGCAACATGAAAGGACACATGAAGAAGGAATGTGCTAAGTATATTGCATGGCGAGCAAAGAAAGGTACATTTCTTACTTTGGTCTGTTCTGAGGTAAATTTAGCTTCAGTACCAAGAAACACTTGGTGGTTAGATTCTGGTGCTACTACTAACATCAGTGTTTCTATGCAGGGTTACTGAGTTGCCGAAAGCCAAATGATCTTTGAAAGAAGCATTTATGTGGGAGATGGCAAGTCGGTAAATGTGGAAGCAATAGGGCATTTTAGGTTGTTGTTAAGTACTGGTTACTATTTGGACTTAATAGATACTTTTGTTGTACCGTCTTTTAGACGGAATTTGGTTTCTGTTTCTTGTTTGGACAAATTGGGTTATTGTTGTTCATTTGGAAACAATTGCTTTAGTTTATCTATTAATTCAAATATTGTTGGAACTGGTTCACTTATGGTTTATGACAACTTATATTTGCTTGACACTGTTGCTTCTTATAATGAAACCTTGAATGTGGAATCACGTGGTACTAAGCGTAAAATAGATAATGAAAAATCAAGTTCCTTATGGCACAAACGGTTAGGTCACATCTCTAGAAATAGAGTTGAGCGACTTGTGTCTGATGGAATTTTAGATTCAATTGATTTTTCAGACTTTGATGTTTGCATTGAATGCATCAAAGGAAAACAGACCAAAACAAAGAAATTGGGTGCGAAAAGAGCTATAGATGTCTTAGAGTTGATACATACAGATATTTGTGGGCCATTTCCTACACCTTCTTGGAATGGTCAACGATATTTCGTATCATTCATAGATGATTACTCAAGATATGCGTACCTATTTCTACTTCATGAAAAGTCTCAAGTGTTGGACGTGTTCAAATCTTTTAAGGCCGAAGTTGAGAATCAACTTAGCAAAAGAATAAAGCAAGTCGTCCGACCGTGGTGGTGAGTACTATGGCGGATATGACGGATCGGTGTGAACAACGTCCGGGACCTTTTGCCGGATATCTAGAGGAGTGTGGAATTGTCCCACGGTACACCATGCCAGGATCTCCTAGCATGAATGGTGTTCTTCAGAAAGACGAAACCGTACTCTTAAAGATATGGTAAGGAGTATGATCAGTCATTCAACCTTACCGGAATCACTGGGGAGAGGCACTTAAGACGGCAGACCTACATTTTGAATAGGGTACCAACTAAAGCACCGCAAAAACACCTTATGAGCTTTGGACGGGGCAAAAGCCTAGTCTTAAGCACTTTCATGTTTGGGGATGTCCAATGAGGCTAGGCCTTATAGGCCAAATGAAAAGAAGCTGGAACCTAAAACCGTGAGCAGTACTTTATTGGATATTACGAACGATCTAGTGGGTTTCAAGTTTTATGATCCCAAAGTAAAGAATATATTTGAAACGGAACTGCAAAGTTTTTTGAGGATATTGAGTTTGGGGGGAGAAATACGGTTAAAGACTTTGTTTTTGAGGAGGATTTAGAATCACCCACTTCTCAAGATGAGTTGATTCCTATTCCAATAGTTGCTTTTGACAATGTTCAGGATTCTAATCCTAATATTGATCAAGTTTTAGATCAAGAGCAACCAAACATAGTCAATCAAACCCCAGAGGTACAAACTCAACAACCTCAAGAACAAGTGCCTTTGCGACGATCCACTAGAGAAAGAAGAAATGCTATTAATCCAGATGAATACATAGTGTATCTTCAAGAACATGAGGATGGCATTGGAATGATGGAAGATGATCCAATCAATTTTCATCAGGCCATGAAAAGTTCTAACTCTCAAAAGTGGAATGATGCCATGAATGAAGAGAATAAGTCTATGCAAGACAATAAAGTTTGGGAAGTTGTCCCATTACCAGAAGGTGTAAAACCAATTGGTTGTAAATGGATATTTAAAACCAAGAGGGATGAAAATGGTAATGTGGTGAGGTTTAAGGCACGTCTTGTAGCAAAAGGCTATACTCAGAAAGAAGGCATTGATTATAAAGAGACTTTCTCTCCGGTTTCATCGAAAGACTTCTTTTAGGATAATAATGGCACTTGTTGCTCGAGTTTGATCTTCGAGTTACATCGGATGGATGTTAAAACAGCGTTTCCCAATGGCGACATTGATGAGACAATTTATATGGAGCAACCAGAAACTTTGTGGTTGGTGGACCCAAAGAATATGGTTTGCAAATTAAAGAAATCCATCTATGACTCAAGCAAGCTTCCCGTCAATGGTACCGCAAATTTCATCAAGTGGTTCTCTTATTTGGTTTTGAGATGAATGCTGTTGATGATTGTGTGTATCATAAGTTTAGTGGGAGTAAGTGTATATTTCTGGTTCTATATGTCGATGACATATTGCTTGCCACTAATGATATAGGCTTATTGCACGAAACCAAGAGATTTCTATCGAAGCATTTTGAGATGAAAGATCTTGGTGACGCCTCTTTTGTTTTAGGAATTCAAATACTTCGAGACCGTTCTCGGGGTATTCTTGGATTATCACAAAAGAGCTATATCGATAAAGTACTCAAACGGTTTGGCATGCAAGATTGTAGACCAGGTGATACCCCTGTCGTTAAAGGAGACAAATTTTGTCTTAAACAATGCCCTAAAGGAAGCCTTGAAATTCAAGAAATGCAAAAGATTCCTTATGCTTCAGCTGTTGGGAGTCTTATGTATGCTCAAGTTTGTACGCGTCCGGATATAGCGTACATTGTTGGAGTGTTAGGCAGATACTTAAGCAATCCAGGAATTGATCACTGGAAAGCAGCCAAAAAGGTTATGAGATATTTGAAGAGAACAAGAGAGTACATGCTCACATATAGGAGGTCAGATCAATTTGAGATCATTGGATACTCTGACTCTGACTTTGCGGGATGCCAAGATAGTAGGAGATCTACTTCGGGCTACATATATCTGTTAGGTGGTGGAGCTATATCATGGAGGAGTGCAAAACAAACACTCATAGCTTCATCCACCATGGCAGCAGAATTTGTTGCATGTTATGAGGCATCCAACCATGGTATATGGTCGAGGAACTTTGTCAACCGGGCTGCGCATTGTGGATGGAATTGAAAGACCACTTAAGTTGTATTGTGACAATAAATCAGCTGTATTGTATTCCAACAACAATAGGAGCTCGACGAAGTCAAAACACATTGACATCAAGTTCCTTGTTGTAAAAGAAAGGGTACAAAGTGGATGATTTGTATAGAACACTTAGGTACAAACTCCATGATTGCAGACCCCCTTACTAAGGGTTTGCCACCCAAGGTCTTTCATGAGCACACTGCTCGTATGGGTGTTTTAGATTATGAGGATATCTAGATTCAGTGGGAGTTTGTCTTTAATGTGTTTTATTTGTTTTATAAAACATGTGTATTTGGATATTTTTCTGATCAGAAATTATGTTATTCAGTTTATTTCACTTTGTACATTTAAGCTAAAGTTTTGATCTCCATAAAGTAAAGTAGGACCAATTGAAAATTGACATGAATAGATCACCATGCATGTAATTTTCATACCACATTATCATGATTGATCTATGTCATTTGGCTATGTTGATATATGTGACCATTGATGGGTTTAGTTGTGATTGATACAACGAAAATCGCTTTGATCCTATGTTGATATAGTTAATGAACGAGATTGCACATGCCTATGGTTATGATGACAAAGTTATGAGCTCAATAAGGTTAACACATTTATATGTATACATATGTGACCCAGTGGGAGATTGTTAGAAATAATTGGGGTCACAATTGTATATATAAAATGTGTGTTAGGTCATCAAATAAATAAGTCAAATTTATGTGGTCTATTTTGAAATAAAGTTTATGACTTAAGGGCATGATTGTCATGATTTTAATATGTGGATACCAATTAGATAGTTTCTGATTTGATGAGGGGCCAAATTAGAAATTATTAATAAATATTACCAAGCTCGTTGTAACAGTTGGTAATATAACAGGTATGGGTCCCCATTTTGCATCGTATCAATAATTTTACAGAACTCTTGTATCCCCATCACCAAGAGAAAAACTTTCAGAGAAAGGTTTTGATGCAAATTGGAAGATCATACTAATAAAGATCATTTAAAGGTCGATTCTATGGACTCCGGTACGCTTCCGCTATTCCTTAATCTTATTGTTTGATTCTCTTGAATTAATTAGGGCTATATTCAGAGTTTACAGTATTCTAACACTTTGATCAATCACTGTTATAACCTCTTGTCTCTATGTTTTTTGAAGCAGTGGAATCAATGAGTGGTGACGGTCAGCTTACCGCCTGTGAAGTGCTGCTCTTCCATCACGAAGACATGGGAATTCCATGGGAAATCGCTAAGATTGGAGTGAAGAAAGGAATGTGGGGTACTGTCAAAAACATGGACACCGGTTTCAGGGCATATCAGAAAGAAAGAGCATCAGGAATCTCACTCTCTCGACAGGCTTTTATGGCTAATATCAACAGCAAAATCAATCCCGATTACATGAGAGCAATGTTGGTAGATGGCGACAATGATGATGGTAACGGCGATTCATCAGAGACTCGAGTAGATACTTTATCTGAAAAACCGCAGGGTAGAAATATACCGAAGCTACTAATTCTTGGGGGGGCTATAATCTTTGCTTGCACTTTTGACAAAGGACTGTTAACAAAGGCAGTTATATTTGGGGTGGCAAGAAGATTTTCAAATGTGAGAAAGAGATTGTGAACACACAGATTCTTTGTCCTTAGAATAATATAAGACACTTGTGTACTGTTGTAAATACTTAAAAATTAGATAAAAATATTTCAGAATTTCACAATGCATTTTCTTACTGAATTTCTTGCCAATTTAATTCATAAGGGTACATACTAATTACCCAATATTATTTTATACTATTTTCATTTTCACAGTGCTTTCTCTTACAGAATTTCCATTGTTCTTTCTCTATCTCTTCTCAACTTGAATCATATGTTTTCTTTCATATGAATTTCTTGCCAATTCATTAATAAACATAATAAGAGGGTTATGATGAACAAGAGAGTCAATCATGATATAATCAATTCAAATTAAGTATAGAGAGTTGAACCTGTGAATAAATAACAGCATAATCACATATATTAAAGTTTAATTTCTATCTCTAATGATAAATCTTAAAAAAATTACATATAGTTATACACATATAGATGTTCCTAATATTAAACACCATACATACATGATATCAATATATCAAGCAACAAAAGTCTCAAAACAATCCAACCCATCAAATTGAGGAGCAAACTTTGGAATCCTATTAGTACTCTTAACCTCCATTGTTCTTGATCTAGACACAGTATTTCGAATCTCATCTCCAGATTCCTGAACATCACAAGTACTTGATTAATTCCTTAGATTATTCAAAAAAAAAATAAATAAATAAATGATTCTTTGGTTATTTATTACCTTTTTATTAGTCTTGGGGTGGCCTTTATCACATAAGTAAAGACCAAGAGCAGCAGCCACAATAGGGAGAGTTATAGATATTGTACTAGCAGCCATTGAAGCCATTAGAAATTAATTAAGATGAAAATTATTAGAAGGAGATAGAGAGAGTTAATTAATAATCTTCTTTCAATATATAATTAATGACTTTATGAAGAAATTATTAGAGTAAAGCAAAGGAATATGAACATAACTTGTGAATCAAGAAAAGTAGTGGAAATGAAAGATTGAAGCTAAGAGAAAACATGAGACAAACACAACTTTATATATGAGATATAGATACTATATTTTTAATTTTAAATTAAATATGTAAAATATTGTTATTTAATTATTTTAATTTTTTTAAAAAAAGATATTTTGACTAAAGGACAAACTATTAAATCTACTTATATAGTCACATTTATTTTTGGGATTTTTACACTTGGTATCTTTTTTTGCTATTTTTTTACATTTTTATCTTTATTGAGTTATTTAAACATTTTTTAAAAAATTATTTTTCAATATTATATTTTAAAAAGTTTGATAATTACACAAATACCTATGCATGCTTATGTCATAGGTTTTCTCCAATATTACACTCCATCTCTTCCACCTATTGGAGAAAACCTATGACATAAGCATGCATAAGTATTTGTGTAATTATCAAACTTTTTAAAATATAATATTGAAAAATAACTTTTTGAAAAATGTTTAAATAACCGAATAAAAATAAAAATGTAAAAAAATGGCAAAAAAAGATACCAAGTGTAAAAATCCATACATTTTTTTCACTTATAATGAAAGTATTATTGAATAATTAATAATACTTCTTGTGTATTATGATATTATTTTTATAAAATTAAAATATTATTATTATTTTAGCATTCAAAATATGTTATGTCACTTACAATGTAAGTATTATTGAATATACTATACTCTAATTTTGTGTATTATTTTATCTTGTTCATAAGATTAAAGCATCATTATTCTTTTAATTTTCACAATACTATTTTTCACATGATTTACAATAATACTTTTTCTTTCTATTTATAAAAAATTATTATTACAATAAAATATATTTTTATTCAAAGTAATAAAGAGTGCCATTACAAGTTTACAACCATAGTAGTATAAAAAACAAAATATTTGTGAAAGAAACTAATAAATATTGATACATGTATCTAAACTTAAATCCTCAATCTCCAAGAGACCTAAGCTCCTAGCAACAATCTTGACCCTTTTTGCAATAATCTTGTTTCATGCTCTTTGGTAGAAATCACTGCACAAAATTATTAATTTGAATGATTAGTCACTATTAATTCATTTAATTAGTCACTATTAATTCATATAGTAAATGTACAAAAACTTACTGCACAAGTTGCAACATGAAATTAAGAATTTTCAAAACTTACAACCATTGAGTGTTATGGTGTGCTCTCCTTTAGGTGGTAGGTAGCTTGTTCTACCAATTGTGAATCACATAAATTGCAGCTTCATGGAGAAAGATAAAGGGTTACAATTACAGTAAGAAATTAATTACCATGCCAATGAAGCTCTACTGAAAGAGAATTTTACTTCCTAGCTTATCCATTAAAACTGTTGCAATGACTGATTTAAAAAATAAGTAAAAACGTGAAGAGACATTGAAATAATTCAACACATGTAAATCTTATATCTAGAAGCAAATTAAACCTTTAAAAACTATTGTCTACTAAATTAGATCCTGTCATCAGAAAATTGGTAAGAGATAGGACCTTCAAAGATAAAATTATTGAAAACATGAAAATAACACAATGGTACCAGAAACATAGAAATGAAACAATATGAAATATCCATCAAGAATGAAACAATTTTTTTTATTGAAAATGAATAGAAGTGAACATAACAACCCATTTTGGGGGTTAAAGAAATTGAGGAGTCAAGTGAGTATATAACATTGTTACAAGGCATCTTATAGTGTCCAATTTCATAGTGCATTGTTCATTGATTATACTTAAAGAGCACACACAAGCTTCTTTTCATAATGTGTGATAATTTACGAGTAATTAGCAATTTAATTACATTGAAATATAAAGATTAGAATTAGTATAGTACATATAACCAACCAATTAGTGCTCAAATTTATTTACATGTTAACCAACCAATTAGTTGATTCCATATAAAACAGAGTTAAACTATTTAGTAATTTAGCTTTGGAGAATGAGAAATTTGAGATTATCCATTATACAGTTTGATCAATTAGTACTTATTGAGCACAATACAACACTTTGGGATTGGTAGCTTTTAATTTAAATTCCCATTTTCATTTAAGTTATTATAATACTTTTTCAATAGAACTATATTGATATCTTAGTTATTATAATACTTTTTCAATAGAATTATATTGATATCTTATGTAAAATCATATTTGTTGTAGTGAATGGATGATTTTTTTTTCATTCCTGAGTAAGAATTTATATAAAATTTACTTATTATAATTCTACCTTATACACACAAGAGATTATATAATTGACCTAAATTATTATTATTTTATTTTATTTTAATAAATAACGATATTTCTCAAAATATAGGAGAAAAAATTGAGAAATTTTTCATTTTTATCTAATGTGGGAATATATTTGTAATTTGTATCACATAATTAAAACATGATAAGGAAAACTAATAACATATATTTTTTTTTGAAGCGTATTTAGTTGGTAGAAAAATATTTGGTCTCTTAATTTTCCTTCAAAAGTATTAAAATATCATTTCACTATTTTAGTAGAATTGACTATTCTATTTTAGAATAGATGGAAAGACCATTCAAATTGCAAAGTTAATTTAAGAATGTCGTTCACAAATTATAGTGTCGTTTTTATTCTTTTTCTATGAATGTCGTTTTCATTCTGAAATATCAGAATTACAGAGAATTTTTTTCTTTGAATGAAAATTACAGAGATCAATTAGAAAAAAAACAATTTGTAATGAACAAATACTTTAAATTATTTACCAAAAATAAAATAGTTATTCATATACACTCCAATATACAGTTATACAAAAAAAAATACAAATATATATATAGACATAGAGAGATCAATAAGGGAGAATGGTTTCGAAACAATGAACACCATCGATCTCCGGCGCAAACCTCGGCGATCTCTTCTGATGATCCCGGCGAGTTGTCGCCGTCGTCGAAACATTCTCCGTCGGCGATGTGGCCGAATTCTCAGAACGACGATCACCGTTTTTGATACTGTTTTCTCTCTCTTTCTTCACAGCAGACGAAGATGAAGACGAAGAAGAGAATCCTTTAGCGGTGGATGCATCGCCCAATAGAACATCGAAGTAGCTGAACATCGACATCATCGTGATTGAAGGGAAAATTTTCTGTTTGGGAAGTGGGAAAATGAAGGGTAGTTTTGTAATTTTGAATTTTTGAATTTGTGATTTTGAAAATGAAGAAAGGAAAGCATTTAAAGGGAGAAGAGGAAAGAGAGAGAAAGTTCTGGAAAGTGATGAGGTGGCAGTAGTAGAGTGTACCAGACGAATGTATAACTGTGATGACGTGGCAGGGTTGTTTGATTAGCTGTAAGTGGGTCCCAGTGGAGTAGTCGCCGCGTAAACTAGTAAAAGCTTGGAATTGGTGACACGTGTTGCGTTATGAATGTTCTTATGAAAAGTTAGTAAGTTACTAGATACTAGATAGTACTAATACTATGATTTGCAACTTTTTTCTTGGAAGGAAAAAATGTTGACGATAAAGGTTGGTTTATTTTATTTAACAAAATGGGTAAAGAAAAAAGATAGAGATAAAGGTCGGTGGGTTGTAATAATGAAAATGTTTATAGCAAAAATAGATAAATTAGAAAAATTCTAAAAAAGTATTCTCGATGTATGGTATTTGAGAAAATTTTTTAATTTAATTTTTTTTTATAAGTGTGTATGTTGTAGTTATTTAAAATATTTTGTAAAATTTTAAATTTTTTAAAAAAATTTAACATGTTGAAAATAGGGTTCAAACAACACGCGTAACTCTTTTATTTAAATTTTTATATAGAGAAATAGTGGTAAATGACCTTTATCCCTTTTTACTGAAGCTAAATGTCTATTTTTAAAAATAATATAGCAAATGGCCTTTATTATTTTTTAGTATTTAAAATACCCTTAGTTATATAAGGGTATTATTAACATTATATTCATTTTCCAAATAAAACGAAGCTTTCCGCTCCAAAATTTAAATCACAAAGCTTCCCTCTCCTTATTTTTTTTCGAGTTGGTTTGGATTTCTTCCAATTTTTTTGGTAAATTATCGTAATTTCTCTAAAAGGCGTTGAAATATTTTTTTCTCATCCATTTATTACATTTAATTAATCTCTCAAATCTTATGTATGGTGCACGTTTAATTGACTAGTACATTTCTACCTTGGAAGATTTTGCTCTAATAGTTGGACATAACAAATTAGATTTTGTATAATTATGACATGTTGAGTGAAAAAAAAGAAAAGATAAATTCTCTCGTCAAAATCATAATTGTGTTTTATCTTTAATTTATAAATTTGTAATATCATCATTGTATAGTATGCTAATCCACCTTCTTATATTTATTTATTTTGTAGATAGTTTTGGTCCAATTAGTTGGTTATATCGGATGCCTCTTGAAGGTGATCTCAAGTTATTTTGTCTTAATTTCTCAGATAACTTGGTCTTATATAAGTTGCTTTGCTTATAGTGATTCATATTTTGACTTTGTATATCTTTGACTAGACAATTAGCTTGTTGACTGGACGTTCCTCCACGTCAACAATTATCGTAGTGTGATTCAAATCACTCTCTCAAAAAAAAAAATACAATTTATCGTCTGTATTATGAAAAGTCATTAATCTCCAATTTCTTTTTTTTTTTTTTTTTTTGAAATGGAAAATCCCCCAATTTTATTTGGGAGTCATAAACCATGTATATTGGCACCCAACATTTAATATTTATATGTAAAGAATCTAAAGATAGATAGATTTTTCAAAATTTTGGAGATAATACTTTTTCTCAATTTTTCTTTATCATTTCTTAATTTAATTTTAAATTTGTTTTCATAAATTTTGTTTATATATGTATTTTTTTTTATTGAAAGCATTTATATATGAGTTTTTTCATAATGCTAGAAAGATGAATTTTTTAGGTAGAAGTGGGTGTAAATTATACATTTTATACAAAAAGAAAAATACCTTAAAAAAAGATCTCATCACTAAGGTGAACTTTAATTGCGCCACCACACTACCTATCCAGAAGATGTTAGGTGACAACACCAAAGATTAAGCAGACAACGGAACCCAAGCTTCTTTATAAATAGCAATATCGTTCTCATCTCCCACTCTCTAAATGCCCCCTCGTGAAATAATTCTTTACCCCACAAAATATTCTTTCACAGAAAGGAGTCTTTTTTTTCGAAGACTTAATAGAACCGAAAAATTTGTTTTTATGATACAAACCTTTTAATACCAAAGCCATAAGCGAAGTAGGAACATGATAGAACAAGAATTTTTATTTTTATAATACAAACCTTTCAAATATTATTCCAAAAGTTATCAATTGGAACATCTTTTTTGTTAAATGATAATTTGGACATTGCATTTTCTAAAATGATACAAATAGGATGATGAGCTCAATTTTAAACAGTTTTAAATATAATCAACTTGAAGATAATTTTTAACATGAACATATGCATAAAATGTAATTAATTTTGCAATAACACCTCTAGACCACCTATTATTAGTTTTATTTTGACAAAAGATCAGTTCATAATACTATTTGGTACTATTTTGAAAATACATGGTCCAATTTGTTATTTAATATAATAGAGTGTCTAATTAATAATTTTTACAAAACACAAGGTCTAAAATGACATTTAATCTTATTTTAATAAAAAAAATGAATAAAAATATTAAATTTTTATTAAAAGTAAATAAAAAAATATATATTAAATTTATAAATAAAAGTACAATTTTTTTTTTAATTATAATGAGTGACAAATGAATAAATAAAAAAAATGATATTTATTGTGTTGTAAAATTTGATATGTGCTATATTGTGTCAAATTTGATACAATTTCTAGCATGTGTCAAATTTAATAATTTGGATCACATTATACATTATTATTGGTGTTCAATTTTATAAACATAGACTAAAAAATACATATACACCACTTTTATAACACTACTCTTCTATTAAAGATGCTCTAAAGAGAGCTCTAAAAATATGAAACAATATTAAACCCTAAAATTTAGAATACACACTAAAAAGACTAAATATACTATGAAAGATTGTGTTATGAAGACATTCTAGACAGATGAAGACGACACATTCTCCTCATCTATCTCGTCTTTGATCCCTTTGAAACAAATTCCCTTTGGTTTGAATCCCTTCTCAAGCATTTTCTCAACCTCCTCAAATGAAAGTCCCTTAGTCTCAGGAACAACAAAGTAAATGGCAATAAAGCCAATGAAAGATAATCCCGCAAATAGAATAAAAGTCCAAGCGGAGCCCAAAGCATTAGTAAGAGTTAAAAAAGTTTCGCTAACTAACAGATTAGCCGACCAATTACATACTGCAGCAATACCTCCACCAATCCCTCTGTATTTTAGAGGATATATCTCTGAGTTTACTAGCCATGGAACACTGCCCATCCCAGGTGAATAGCATATAATATAGAGGCCTAGAAATGCTACTGCCAAGAATCCAAACTTGCTTGGACAACCTTCTGTGTACCATGTTCTCTTTTCCATGCGACATGTGCTTCTAATATCATTACTCACAGCCAAACAAGCTCCAGGATGAAGCTGTTCATGACAAACCAAAAAACAAAACAGAAGTGAGTTAACTTTGAACATAAATTAGCTACAAAATAAATTAAGAGACGTTCAAGATTAAAGCTTACCCCATTTCCACTGCTGGCACAGAAGGCGCAATCTGGTGCTTTCAAACATGACATGCAGTTCCATGACTGAGATTTAGGGGCTGAGAGGTAAGCTGGGCATGTGGTGTTTCTACCGAAGTGCATGGTTTCTAAGTTGCTAACCGCAGGAGCGGTTGCAGCAGCCTGGAAAAACACTGCTCCTAAGGCCACAAGGCATGCAATGATACCGACAAGAGACACAAGCATGAACTTTCTCCTTCCATACTTGTCCACAAAGCCCATACTTATGATGGAGCCAACAAAATTAAGACCAGAAGTTACCAAGGAAAGTGCTAAAGCAGTTTGTCTGGATGCAAATCCAGCAAATTGAACAATAGTAGGACTGTAATATAAGACAGTGTTAATGCCTACGAATTGCTGGACGAGTTGTACAGTAATGCCTGCAAGAAGTGCTCTACGGACTACTTTACTTCGAAGAGCACTCTTCAATTTTGGAAGAAATCCATCACCGAGTTCTCCTTCAATAGCTTTTTCTGCCTCAACAGAATCCTTCAAGGCCTTCATCTCATTTTCAACTTCATCAGCAGGAAAGATCTTCTCTAATATAGACTTGGCCTCATCTATCTTGTTCTGATTAAAAGAAAACTTGCACAAGTTAGAATTATGTTTGTATAAAAATAATATGAATTGAATTGATTGTGACTTAAACCATAGCATTAATAAAACAGTTATAGGTGACTTTGTTACCTGTCTGAAGAGCCATCTTGGGGACTCTGGAAGAGACAACATGAGAATGAACTGAATCAAGGCTGGAAGTCCTGCAATACCAAGCATCCAACGCCAAGTTCCAGGAACCTAAAATAGAAAATGATAAGGTAAACGTTTAATAAGCCTAGTTGAATATTCTCTTTGCAAGTATTCAATCACTGAAGACGGTTAAAAGCTTAAATATATGGACATACCTTTGTAAAAGCTAGATTGATCAAGTAGGACAGGAATTGTCCACCTGTAATCAACAATGCGTTTGAACTCACGAGTGCTCCTCTGATTCTAGTAGGTGAACTTTCTGAGATGTATAGTGGTGCAGCCATGGAAGCCATTCCAACTCCAATGCCAACTAGAATTCTACCTACAATAAGCACCCACGGTGCAGGAGCTACTGCCATAACAATTGCTCCACCAAAGAACACTATATCAGCAAGCAGAAGTGCCTTTTTACGACCAAAATAATCACTGATCCAACCACCAACTGCAGCACCAAGTATAGCTCCCGCAACAGCCATACTCACTATAGTCTCCTGCAAATACCAAATGAAAATATAATCACAAATTGAGCTAAGCATAATTAGGAGAGAAGATAATGCTCTACTCTACTGAGAAATTAAGCTCACCTGTAACCATGCTTTTTTATCTACTTCTACAAATTCCTCTCTAATATAAAGGAGAGCCCCAGAAATCACTCCTGCAACATCCGCACAATACAAAGAATCAATTAAAACTTCATTTTAGAATATATTTACTTGAATAAGAGTCTTCATTTTCACAATGCAAAGGTTAGCAACACTCATATGTATACATTGTTACTAAATTATGTAATAATTATTCTATACAAAATTATTGAGCAAGACATGCATTGTTATTAATTAGGAGGGATCCAATCCACTTACCAGTGTCATATCCAAAAAGAAGTCCTCCAATTCCGGCAGTGAGTGAAAGACGCATAATATAAGGAGTTCTCCAGGAGATTTTCCAGCATTCTGAAAATTCTGTCTTATCTGCTTTGTGATAGCCTCCCTCCATTATATGCAAATCTTTAAAACCAAGCTACTTTCCACCACTGATCAGTTTCCTATTTGAGATTAACATTATTAAGTTAAAGATAATTGGAATGGTAAATTAGTGTAAAGTTGTTTTTGTTACTATGTTACCTTTTCTTAGCACAAAACTGATAAAGCATGCAAGAACACAAATAGAAAAAAAGAGAGAAATATGTGTTTATAAAATCTAACCAATATCAGATGTGATTAATATTCTTACTTTGGATTTACTTAAGTGGTTTCTCGAATTTAACAATTTTATGTTACTGTGATAAATTTTCTAAAAAAATATTAGTAAATATAAAGTTCCTTAAAATAGTTACATTTGAGATTAAATTAAGTGTGTCACATACCTTTTTTATTATAAGAGATTAAATACATATCATAACATATATAAAATGTGTAAACTAATCTGAGAGTAATGTATGTATTTTTTTGTATAAGCTTTTTCTAAACAACATTATTGCAAAAAAGAAGAAAAGTTTGAATTCAATAATAAAATGTAATGAATGAAAATCATATTAGAGATTGAAAGTAAGAAGAGGAGTACCTCAATCACTTTTTGCCTCACTAGTAGAATACTATATAGTTAAATATAGACTTATAATAGTAATAATGTAGATAGCTTTGCTTAAATGTTTTTCTCTCTCTCTCTCTCTCTATTTTTGATTATGGTAGGAGTTGTTATACGAATTATTTATAGCCGAAAATGTCCTAATTGTAATATAATTACATTGATTAGGTTTGTCAAAAAAAAAAAAATTGTAATATGATTAGATTAGGAAAAGTCTCACGATTGCATTTAAAAAAGGAAAGATATCTCCGAAAAAAAAAAGAAAAGATATATATTTTAAAAAATATATTTAAATAACAAATTATTTTTACTATTATTATTTTTTTTGGTTTAAAAATTGATTTTTTTTTTTATAATAATTTGGAACCTTCTCTGAAAATTCGTCTTGCTATGAGAATAGATATAATCATAATTTTAATATACAAATACAACAACAAATTTCAAATAATTAGATTTTTGTTATTATATTATTATATTATCTTTTAAAATTGGTAAAAATAACATTTTATTTTATTTTACAAAAAAACACAAAAATGTTTGCAATTGGTTTTGTAAATGACATTTTTGTAAGTCAATTTCTTTGTAGGCATTTTTGTAATTTTTCAACTCTCATAAACTACACAACAGATCCTCTCTCTCTCTCTCTCCTCAAACTCAAATGCTCTCTCTTCCTTCTCTCTCTCTCTTCCACCCGATCTACACCGACGGCGAAATTCTCATCTGCATTTACCTCCTCCGCTTCGTTCACGGTAATGATCTCTCTGTTATACAACTGAAATTTTGGAAAAATCTGTTGTATGCTCTTAAAATTTCAATTTCAATTTCTTTTGTATTGTTCTGTACCAGGAAAGATAAGGGGAGAACCTTGTGAGTTGTGTACCATATTCGTAGTAGTTAGCTTGATTCGATTCCCTAAAATTTTAGTGAAATGTAAGAAATAGTACTGTTGTAGCTGTAATGGTGATGATAATTCGAAGAGAAATTGGTTGTCTTGTGGAATTTCTTTGTAGATTATTGTTGCACTTTTTAGTTCACAGTCTGGGCATGGATATCATATCCTTGATTGGTTTCCAATCCTAAATCATCTTCTTCTTCTTCCTGGATCAAGGCTAGTCTTTTCGACATTGCTCGCTCTTTAATTGTCTAATGATGTTAATCTACCTTTTTTGATTATTCGGTTGATTTGTGTAATCATGCTCAATCGTAGTCAAGTTTGGGTTGTTTGGTGGTTTTATTGCTATTAGTATAGTAATTAGCTCTGGTTTGATTGGGGGCACATAATTGGATATGCATTTATTGTCATTGGAAGAAATAGTTTTTTTAGGAAAAAGTTTGTAGATTGTGTATGTATATTGCTTGATGAAATGTCTGATTGAAGTTATCCTAAATAATTCACACATCTGAATTTTTCTTAAATATATATGTATTTGATTTTTGTATCAGTTGCATGTTTTTGTTTTTTTATACAATGCGTATCAATCTCTAAACAAAGACTGTGTTATGTGAATATTTGTTTTTTCTGTAGTCTAATATTGTTTATTGAGAATATAGTATAGCGAGAAGGCTTTTTGTTCTTTGCTCTATCTAAATTTGAGCAATTAACTTTTTTTGGTCATTTCTTTGTATATGGAATGAGTTTTGGAGATGGGAAAGTTCTTGCTTTGTCATTGGATTTGATTGTTTTGAATCAGGTTGATGAGAGTGAAACTTTAATATAATTGAAATTTCTAATCTGTGTTTTGAAAGTTAATTTTTTGTTTAGAATCTGTGTTTTGCCTGAGCCTTGTTCGCTTTGTACTTGCTTATACTTTGCTCTTGGATTCTCATCCATTGGAGTTGAATGGTAATCTAATAGTTTCTCCTTATGTCAACATGTCTTATTATCTCATTTAGTGCTTGTCATTTCTAGGCTTAAGCGCCCCACTGTGTTGAGATTACATTTATTTGACCTAATTGGGCTATGGAGATCATTTGTGCCAATCCCAATTTGTTTAAATATTGTACTAGTTTTTCTTTAATCGATTCTTAATTATCTTTAAGTGCAACATAAATTTTCTATTACTTTAGATAATTGTAGTATTTTTAGATTTATACTGACAGCTAACTTGGTTTCCTCAGATACCTTCTTCATGATCAAGAATGTCAAAAGTCAGAGATAGGACTGAGGATTTTAAAGATGCTGTAAGGCACACTGCTCTTTCTTTGGGATATGACGAGGTTTGGTTTTTCAAAGCATTTGGATTTGTTCGAATTCATTCATTTCTCATAATATGGTTATGTTATAGTTAAATCCTTATGATTAATGCTTTTTGCTCTTTGACAGTCTAAATTGGCGGCCATTTTGGCAAATTTTATCATCCACAAGCCTCGCCAAAGATCAGCTTTCACTAGAGGTGCACTGAAAACAGTATGTGAATCATTGTCTTGCTTATTCTTTGATGACATTGTTAGAAATTTCGCTTCAGTGTTGACTTGTTTGTTTTTCTCCCCTCAATTAGCTTGAGAGCATTGGAACACTGGAACAATTTATGTTAAAACATCGTAAAGATTATGTGGATCTACATCGCACTACTGAGCAGGAGAGAGATAGCATTGAGCATGAAGTAAGTCATATTACGGTTTTGTTCAAGGGTATTTTGTCAGTTTCAAAGTTTGCCACTTACATTGTTAAATCTTCAAGTGGATTAAATATAGTCAATATTACAACTAGTTTTAAGATTTCAACATATAATTACAAGATTTATTTGAAGATGATTTATTCTCTGAGATAGGTTGGGGGTTCTATTCTCTGCCTGTATTTTTATTTCCTAAAAAATCTCTATCGGATGATGTATTTGTCTCTCAGACACATCCACTACAGTATGCAGTATATTTTATGGTGTTCATAATTTATAACTTCATTAATGCCTGTCAGCCTGTGCAAGTTTTAGATGCTTTGAAATCTCTTAAGTGTGGTGATTTGTTTCATTATGTTTGTATCTATGCCTTTGATGATTGGAGTTTGGCTAGTTTTTTTTTTTTTTATTATTATTATGATTATTTTGTTTTTTTTTTTGTAAGATTGGCTAGTTTTCTTTTGAATATAGCTGTGATGGCAATATGTAGGTGTAGAGCGTAGTGTAGGTTTGTACTCAAATGAACGATTATGAAAAAGTTCAACATGAAATTGATTATTCAATTAATTTTATGCAGGTCGGTGCCTTCATAAAAGCATGCCAAGAACAAATTGACGTTTTAAAAAACAGCATTAATGATGAAGAAACAACTTCAAAGGGCTGGCTTGGCATTCAGACCAATAAATCTAATGCTGATACTGTAGCACACAAACATGGGGTGGTAAGATTCAGTTTGCATTCTATAGATCGTTCATGTCTATAGTGTTCTTAATTGCAGAAATCATTCACTTCACTTTAGTAGTGATGTCGCGATTATAATAGGATTTTCTCACATTTTATATGGTATCTTACTCGACCGTATTTAGAAACCACATATATGAATATTGTAATTTGGTCAATCATTATTTTCTAAACCTAATTTCATAATTTCAGATTTTGAGTTTGAGTGAGAAGCTTCACTCTGTTACCTCACAGTTTGATCAGCTAAGAGCCATACGCTTCCAAGAAGCCATTAGTAGAGCAACCCCAAGAAGAAAATTTAAACCAATTGCCAAACCAAGTTCTGAAAATTTATCTCAATCAAACAATTTTGAGCCTGGAGAAGCTGAACAATTTCAACCTGAGCCTCTAAGACTTAAGCAACAGCTCTTGGACGACGAAACACGTGCTCTTCAGGTAATCATTGTGATGACCAACCAACCAGTGGTGTTTATTTCAGTGCTTCATCATGTCTGCCTTGTGTTGTTCAAATCTCAGTTTTTAACGTTCCCTTAAAAATTGAAGCTTTTGTTACTGATTTGCAGGTAGAGCTGAGTAGCCTCCTAGATGCGGTTCAAGAAACAGAAACTAAGATGGTCGAAATGTCAGCATTGAATCATCTCATGGCTACTCATGTTTTGCAACAAGCCAAACAAATAGAACAACTATACGATCAGGTAAGAGATGTTTATTCAATATATATCCTTTTAGTTTTTTGAAAAATACAACAGCTTCTACTTCAAATTTTTGCCCCGAGGTTCACGATACCATAAACTTAGTCCATAGGCTGCCCATGTGTTGCACCGTTGTGAATGTTGGTTGATTTTACAATATTCGAGGAACAAAAAGCTATAACAATTGCTACATAGATACCATAATGCTTAATTATACAACTCATGATAAAACTTTTAGGTGGGCAGTGTTAATTTATATCATAATGCTTTCGAAATTTCATACTACTTTCTCTTGCGTGGACAGGCGGTTGAAGCTACGCACAATGTGGAGCTTGGTAACAAAGAACTGTCTCAAGCTATCCAGAGGAATAGCAGCAGTAGGACCTTCCTTATACTTTTCCTATTTGTACTTACTTTTTCAATTTTGTTTCTTGATTGGTATAGTTAGTCTTCTTCAATCAACTAAAAATTATAGTTTTCTTTGTACTTATTATATTGAAAAGGAAAAAAGGAAAATGAAATGGGAATTTAGTCCTGAAGTTTTTGAGTTGAAATATACTGAATTTTATATGCTGATCAAGTGAACAAATTGAACTCTATATGCCATGCCAATGCTATAAATAATGCTCACATTTTGTAATTAGTGTTGTCAACAGAAAACCAACACTTGAGTTTATGTATGCCAATGACAGTAGAATCCACCCAAAAGATGTTATCCAAACTAAGGAATTAAAAATCGATATTTTCCACCTATATTTCCATGATGTTATCTTTTTGAAGCAATATATTTTTGGGTAGATACCGTTTTGAATTCCAACTTGCATTTTGTAAAAATTACTGATTAGATTATTTGTTTTATTAAATAATAAATTAAATATTGTATTTTTCAAAATGATATAATCTAAAAGTGTTATGATAAAATTATTTATATTTTTTACAACTGTTCGTACTGAAAATTGTTTTCTAGTTAGTTATATTATAAAAAAAATATTAAAGATTAAGCTCAGGTCTCGATGTACTATTTTATATCATTTTGAAAAATACAGTATTCATTTTGTTATTTAACAAAATAAAGAGTTCGATCGGTATCTTTTATAAAATACAAGGTATAAAGTTGTATTAATTAAACTCTAAAATTAGAAATATTTCTCCAAAAAATCAATATTCCCCATGCATATATTATTTATGATTATTTTCTAAAGACTTTCAGTACTTTCAAAATATACATGAATATTCTTTATTTATAAAAAAATAAAAACAAAAAGTAACATGTTTAATGAAGTGATAGGTGCAGGAAAATAAGATCGTTTTTTTTTTGAAAGAAACGTTCATTTAAATAGATTTCAGACCTCCTGATCGTTACAAAATAAGTTCATAGGAATAGACAAGATGGCAAGATGACCAAACTGATTATGGCCAAAAGCTCACTTGGCCACATTATGAACCATAAAATTACAAGTTCTAGCAGTAATACAAACTAAACAACCAACAAAGGAAGAAAAGATTTTTTTACAAAATAAGGAATAGTTCTCAATTTCCTATCTAGGATCTAAGCCGTTGAAGGAGTTGATTACCACTTTAGAATCGCTTTCCACCAGGATAAAGTTGTGGCCTTGTCCTTAGCCACTTCAAGAGACAGACAAACAACAACAACCTCACCACATAAAGCATCTGAAAAATCCAACTTTGCCCTATGCACCCAAAGCACCTTACTTAGTCTCTAGCAACATGTTCATTTTAAAGACCTTCTACATGAAATAAGATCGTTCAAACTTTCTACATGTTCATTTTAGTATATTAACATTTGTGGTATGAATATGTTCAACTTCCAATTTATGGGTGCAGAAAGTTTGATATTGAAAGATGGGCATGCGTGAACGGTGAAATGGAACCATGGGATATGAATCATATTCCAGCCTTGGGCTAAACAGCAACTGGCCAAATTTCCTAAAGAGGGTGGTGATCATAAGGAAATGAAGTCTAATATCCTGCGGTTTGCTTGGCTCTTGAAGTGGCAAAGGATATAATTTTATCTTGATAGAAAGCGATTCTAAGGTAGTGATCAACTCACTCAACGGCTTCAACCCTAAATGGGAAGTTGAAAACTATTTCTTTTTAATAATTTCTTCTTTTATTAGTTGAACTTGTAATTTTATAGCACACAATGTGGCCATATGAGTGTTTTCCCAAAACCGCTTTGGGTGCCTTGATGTAGCATCTATCCCTATGAACATTTTTTGTAATGACCGGGAGGTCTAATATTTTGATTAATGAACACTGCTTTTCAATAATAAATTTGCTTTGTTATTACATTTTCATTTAATACAACCAAAGAAAGTAGGGGAGGTTGGGTATGCATCAAATTAGAGAGGTTTGATGTAATTGAATTAAAGAAGAATAAAACAAAACAAGATAAAGCAAAACTGATAATTTTTGAATGAGAAGATAAATTTTTTAGTGTTTAGACATTCAATTAGAGTTTATGTCAAGCTGTCAAAAATGACCCAACTCAAAAAAGAAATTTCCCAAAACTTTGATGTAAAAAATTTCCAACTGTCTCATGAGTCTTACAAAATCCTAACTTTGTCTAAAAACCAAAAAGGAATCAAATTGTTGATGAGAAGATTAATCAAACAAACTGAATCCCATATCATCATCACTCTCTTCCTTTGGCTCTTCCTGCACATACAAAATAAAAAAAAACAAAACCCATAAGAGAGCAAGCCAAATAAGTAGAGCTACTTACATTGAAACCAAACAAAACTAATAATACCAAGCTCATATCAAATTGACCAAGTCAAAAAGAAACTGTTTTTGATGAAACAAAGGTGGTCATTTCTAGTTAGTCCCAGCTGGGATTGCACCCCAAAACTTTACTCACTCACTCATAGACAACCACTTGAGCTCAACCTCAAGTAGAGACTGCATTGAAACCAAACGAAACTAATAACAACGAGTTCATGCAAATTGACTAAACATCCATGCCAAGTCAAAAAGAAACCATTATTGATAAAACAAATTGGTCATTTCTAGTTAGTCCCAGCTAGATTTGAGCCCAAAATCTTTACTCACTCACACAGACAACCACTTGAGCTCAACCTCAAGTGGCAGTGGCAGTCAAAAGGCTACTATTGTAGTCAAACCAACAACCCAAGAACCATAACAATAACAATGGAACTAAGACTAAACAGAATTCAAGTAATTTCTATGTCTTAAGTGTATAAAAGTCTTATTATTTTTGAAAAAACATTCATGGGGTTGAGTTATATAGTTGGCCAATCATGAAATGAAAAAGATAAGAGCAAAATAAGATAATGGGCAATGATATGTGTACCTTCTTCTTCTCCTCAACTGCAGCAGCAGCAGGAGCAGCAGAACCTGCGGAAGGAGCAGCCATGGTAGCAGGACCAGCAGCTCCACCAGATCCAGCATTCAAAACAAGGTCATCAATGCTTTTCTTCTCAGCCAACTTAGCAAAAAGGCCTGGCCAGTAGGGTTCAATTTCTACATTCCCAGCTTTCACCAAAGTTGCAATCTTCTCAGACTTTTAAGTTCACAAAATGTAAATTTATCAAGAAATGATCAAACAACAAAATAAAACAAGACCAAATCAAAATCACAAGTTCAATAAAATCAAGATCTGGGCATTGCAGGAATAAGTTGAAAATGAATAAAAACATTGACTTTGATCGTAATGAGATTGAATAAGAAATGGGTCTTACAGTGATTGGGATTGAATCATC